>NC_046366.1:26610433-26926078 GCF_011125445.2 Fundulus heteroclitus | reverse complement strand
TATTCACAGGTCAACATCTATGTGGATGCTGTCATCAACCACATGTGTGGATCTGGTGGTGGAGAAGGGACCCATTCGTCCTGTGGCAGCTGGTTCAGTGCCGGCAAAAAGGACTTCCCTAGTGTGCCTTATTCGTCTTTGGACTTCAATGACAATAAATGCAAGACTGGTAGTGGTGAAATTGAAAACTATGGTGATCCCAATCAGGTAATTAATGTATAAAACAACCTAAAACTACCAATGATTATCCAGTAAGCATGATTATTGCTGTCTGTTTTAATGCAACTGGTTGCTTGTAGGTGCGTGACTGTCGTCTAGTTGGTCTGCTAGATCTTGCCCTTGAGAAAGAATATGTTAGGGGCAAAGTGGCTGGGTTCATGAACAAGCTGATTGACATAGGTGTGGCTGGATTCAGAGTGGACGCTTGCAAGCACATGTGGCCTGGTGACCTGGATAATATTTACCGTCGTCTCAACAACCTTAACACCAAATGGTTCCCCAGTGGTGCCAGACCTTTTATCTTCCAGGAAGTAAGCTTTGATACAGTTGAACATTTGATGCACAAAACTCCCTACTATTAGCTAGCTAGCTTTATTATTGGTCCTTTGGATTAATGTATGGTTATCACATTCTAGGTAATTGATCTAGGAGGTGAGCCCATTACCTCTAAGGAATATTTCCATCTGGGAAGAGTGACTGAGTTTAAATATGGTGCCAAACTGGGAACTGTCTTCAGGAAATGGAATGGCGAGAAGCTTTCTTACACCAAGTATGTTGGCAAATTGTGCTGTGCATAAAAATTACTGGACTCTGTCAAACGCACAGTGTTTTTATTTGTTTGTCATACTGGCTTATTATGCATAAATTTTCAGTTAATGTTTCATTACCTTTGTTCATAAATTATTTCATTTCACCAATGGAATCCTCAGCATAGTTATGATGTGATCATGTGTCCAGGAACTGGGGAGAAGGATGGGGTTTTATGCCTGACGGCAATGCTGTTGTCTTTATTGACAACCATGACAACCAGAGAGGTCATGGTGCTGGTGGTGCATCCATCGTTACCTTCTGGGACCCCAGACTTCACAAGATGGCTGTGGCCTACATGCTGGCTCATCCTTATGGACAGGCCAGGGTCATGTCCAGCTACCGCTGGAACCGTAACATTGTGAATGGAATGGTATTCCCTTCTTTTCTTTTAGAGTAATTCATTAACTAATTAAGTGTGTTGAAATATCTTATATTCAAATCAATGTTTGTGTTATGCCTGTGTTAGGATCAGAACGACTGGATTGGCCCTCCCAGTAATGGTGATGGATCCACCAAACCTGTTCCTATTAACACTGACCAGACATGTGGAGACGGATGGGTGTGTGAGCACAGATGGCGCCAAATCAAGTGGGTTCACGGAGCAGGCTACATTACATAATTGTCATGAACGTGAATCAGACAAACCTAGTATTCAACCAAACAAGAGAGGTATAGGCAAAAAACAGGATTTAATAATAAAGCAGGGACAGGCAAGGCTCAATGGTCAAAATGGCAGCCCAAAATCCTGTACACAAAAGGCAGTCCAAAACAGGCAAAAGTACAGTCAAGGCTAAGGCAAAACTCAAAATATCCTAAGGCAGGTCCAGGTCAGAGAAACAGGTAATCAATCGTACAGGGCAGGAAAATCAGGTTCAGGTATCAGGCTGGCTCAGAAGTCAAAAAGGCAATCCGGGTAATATCAACAGGTTAATCAGAATAAGAACGCTGGACAAAACTTACCGAAGGCTCGTTAATGATCTGGCAGATTGCAGAGGATTGTGACAGGACTATATAGGGGAGTGAGCAGGTGAACAGGAGTGAAGACTAATTACTGACATGGGTGGAGCTTGCAGATAGCTAGCAGGTGAACTGAGTGACTGATTAAAGGCTGGATACAGAGAAGTAAACAGAGCAGGCCAAGTGAAGTGATAATAAACAAAATCGAACCACAATAAAATCCAAACTAGACCATAACCCAAAACAGAACCTAAACCTAACACTAAACAGAACACAAGCTAACAGAAACCAAACAAGAAAGAACCCGAAACCAAAACTGAGCTTTAAAGCTGGAGAGTTAACTAATAAATCAAAATTAACAAACAGCCAAAACTAAACCCAAATCCTGACAATAATGTGAATAAATATAAATGTTTTACCTTCTATATCTCTTTTCAAGGAACATGGTCACATTCCGTAATGTGGTCAATGGACAGCCTCATGCCAACTGGTGGGACAACCAGAGCAACCAAGTTGCCTTTGGACGTGGTAACCGTGGATTCATCGTTTTCAACAATGACGACTGGTGAGTATTTTATGATGTTAACTTCACAAAGCTCTAAAAGATTTATAAGGCGTGGCGTACCTCGCATTACCAAGTCATGATTCAAATCCAATTCATTATATCTATCTATCTATCTATCTATCTATCTATCTATCTATCTATCTATCTATCTATCTATCTATCTATCTATATAGATAGATAGATAGATAGATAGATAGATAGATAGATAGATAGATAGATAGATAGAGAGATAGATAGAGAGAGAGAGAAAGAAAAGGTGTTTTATGTTACACTTAAATTTAAATTATTTATAAGCTGTTTTTATACTTTCTGTAGTTCCTTGAAATTTAAATTGGTGGAAAGCTGTTTTAAAAATTAACTGAAAAAAGTATTCAAGAATTTTTTTTTAAATAATGCAGGAACCCTAGCAGAATAAAATAAAAGTTGAAAATATGGTGACCATTTCCATCAGTTTTTGCATGCACTGTTGAATTTTGTCAACAAAATAAACAGTTGTATTTTTTTATAACCCATTTAGCTAACACTTAGATTATGCTGTGAACAAACACATCCAGAATAATAATTCTTGAAGAATTACCCCTCCTATATATTGTTCATTACTTGGTTTTCTAAATCATTATTTTCTTGATAAACAGTGATACAGTTTGAACACTGCTTTAATTAATGTTTGTCACTGCAGGGCCCTAGATGTCACCCTGAACACTGGTTTGCCTGCTGGAACCTATTGTGATGTCATTTCGGGCCAGAAGGAAGGAAGTAGGTGCACCGGAAAGCAGGTCCAGGTTGGAAGCGATGGTCGCGCCCACTTCTACATTAGCAATACAGAGGAAGATCCTTTTATTGCTATTCATGCCAATTCCAAGCTGTAAACTTTAGATTGCAAATAAAGCTGCTTCAAAACTTGAATATGGATTTTAAACTTTGAGTTTTTGTCATTGTTGTCCAACTTTTATGTGTGTTACAAATCATACATGTTATGAGACACAAACAACGACACGAAGATACATGAGACAGCATAACCAGCTCTTGAATGAGCCTGATAGTGGTCATAATTTAGGTTTACAAGAAAATGAGCAAATATATTTTTCTCCTGCCCATCATGGTGGGCATATAAATGTCTACATGCCCCAATGCTAAAACCAGTAAGATTGTGAGACCACTTGCACTCATTGGTTCGTGCTGTCCATACTGTATGCATGAGACCTTTACCATTTAGATGCCCTGCAGTTGTAGAAATAAATTCTTAAATTAACCACGCATAAAAATGTTGAATCTGTACACAAATCTAACTAAATATGTCAAAATTCCATTTTCCAAATATGACACACCCCTGCTTTTAAGTAGTCTTAAGAAACTATTTGCTTAAGTCAAAAGTAAAATAGATTTGTCTGTGGTGTACTGACTGTTACTCTCAGGGATTAAATAGACCTCCATCTCACACACAGCAGATGTGCTTTTCCCTCCAATTACAGTAGGTTCAATTAGTGGAATCTGTTCACAATGCTTTGGAGAACTCTTAGTGTTTGCACAACAGCTTTCCAGCAAAATACAGTTCTGGATGTTGTCGCTATCATGTTAGAAGCAACAGTAAATAAGAGAGCAAAATCAGGACGCCAAGATATCAGTTGTGATATGACTACTGAATATTGTGATTATGATATTGATTATGACTAACCCCAAGTATTTTCTTTGTTTTCTTTCAACACAATGTTCCTACTGCTGTTTCCGATCCTTAGCATCTCACCAATCAAAAATATAGATTAGGTGTGCACATCTATGTTCTGATAATTTCTGACCTGGAGACAGACTTCCTGTTTGCGGTAAGGTGTATTGTGTCTCTTCCTGTTTTTTGTTGCTGCGGTGTGGATTGTGCACTTGTAAAGGCTGGCTAACAACTTTCCATTAATTTTGTTTGCTCATTTTGGTCACTTCCTGTAAGGTCATATTCCTGACAAATTTTAGATATTTGCAATTATATTTTTATACACAATAAAGATTGGGAAAATTAACTCTGGTTTGTTTGTGCTTTCTCTTCCGGCCACAGGACTCATAAGTCCTGCATTCAACTCATAGAAAACCCTAAACCTTGGACTTGTAACAAGCGACCTGGTAATTGGCAGCTCCATAGTCAGAAACGTGGCACTGGAGACACCAGCGACCAGTCAAATGCCTGCCAGGGGCCAGAACGGGCGACATCAAAACCTACCTGACAAGGCTGCCTAAGGATAAGCGTAAATACAGTAAGATTGTTATTCAGGCTGGCGGTAATGACACTCGGTTACACCAATCGGAGGTCACTAGGTTAGTGATGCTTGAGTGTCTAAGTTTGCTAAAACAATGTTGGATTTTCTCTGGTGCCCGCCTGATCTTACCAGTGATGACATGTTTAGCCGCATGTCATCATTCAATGGTTGGTTGTCTAGATGGTGTCCTGAAAACAACATGGGCTACATTGATAACTGGCAAACTTTCTGGGGAAAACCTGGTCTGAGAGTAGCAACCATTTTTCAGTCTGATTTATGAAGTAGTCCCAGGCCTATTAATAACTACAATTATTTTGAACATTTAATCCTCAGTTTCCCTCATCCAAACTGCAAAGCAAAAAAAAAAAAACTCTCAGTTTTTGGAACAGTTCTCAGACTTCTTATCTGATTTAGTGGTAAACACTGACAAGGTTACTATAGTGGGTGATTTTAACATTCATGTTGACACTGAATGTGATAACCTTAATGTAGCCTTTAAAATTATCCTAGATTCAATTAGTATTCCTCAAAATGTGCATAAACTGGTGCACTCTTGCCTTCATACTTTGGACCTTGTGCTGACATATGACATTGATTGTGAAGAATTAACAGTATTCCCTCACAACCCTGTCCTATCTGACCATTTATTAAAAAAAAACTTTAAGTTCAGTTTAACTGAGTTATCCACCCCAAAAGAAGGTTTCACTATAGATCTATATTTGATAATGCTGTATCAAACTGTCCCCCTTTTATTATCCTCAATATCACAGATATGCCCTGCAGACGGCAGCAACGTTGTTTCACTATGTATACAAATGTATGTCACAAGGAGGCCTCGTCTCCCCAGCAATACATCTCAGTGCAGTCACAATTTCTCATTCGTCCTAATCTTAGAAAACTCCTGTACTTCAACAGGTATTTTAAACCAGTTTTGTCAATAAATTGCACATTTCTGAAAGGAATTATTATTTTTATAAAGTATGAGTATAAAGTATAAACATTTTTTATGTAATGTTTTAATCATTTTCTAGGTTAAGTATGCTTACAAGTTTACCTACTTCTGCCCCTTTGTAACCCAGAAGTACCAACTGGGTTATTACCTATGGGGAAGCACTTTTTCATTCAAGCAGTGCTTTTTTCCCAACATTTTATTATAATAGATTTTAAGAGAAGATTTGATAAAATACTTTTGTCAGGGTTTGTTTATCGATGAACTCAGGACGCACACACAGAACTAAAAGTTTGAGTCTTTATTGAAGGAAGTATGCTGGGTGGTGAGTGATGAAGACCGGAGGTTCAGGACTGCAGAAGGTCAGGGATGTAGATGATGGCAGGAGCTGACGACCCGAAGTGAAAGAGAGTCACGACTATCCAGGCAGCTGGGAATGCTCAGAACTGCTCGGCTAGCAGGCCCCGTAGCCACAACAGGTTAGCAGTTCGTTGGAGACACCAGGGCACAGAGCTGAGCTTCTCCATGGCGGCTAGTCAGGTTAGCAGAACTTGGGAGACACCAGGGCACAGAGCTGAGCTTCTCCAGGGCAGCTAGTCAGGTTAGCAGAACTTGGGAGACACCAGGGCACAGAGCTGAGCTTCTCCAGGGCGGCTAGTCAGGTTAGCAGAACCTTGGAGACACCAGGACACAGAGCAGAACTTCTCCAGGGACAAACAGCAGAGTATCAGTCTAGAGAAACTGGCAGGACTAACCTTAAACAAGAAAAACAATTCTTCTGAGGCAAAACCGGGGACTGGCATGGAGAGGTGTGGAATGATGACGGCCCAGTGCTGAACTGAAGGCAGAGGGATGTTTAAATAGAGCACTTCACAGGTGGAACAAGGGTCTGGCTAATTGACTGGTAAATTGTTAACAGGTGTGACTGACTGCTGAGGAGGTGAAGTGAAGATGACAGAAAATAACTGATGACAATGAAAACTAACAATAAATAAAGTCAAACCTAACCCACATGAGATGAAAAAATGAAAATAACAGAAAAATGAAGTTAAACCAGAACTCAACCATGACAACTTTTTTATTGAGAAAGACATATACCAGGTTACTGTAAATTAAGAAATACTATTCATTTATCATGCTACAGGTGAAAGAAAATGGGATCTTTTTCATGCAGTGTGATATTTTATAACCATACATACATGAGTAGAATTTGGAATACTAGATAATCTTTTTTTTTCACAGGTTAAATGTTTTGAAATGCAATTATTTCCCCAGGAAGCTAGAGGGCACTGTAAAAGTCGGTCATTGGCTTCATATAAAGTTACACAAAACCAGGCCAGCTGACAGCTTTGCTAGGGCCCGGGACAACTTAGGCCGTTTCTCAATTCACGAGAACGCGAGTCCGTACTCGCGTTCTCGTCAAGTCTGTTCTCGGTAAGAACACAGGAAGATCGGACTTGATGAGAACGCGAGCACGCAGCACGTATTGTGCATTGGAACAGAAGTATACTCGTGACGTCATCACACCCACAGCGCTTGAGCATTCCTTTAACGTTCAAAACTATTTATACACTACACCATCATATCTTATTGAAAACGTTTTTTATTTAAATTAATTTCTAAAAAGTATAAAAAATATCTAAAATAATTACAGAACTGTGGGTATAAAACAAGCAACAGCGGGAATTTCTTTGTGGGGAGTTGTAATTGTTGTAGTTGCAGAGGCGATTGAATCTTCTTTAAAAATCAGCACTTTGTAGAAGCAAAATGAGCGATACGAGCAATATTGCTGTTGCTTCGGTCGTTGGTCAGCTTTACCAGCAGGCTGAAGAGGAGGTGATGCAGTTGAGGAGGCAAATCCGAGCAAGGAGAAGATTGATGCGGCAGAGGAGGCTCAGAAGGCAGGCTTTGCTCACCCATCTATTGCCAACTGGTAGGCATTTTAAGATTGACAGCCTATTTCCTACTTTTATCTTTAAAAAGACATTGATGATGATATTAAAAACGTGATCAGGTTGAAATTGTGACTATTTTTCCTATATCAATAAAAATGAAGACCCAGTTTTAACATTAATAACAGTAGGGTTAAGCTACTTTATTGCACCTCCTAACCTTCACAGCATTGATCATTAAGAAAGGAAAAAAAAAAACATTTTTATGTCTGTCCACCTTTACAGTGATTAATCTATAAATTATGTGCAGTTAGTTCAGCCCATTTTTTCAGTGAAATGGTAAAAATACCAGAGAAGGGAAGCCATTTGTTACATTTACTATACTTGACTAGTTTTACAACACTATACATTTTATCTTTTCTTTCTTGAGAACTATAATAATCTGCATGTTAAACAGGTATAGTTTTATGCATAGAAAACGTGACAAAAAACAATTAACATTTGGCATTTTTTATTTACAGGAAGAAACAGAAACATAATATGTGAGGATAAACACTTCTGTGCCAATCCTCCAAATATTTTTTAATGAAGGGGACCTGAAACCAGCCTTCAGGCTAAGAAGGGCCACCATCGTCCTCCTCCTTCAGCTGCTGCCCATCCAGAAGGTCCATGGATGGCCACAGGAGATAGAGGTGCTGGTGACCCTCTGCTGGCTGGTCTGTGGTGCATCCTATAGGGAAACAGCTTGCCAGCAAGATCTCTTACCTTCTTGTCCTTAAATAGAGCTAGCAATGACACACAATTGATAGATGATATTAATTGGATAGAAGATTAAGACAGATTAGCATATTACCTAAATTACAAGTTAATTTTATATTTGGTACAGGTCAAGTGGAGGCACGCTACAACAGGCACCACGCCAAGGCTGATAAACATCATTGAGCGTGTCTTTGGTGGTCTGAAGACACGGTGGCGTTCCATCTTCTTAAGGGTGCTGGAGGTCCGCCTCACGTTTGCTGAAGACAGGGAGCTGCTCCAGCTGGCTGCATGTTTAAGTGAACATGACTACACCTGACCTAATGTAGATCAGTTGGAGTCTTGTTCACATGCTGCTTCATTTCTTTTGTTTTCACCACCTGGAAAAATACATAAAATAATGCGCAAATTAATTTCCATTCCACCAACTATTTTTAATTGTAAGTTTATAGGCATTGTCTGTTTGTATAAGATCTTAATGAGTTATTTCGTTGTTTTAAACCATGTTAGTAACTGTTAATAATTTGTTGAATATATTACACCTTCATTCTGTTCCAAAGATAAAACATTTGTATAAAATAAATGTCTGTTTTTTCATATACTATTATTACTATTATTTTCTTTCCCTCTTCTTCCTCTCAATTATTCGTGTCCTGACTCAGAAGAAACTCACTTAGATAGGAAAAACATTTATAGAATGTATTTATTTATTTATTTTATATGCTGCTGCCGTCCTAGGGAGACATTTACAATTTATTCCAGCAAGTATTGAGTTAATAAAGTAACACACGTCAGTCAGATAAACACAAAACAAATAAATCATAACCAGCGGTATTATGCACACTACTTTTTTTAAATTACTCACTAACTCTGTAAACAGGCCACATAGGGCTTAAAAGTATAATATTCTCGCCTCAAACGATCTTAAAACATACTTTTGAACAACAACAGCAGCAGAAAAGGGAATTTTTTAACTTACCGCTGTGAGCTCTGTTTGCGCTGTCTCAAATCAAGCTGCGGCCGCGGTGCATTCTGGGCAAGCGGTCAGTCTGAAGAACGCACAAGTCTGCTCTGATGCATGCTCGATAAAGAGGGCGGGCGAGAACAACATCCGGGGAATTCGGCGCGTTCTCGATTTGGCGTTCTCAGCATTGGAACAGTGCTCGGGCTGAGGCTGATGACGTGTCACGAGCACACGAGCACACGAGAACGCTCAAGAACGCATATTGAGAAACGGCCATAGTCTGTTTGGGCCCCCCTCTACACCTGCCGCCACCACACACACACACACACACACACACACACACACACACACACACACACACACACACACACACACACACACACACACACACACACAAACACAGATCAATAAAGTCAACTTAACTGTATACTTCATTCACCTATTCCTTTTATTTTATTCAATAATCTGCTGTTTACAGAAATACATTTTTTTCCTCCAAACAAGGCTTAGATGACTTCACTTCATAAATGTAGTTAGACCCTTTGAATCTGCTGGCAGTTCATTTGCCATCTCTAAGAAAGGCTTCCTTTTAACCATTAAAAGAAAAACGTTCATTCAATCAGAATCAGTCATTTTTGTTGGCCATAACGCGGGATCATTGAAATTAACGGCGTGATCCGTCTCTGAGCCCTATGCTTTGACTCTCCGATCGGGCAGCAAGACCCTCCACCTGCACTGTCTTTGTTATCGGTAGGGATGGCTCTCTCTGCCTCCTCCTCAAAACACTACTAAATCGACATTAATCTTCTCTATTTATGATGTACTAATACTCGTAGCACTATGGAATGTTGGTGGAGTGAAACAAAAATAAGTATTATATTTAAAACGAACTGTAGTTATGTTTAGTAGGTGGTAGCACTAATGTTTCCCGGGGGGCTAATAGCGCTAAGCTAGCAGATATTTGGCGCTAATGTAAAAATACTTTTAAGCTCTGTTTGATCATAACGAGCGGACCGGATAACATATACATTAATATCCCATTCTGTGTAAAACCCCTATGGAACTAAAGTTTGTTATAACCATAAAAACACACTCAAACACATCAGCATAGCTTTGTTTCATGAATGCTAGTGGGTGGCTTGGCGTGCTAGCTCCAGGTCTTAAAGCTCAGTCAAAGCTTAAAGTAAAACAGTAAAAACTGGTCACAGCGTGAGGATCTCTGCAGTCCTGCAAGATAATGGCTCGGCTCTCAGGTCAGCTTTCTCCTGCACATTTTAGACAGACCACCGCTGATTTAAATTTGATGTTAGTTTCACAGAAAACAGACTCATTGGCATTACTCTATAATATAGAAAGGATTCATGAATCAATGTGGGGTTCTGTGTCTTATGTGTCTCTGCTCTGTCTTCTAAGACCCCCAGTTGGTCATAGCAGATGGCCGTTCACACTGAGCCTGGTTTGGAGGTTCATGTTAAAAGGGAGTTTTCCGCTGCACCATTGCTACATGCATGCTGGGTATGAGGGATAGCTGCAAAGCCATCAACAAGGCAGGTGACTGTCCACTGCTGCTACATGCTCTTTGATGAGGAGTGAATGCTGCTTGTCAAGAGTCCATGGTATCTGCTAAGTTACCTTAGATAGGAAACATTTGGACCAATCTTACTGTATGATTTGATTTAATTGACTTTGTAAAGTGCCTTGAGATGACGTGTGTTGTGAATTGGCGCTATATAAATGAAATCAAATTGAATAAACTCAGTGAAGCACTGAATAAAAGATCAGATTCCATAAGGTTGCTCTAGAACTGATCTGTGTGTCCAAGGGCTCCAACACAGTGTTTAGATGGTAGAGGTAGGCATCACAGGTGAGCACTACATGAGCAGGTTCATGGCTTGGTAGGAGGAAATCCAGAATTCGGGCTTGGGTCAGAATCATAAGACAATACCAGAAAATTACATCAGAGTAAGTGCCAGCTGGTAAACCAGTATAAAAAAGGGTCAAGTCCAGGTCCCTGAAGGTGAACAAAATGCTGATTTAAAGCTATCATGGGGTCACAATAAATTATTTTGATAGAACTGAAGTCACAATTTTATCTTCAGATATGTACATTTAATAAGTGCATACATATGTGACATGCCACTGGAAAAGCAGGAACAAGTCAGCAGAAACTGAGAAAATTGTTATTTTGGTTTTATGGCATAATGTCACTGATTAAGTTATGAAGAAACCCCTAAATGCTTTAAATGTCTGCTTTAGAGGTTTTAAAATGGTAAACTTTGTGTTTAAACTCAGCCTGTTTTCAGTGTAAACAGGCATATCAGGGTGGCAAAAACCACAGCTCATTTGAATATTGCACTTGTTTGGCTCAGCGCAAGCTTTCGTTATGTGTGTTGGCCAATAAGCTGTGTGCTTGAAGAAAACACATGGCTACTTAAGCAGCTACATAACAGTGTTTTGAAAAAGAAATTGTGAGTTGTGAATGCATCGCCCAGGAACTGGACTGTGGCATTTACAGTGCTTTGCTGTGGGAGTGCATGTTCATCAGGACCGATGTCAACACAGGTCTCTCTTCAGATTCCCAACCAGGAGGAGATGAACTGGAAGAAATTAAGGATAGTGTCCGCATAACTCTGGGGAATATTTCCAGCTTCCATCTGATGTTGATCCAAGATGAGGATGATGAAGGAAGCTATGGACTCGTGTCATAGGAGCTAGACCTATCAGAAGCTATTGCCAGCACATTTGAAGAAGATAGAGAAATAGAGAAGATGCTTAATTTTCAATGTAAAAGCTACAGGTAAAGAAAGGAGAATTCTACACTTGGGACACAGTCTTGTTGTATGGTGTCACCAACTCTTTTGTGTGGAGCTCCAAATATTTGAGGCTGGAATGCCATTATCCTAATCTTTAGTTCTCTATAAGATTCAGACTCTGCCATGTTTTTTCTGCCATGTTTAAATATTTTTCTGACTGCTTCTCAAAGCTTAGTTTTAAAAGAATGTAAAACAAAATTGCTGTGAAAAAAACATAATTGTATCACTTCAGAATACATGGCATTTTATTAATGCAATAAGTTACAGTAATATCTAGGACTGGTAACATTAAAAATCCAATTAAATAAAACAAAGAAGGTGTGACTGCCAGCCATATCAAAACATTTTATAACCTGGTATGACTTCAAGGACATTCAGACTGTTACATAAAAAGCGACATGCTAAACAGATTTAAAAATGTGGGAAAGCAGCTGCTGGTGAATGTTTTCCTTTCCATACATATTTGCCATCATAAGGCACACACAAACAATTTGTGCCAGTATTTGTATTTTGTTACTCTTTGCATAACTGCCTCTGCACTTTATAGATTAATTGTCATTTTGTTTTCCTCACAAAATAACCAAAGTGAAAAACATTCCTTTAAAGTATTATGAAACAATGCAACAAGTAATTATGTATTTTGTTTTAACCATCTTAGAGCATTGAGCTTAGGTGAAGCAGATATGTCACTGAGTTGTGAGAGAGAAGCACCTGTTTAACCACAACAGTGATAACTCCTTATCTCCATGTCATACAGAGATGAGATAAACTCCTATATATACACACACACGGAAAGGCAGAGAGTGGGTGCAGTTTTATCTCTCAAGGGAAAGCATGAAGCTATTTCTTTTGGTCGCTCTGTTTGGCCTGAGCCTTGCTCAGCACAACCCCCAGCTCAAAACTGGAAGGACAGCCATCGTCCACCTGTTTGAGTGGCGCTGGGCCGACATCGCTGCAGAGTGTGAGCGCTTCTTGGGTCCTAATGGCTTTGGTGGTGTTCAGGTGTGTATGAAAGAACTGTCAATAAATTATCAGCTTGATCATATCGCAGGACAGGATGTGTTCACAATCTAAACGTGGCAATTGATTTTGGAGGAAAATTGGGTTTTGAAAATAATTGCTAAAGATCCCCCGATCAAGATTTTGTTTTCCATGACGCCACTCAAGCTGATTTAAGGTTAAGCATCTGTCATGAATGCAACTAACTGTGTTTTCTTTTTTTTTTTTTTTTTTTTAACAGAAATGGCTTAGACATAAGATACGTGCAATAATATTCTTAAAATGAATGACTTTGTTATGATTAGCACCTCTCTAGCTCTGCAGAAGCTTGATGTGATTTAAATCCTTTAAACACATCTAAATGAAGCAAGTGTGTGAATCAGGATCAGCTTGGAGTAGCAATATAATCCATTGCTTTTTTTTGCATTTATTACATTATGTTTTAGATGAGCTCTTGGCGCGTTTATAATCCTATCTAATATTATTTTCTTGTTTTCATGCTCTGCAGTGTGACATGACCACACTTCTCTTCATATAGCACAGCATGCGTTTGATCAAATGATCGCGCCATTAGAAGCAAGTCATGATAAAGTGTTTTCTTTTTTTTAATCTAACTCAAGCATTGATGTGTCATCTATGTTGTGTCAGTATGGTAAGGCATACCGTTGCTCAAGTAGCTGGAAAAGGCAATGCAATGCAAATTCAGGCAGTTATGAATTTCATCTCTGCCACTTACAGTAACTCTTATCATTACATTTTCCTCCAAAATGTGTTGCTTTACTGCGATAAACTGGCAACCTTTCCAGGGTATACCCCACCTCTCGCCCATTGATAGCTGAAGATAGGCACTAGCTCCCCTCGTGAACCCCAATAGGGATAAGCGTGTTAGAACATGGATCGATGGATGGATATGTTGCTTTACCTTATTCCCTTTCACAATTATCTGGGTAAATTTGCTAAATTCTGCCATGACAGTGTTTCTACCAGACAAGTTTGCATACAGTGATTGGCCATTTTTCATTTTCTGTAAGATATCTTCTAATCACAAACCTGTTTACAGCACTAGCTGGCACATTCACAATTTTTATTTTATTTTATGTAAAAATGTACACGAAATACTGAACAGTATGTTAAAAAAAAACTTGAGTATAGCCAAATCCAAATTGTGAAAAATTCTTTAATTAAAAAAATTTGAGTTGAATCAGGGCATATGTAGTTATTAGAGAACAATTTAAGATAAGCTTTATTACACTTTTTGCTATGTATTTCATTATTACAATATGATTTATGCCTGTTCTAATCATTCTCCAGTTGTTTTCATATGTTAGATAATATATGTAATAGTTAGACTGAACTGGTGTTGCTCAAGAGTACTCCTTTTAATACACCGTTCTGAGTAAAGCAGTGCAATTTTCTGAAAGTTTGTGTTTTATTGTGATAATAATGTTTGTCTACTGTGTTGCTCAGATTTCTCCTCCAAATGAACACATCGTCCTCAACAGTCCCTGGAGACCCTGGTGGCAGCGATACCAGCCGATTAGCTACAACTTGTGTTCTAGATCTGGCAGTGAGGCTGAACTTAGAGACATGATTACTAGATGCAACAATGTTGGGGTAAACCACATTTCTTTATGGTCTGTGTGTATAGTGACATGTTTGGTTACTGGGGCTTTAATCAAAGAGTAGTGTCCTTAGAGCTTTTAGGAGATTTACCAAACTTGAGTCTATTCACAGGTCAACATCTATGTGGATGCTGTCATCAACCACATGTGTGGATCTGGTGGTGGAGAAGGGACCCATTCGTCCTGTGGCAGCTGGTTTAGTGCCAGCAAAAAGGACTTCCCTAGTGTGCCTTATTCGTCTTGGGACTTCAATGACAATAAATGCAAGACTGGTAGTGGTGAAATTGAAAACTATGGAGATCCCTATCAGGTAATTAATGTACAAAACAATCTAAAACTACCAATGATTATCCAGTAAGCATGATTATTGCTGTCTGTTTTAATGCAACTGGTTGCTTGTAGGTGCGTGACTGTCGTCTAGTTGGTCTGCTAGATCTTGCCCTTGAGAAAGAATATGTTAGGGGCAAAGTAGCTGGGTTCATGAACAAGCTGATTGACATGGGTGTGGCTGGATTCAGAGTGGATGCTTGCAAGCACATGTGGCCTGGTGACCTGGATAATATTTACCGTCGTCTCAACAACCTTAACACCAAATGGTTCCCCAGTGGTGCCAGACCTTTTATCTTCCAGGAGGTAAGCTTTAATACAGTTGAATATTTGATGCAAAAAAAAAATCCCTACTATTAGCTAGCTAGCTTTATCATTGGTCCTTTGGATTAATTTATGGTTATTACATTCTAGGTAATTGATCTAGGAGGTGAGCCCATTTCCTCTAAGGAATATTTCCATCTGGGAAGAGTGACTGAGTTTAAATATGGTGCCAAACTGGGAACTGTCTTCAGGAAATGGAATGGCGAGAAGCTTTGTTACACCAAGTATGTTGGCAAATTGTGTTGTGCATAAAAGTTACTGGAGACTGCCAAAACACAGTGTTTTTATTTGTTTGTCATACTGGCTTATTATACATATATTTTCAGTTAATGTTTTATTACCGTTGTTCATAAATTATTGCATTTCACCAATGGAATCCTCAGCATAGTTATGATGTGTTCATGTGTCCAGGACCTGGGGAGAAGGTTGGGGTTTTATGCCCGATGGCAATGCTGTTGTCTTTATTGACAACCACGACAACCAGAGAGGTCATGGTGCTGGTGGTGCATCCATCGTTACCTTCTGGGACCCCAGACTTCACAAGATGGCTGTGGCCTACATGCTGGCTCATCCTTATGGACAGGCCAGGGTCATGTCCAGCTTCCGTTGGAACCGTCACATTGTGAATGGAAAGGTATTCCCTTCTTTTCTTCTAGAGTTATTCATTAACTAATTAAGCATGTTGAAATATCTTATATTTGAATCAATGTTTGTGCTACGCCTGCGTTAGGATCAGAACGACTGGATGGGCCCTCCCAGTAATGGTGATGGATCCACCAAACCTGTTCCCATCAACCCTGACCAGACCTGTGGAGACGGATGGGTGTGTGAGCACAGATGGCGCCAAATCAAGTGGGTTCACAGAGCAGGCTACAATACATAATATGAATAAATAGAAATGTTTTACCTTTTATCGCTCTTTTCAAGGAACATGGTCATATTCCGTAATGTGGTCAATGGACAGCCTCATGCCAACTGGTGGGACAACCAGAGCAACCAAGTTGCTTTTGGACGTGGTAACCGTGGTTTCATAGTTTTTAACAATGATGACTGGTGAGTATTTTATGGTGTAAACTTTAAAAGCTTAAATGATTGTAAGGTTTGACATAACGGGCATAATCAATTTGTGATTCAAATTCATTAAATGTATATTGAGAAAAAGTGTTTTATGTTATATTTCAATTTTATTTATCCATAAACCTTTTTTTTTACTTTCTGTAGCTCCTTTAAATCAAAATTACAAGCTAAATATTTGTTGCAAGCCATTTCAAAGTATTAGCTGAAAAATCCTTTGGGAAAGGTGTATGTTTTGTTTAATATTGCAAACCCACACTAATCCTAATACAATAAATACAAATTGATAATTTGGTGATTCAGTTTTGAATACACACTGTTGAATTGTGTCAACAACTTAAACAGTCACAGTGTTTTCAAACCTAATAAGTTAAAGCTTTTAATTATGTTATAGTCTGAAACAGACAAAATAAAAACATTCACCCTCATATATACTGCTCTTTACTTGGGTTTCAACATCATTACCTTCTTGATGAATATAGATTTAGTTCGAATACTTGATTGATATAATATTTGCCCCCTTTTCACCTGCAGGGCCCTGGATGTAACCCTTAACACTGGTTTGTCTGCTGGAACCTACTGTGATGTCATTTCGGGCCAGAAGGAAGGAAGTAGGTGCACCGGAAAGCAGATCCAGGTTGGAAGCGATGGTCGCGCCCACTTCTACATTAGCAATACAGAGGAAGATCCTTTTGTTGCTATTCATGCTAATTCCAAGCTGTAAACTGTTAGCTCCAAATAAAGTTGTTTAACAATCTGAGTATGGATTCCAAAGTTTGAGTTTTTTTCTTTTGTTGGTCCAACTTATTACATACTATTACAACTGTTTTAAATTACACATGTCATGAGACACAAAGAGTGACTTGAACATACATATATGACTTGAACATATAACCAGACCTTGAATGATTCTGACGTGGAAAACAGTTCAGTTTAGCAAGAAAATGAGAGATCATATTTTTCAGCTTCCCATTTAGCTGCACTTAGCCATTTTAATGTCCAAGTGCCCCAATGCTAACCTGACTCTCTTAGACGGATGCAGTTCCACCGAACTCCACATGGCTCCACACAGGTCTGCGAAAAAAAAAATGTATCTGTCCAGAGTCAGGTTAGCCCAATGCATAAACCAATAAGATCTTGTGGCCACTTCCACTCATTATGTCATGCTGCCCATAATGTCCACATCAGACTTTGACCATTTCAATCCTGGGACTGCCCTGTAGTGTTCAGAAGAACTTCATCATTTAACCACACAATGATAGTATTAAAATCTTTAGTTTGCATTCAAATCCAACTCAAAATGTCAAAATGGAGTTTTGCAAATATCATTCCCCACTACCTTTATTTCCTTAAATGGGCCTAATCATGTATTTTGAGAAAAAGAAAACACAAAAAAAACATTCTCCCATACTCATTGTGGGCATGTGCAATATCATACTTCCCGTCATCTGGTCTTGTTATAGTACATATACACAAAAGCCCCATGTTTGCTAACAAATAAAGCAAAAACTTTATGTAAAACACAGAAACAAAAATTTAGTATGCCAACAGGGATAATTACATTGCAAAACCATTGTATGCAACCAGAGGGAGCTACTGGTGTACAAAGGTATAGTCACAGTAAGTGACTATGCCTCTTGAAGGGGGCATATGAAAATACATTATTTTAGCCCTTAAACACATTTTATTGTGTATTTGGTCTCTTTAGGAGTGCAGAAAATTTGAATGTAGTCTCTCCAGGTGCTGCATACAAATCTTTAAGTTCTTTTTGGGTGATATTTTTCAAGCCGTTCAGTTTTCTCTGTAATTATGTTCTTTGAATCATCACATCACAGCATTTGCTATGGAACTGCTATTCAAGGTCATGGAGGTCAGTCTTACCAATTTCGTTAATCCATCATTATTATTTGTCAAAGAAATTTTGTAGTCCAAGCCGAAGGTTGCCGAAAAAGTCAAGTTTGGAGAAGTCAAAACGTTTTGTTGTTTTTTGCACGGTTCCCCGGCATACTAAAAATTGGCCGAATGGGATGGAGCGGAACGCTCTGCGACCTGGATGTGTTGCTCTTAGATGCACACCGGAGCAGGGGTGAGAAGGGGGAATGTAGGGGTAAATTTACAAGGAATTCAGACCAATCCATTGCAGTTCTACTTTATATATACCACGTCTGAATTATTTTAATGTCAAAAAGAAGAACTGAAAACCATGTGTCCCCTTTAAGTAAAAAGTAAATTTTGTTTGTTGTGTACAGACAGTTATTCTGAGGTTACAGCTTAAGATAACATGATCAGACTAAACACTTTTGTATTTTTGAAAATAAATAAAATGAAAGAATAATCAATGGGCACCATGCCTTGCAGTCTGGGTTCAAATAGTGGGATCTGTTTATAACATATTGGAAAACTCTTTATGTTTGCAAGACAGTTTTCCAGTAAAATACAGTTGTCACTATCATGTTAGAAGCAACAGTAAATAAGTGAACAACATCAGGACTAAAATATATCAGTTGTGATACAACTACTGAGTATTGTGATGATATCGAACATGACTAACCCTAATTATTTTCTCTGTTTTCTTCCATCACAATGTTCCCACCGCCACTTGTAAGCCATAGCATCTCACCAACTAAATATAGATCAAGTGTGAGCGCCAAGATAGCCAAGGGCAGTAAAAGTCTAACAGGGCAAATATATTATTGTTATGCCAAATATTCATGCTTGACACTTAAATATAATATCTTATTGAAAGTCACATCCATGCAGTCCTTTGATTGTAATGTTAAAAGAACGGATATTGTGATGACCATAGTATAGATATACTATGCAGCTCTGGGAAAAATTGTGCAGTGTGACTGCTGATTCTTCTTATCTTTTGCCAACCGATTAGTGCTTCTACTACAGTCACAGAGAACTTGAAGACCTTGTTTTGAACTGCAGCAACAACTCAAGCGGTCTGTTATCTTCCATCATGCAGTGACAGGAACACTCTCATTTTGCGCTTGAGGGACTGGAGTTTCCATTTGACTCAACACGAAATTAAGTAAAGGGCATTTACATTGTTTTTAACTAGTCTGGATTACCTTTGATTAGCTCTACTTCAAAATCTACAAAACTTAAACCAGTAAAATCCTTTGAAAACAGTACATGTTCTCTGACAGCTTTTATTCCGTTTGCAAAAACAAAACTTTTTTTTTCAGTGTATAACAAACCAACATAGCTTCAGCCTTTTTGTATCTTCATGCTAAACTCAGTCTAAAGTTATCCACATGGTAAATGACAAACTAAAGTTGTTTTCTCTCAAAAAAAATCTATGAATTTTAAACAAACCCTAACTGATGAACAATATTTCAGATCATATTTAACCATTTCCGACTTTAAGACTTGGACTGTCAAAAATAAACTTTTCATATCCCAAAACATTTGAATCTTGTTTGCTTTGCCCTGATGTTTAGTTAATGTAGAAAACGAGCAAAGAAAAACTCTTTTTAACAATTTTTTTCAAGTAATTTAGAAAACCCTGTTCAAAGTAAAACACATTTGCGCTAAAGTAACATTTTAATATATATATATATATATATATATATATATATATATATATATATATATATATATATATATATATACTATATGTTGCTTACAGTCTATGTTGTTAAATTATCAACATGTAGGTATCTCTATCATACCTGGTAATACTGCAATACTTTATTGCTGCTAGTTTCTAAACAGGTTAAACAAAACATTGTTTGAGCCTGCATGAGTTACACAGTAATAACTGTTTAAATTCTAAGAAGACAGTACTTTTCCTTGTCTACTCAAACTAGTTGACAGCAGTAAATACCAGATAATATGACAGCTTACCATGTAATACATTAGTAAATGGTGGGTATTTCAGGGACGGTTGAACAGTAATTAAATTACCCACACAAAATAAATAGTTTTTGTTACACACTAATATAACGTAACCTATGATGCAATTACTGGGTAACTACATGGTATTTAGTGGACTGTAAGAGAATGGTTACTAACATGTACTAATGGTAAAACAGGTGCTTTTCTTTGCTTACTGTTTTCTACAGAAGCAAAGGGCTATATTTGAACTGCAGACCTGCCTCAGCTTTTTATTTGCTTTTTATTTATTTTTTTCTCATAGCTGTTGCAACATCCTCCGGTTGTTGAACTCAGTGAATAAACTCCCACACACCCTGTGCCAGTCAAAACAGCCGTGCTCTAACCGGTAAGAACTGTGAAAGTCCTATGTAATTATTTTACAACCAGGTTAAATTTGACTTTTGTTTTGGGCAGAAAACCATAAAGGTTTTATGCTGATTTAGAAGATGCCTTGTTACTGATGTTTATATGCAGAACATGACATGCTGTCTTTCTCATTTTACAGAAGCATGAAGCTGTTCATTTTGACAACCCTGTTTGGGCTCGGACTCCCGCAGCACAACCCCCACTTTAAGCATGGAAGGACAACAATTGTGCACCTGTTTGAGTGGCGTTGGTCCGACATCGCTGCAGAGTGTGAGCGCTTCCTGGCTCCAAAAGGGTTTGGTGGTGTTCAGGTTAGTTGAGTTGAAGAGTTGTGCTTATCATGGTCTGTTTTTTGAGAACAAACACAATCCTCTTATTCTCACTTCATATTAGGTCAAATACCATTGTATACATTTCTTATCATTGTAGATGTAATATAATGTGTATAATTACCTGTGAAACTCTACACAATGAAGGAACAGTAAAAATTCAGCGGAAACTCATCTTGCAAATGGTGCTTTGTTTCTAACTGTATCAGAAGTAATGCTTGGCTGTCCAAATTTAACATACATTTGGGCTGTTTGCAGTTTGTCTTTGCTCGTGTACAAACAGATGGACAGTGTAAAATTATGCATTTAGAAAGAAGAAGAAAACAGTATTTTCCAGAACCACCAGTGTCACTGACATGTTGAATAATCACAGTTGCTGTGAAAACTGCCTTTAAGCAAACAATCATTTTCTACAAAAACTGTCCATCCTCCTAAACTCCTTTGCCTTGAGTTTTATGTTTGTTTGTTTTGTTGCTGTTTTTTTGCTAGGTAAGCAATTAATAAATATATTTTCATGACCAAGGAAAATTGCTGGGAAATATTTCAGCTTTTTACAATGATGATTTTACTAACCTTTCCAGGTTGTATAATCACTTACAATTAATCATGAAGCAATCAAACTATTTTGGTTATTCAGTTCCCTGGTGTAAATCAATGTTTCCCCAGCGGTTTTACTTTCCATCCCTTACATTTTTAATAAGACTTTCAGCCCTTATTATAGAACATTTGCATTGAGACATGATGAATATCTTCCTGATATATCACTCAGATTTCTCCTCCAAATGAACACATTGTTCTTGATAACCCGTGGCGACCATGGTGGCAAAGATACCAACCTATTAGCTACAACTTGTGCTCCAGATCCGGCAGTGAGAAAGAATTTATAGACATGGTCACCAGATGCAACAATGTGGGGGTAAGGAACGTTACAGCTGTAATTTAGGAAAATAAGTCATTCTCAGCACCTTGTCTTCTTATAAACCATAAGTTATTAGCAAAGCTCTTTGTTCCATTTTTTTCTTCATTGTTACTGAAATCTTACCATTAAATGTTTTTGCCATTTTGGAATTGATTAAAGAGCTATAAGCAGTCTAAGTGAATATTAAGCAGACTAAGCTTAATATTCAAAGAAATTTATGAAACTAACAGTGATTAAAAAAACTTTGTTTTATATCGTTAAAAGGTTAATATTTATGTGGATGCCGTCATCAACCACATGTGTGGAAGCAGTGGTGGAGAGGGAAATCACTCCTCATGTGGAAGCTGGTTCAGTGCCAGCAAAAAGGACTTCCCAAGTGTTCCCTACTCTGCTTGGGACTTCAATGTCAACAAATGCAGAACTACCACTGGTAATATTGAAAACTATGGAGATATTGCTCAGGTAAAACTTTCCTAGTAATGTTCAACAATTTAAAAAAGAAAATTCCTAAAGGATCCAAGGACCATTATAAACCCAGCTCAGCTGCCACACTGACCCAACTGCTTGAACATTGTCCTTAAAAATCCAAAATGCCTGTAAAAAACCTATATTTATACAACAAAGTTGACAAATTCTGTATTGGCTTGTTAGTTAATTAGATAATTTGAGTGATGGTACGATAATATGAGCATTTTCTGTTTTAGGTGCGGGACTGTAGTCTGGTCAGTCTTTTGGATCTTGCCTTGGAAAAAGATTATGTCAGAGCCAAAGTGGCAGAGTTCATGAACAAGCTTATCGATTTAGGTGTAGCTGGATTCAGAGTGGATGCTTGCAAGCACATGTGGCCGGGTGACCTGCAAAATGTTTATGGTCGTCTTCACAACCTCAACTCAACCTGGTTTCCCAATCACTCACGACCCTTTATCTTTCAGGAGGTAACATGCATTTATTGGAATACTTTTTTTCTGGAATGTGGAGATTTCTAAAATGTCTAATAACGTTTTATAGTATATTACATATTGAGAAACAGTGTTGTGTAACGTAGTTGCCTCCTTACAGATTTTGGTTTTTGTGTCACTCTCAAATGCTTTAGATCAATAAACTTCTAATAACATCAGACAAAGATCCATATTTCTATTCTCTGTATTCCACATATCAAGTCGTGGAGGGAAAGCCAGACATCCCTCCTCCCAGAGCAATCCCCTGCTAGTTCTTAGGAATCCCAAGCCATTACAAGGCTGGAACAGCAAAGTAGTTCCTCTAGTGAATTCTGGGTCTGACCCTGGGGTCTACACTAAGAGGGGTGTGTGCAGAGGACCTCATCTTTATGCGACGCTTGAACCATCTTGACCGGTTCTTTTTAATACAGAGGAGCAGGGCCTCTACTCCACGTTCCCCCAAGTAGTTGAGCTCCTCACCTTAGCTAAGTCCAGCTACTCTCTAAAAAAAACTGCTTCAAGCTGCATAATCTCTTTAAGGTGCATCTCTTTCTTTTGGTCCTGATCCATGTCTTGTGACAACAGGAGATAATCTGAACAAAGATGGACTACTCAATCAAGAGTTGTTTTTTTTAGGATTCTTTCATCACAACAACAAAAAAAGCAACACTTGCATTATAGTAGAATAGGCCCCAATCAGCCCATTTATATCCCACTCCATCTTACCATCTCTCAAGGACAAAACAAAGACACCTGAATGCTGCGTGAGACAAAGAGAGACCTCCCCAACCATGAGGGAAAAGGCTCAACTGTAGGCATGGCAAGATTCACCGATGCGTGTCGGAACATCTGAACGACCTGTTGGATACGGTTGCATCGATTTGCAAACGTCTGCATCGGTAAAAAACGCACATAAACTCGAGATGCATCGTATCAAAACTACCTGCATCGATACAAACCAATTATTATCTTCTATTATTATAACTTTTTAGAAACGTGTCTTTGAGTTTTAGTTGCGTTTCTTTCCATCCCTGTTGCCTGCCTACTGCGTGCATGCTAGTCTCTCTGCCACTCAAGTCTCGCCCCAAGCCTCGCGCGAGTAGGAGGGTCTAAACTTGCTTTCGAAGAGGACAGAGGCGGCAAGCTAGAAACCACGTTAGCATGGAGGAAAACGAAACAGAGATAATACATTCGGTTACGCGCTTTAGGTCAACGGTATGGAAAGACTTTGGCTTCTACAAACGAGATGGAGAGTTGGACAAGACAATGGCCATATGTAAACACTGCAGAACAGAGGTACAATATACAGGCAGCACAACAAATATGTTGCAACATCTGAAGCGGCACCACAGTACAGTAGTCCAATCCCCGGAGACGTCAGCTAGCAGTGCTACTGCAACAACTTCACGTGAGCCACGAATACCTCATTTTTTTCAAGCGCCACTTGCAAGCAATTCTGCCCGGGCGAATTCTATCACGGACGCCTTATCTTTCTTCCTCTGCAAAGGCATCCAACCGTACAACATTACAGCAAACGAGGGATTCAAATACCTGCTTGAAGTGTTAGAGCCAAGGTATAGCATACCAGACAGAAGGGTGTTTTCGGACCGAATAGTTCCTGCGCTTTACGAGAAAGTGAAAGTGGATGTTCTCAGCTCAATGGGTCGTGCACAGAGGGTGTCAATAATGGTTGATGGTTGGACCTCCTGTGCCACTGATTCTTACATTACTGTTACGGCACACTACGTGAACGAAGAGTGGGACATGCAGTCTCACGTCCTGCAAACACGAGTGTTTAATGAGTCTCACACTGGGGTCAACTTGGCTGCGTTGCTGCAAGATGTACTTCGCGAGTGGAACCTCGGAGAAAAAAAACCTGCCTTGGTGACAGACAACGCAAGAAACATGCTAGTGGCAGGGGCTGGCGCAGAGATAACACCCCATGTCCGATGCGTAGCCCACACATTAAACTTAAAAGGCACTGAAGGTGGACAGGGTGTCCGAATTGTTGGTGAAGGTGAGGAAGGTTGTTACATACTTCCATAAAAGCCCACAAGCAGCTGAGGTTTTGAGGGAAATTCAGTCCCAGCTACGCCTACCCAACCACAAACTTATTCACGATGTCTGTACAAGATGGAACAGCTCTGTGGACATGCTGGAGAGATTCTGGGAGCAACATCCTGCTCTGTTGAACGCTATGCTGTCGAGAAGGATCAGGAGGGGAGAGGGCCTGTTAGCAGTGAATGAGGACGACATGACTCTGATCCAGGAAATCATCAAGCTGATGTCCCCTGTCAAAGTGGCCACCACACTTTTGAGTGAAGAAAAAAGCCCAACCATCTCAATGATCGCCCCAATACAAGCCAAACTCCACAAACACTTCTCCGAAGACAACACTGACCTGCCAATCATTGCAGATATGAAGCAGCGCTTCAGACAAGATTTTTTTGATCGTTACTTGGATCTCCAAGAACTCCTCTACAATGCATCGGGCCTTGATCCCAGATTCAAAGACCTGGCTTTCCTTGATGTGGACTCCAGAGACCTCATCTTCATGAAAATAACATCTGAGGTGGTGAAGATGAACGAGCAGGTAATTTATTGACTTTTTTTTCCTTTTACTTTAGGCCTATAGAATGTGACCACCTCCCTCACTGTCTCTGTCACTCACACACACACACACACACACACACACACACACACACACACACACACACACACACACACACACACACAATAGATCTCTACATTTTTATGTTCAATTTGTCTGTATAATATGTACAGTGTTATGTTTGATTTGGAGTCTGGTCAAATGCTATTATATTCTGTGCTAAGACTTGTTATTTACATTTTGACAACAAAATACTCTTTTTGATTTGGATTGTCAGGCAGGAGACAGTGCTGCACTGTATGAAGGAGAGGCAGATGAGGGAGGCAGCGACGGAAGCCCCAGCAGGGAACGGAGAGGTGTGTGTTGACTGTGTATGAGTAATTGACTGTTCATTAACAGAGACAAAAAAAACGTATTTATTGGTCCATGGGCATGGCGATAATCTTTTAAATACAGCACAACAGATGTTGACTCGTATGTTATCATTGTTAAACAGTGTGTAGTCTTGTGTTGTGTTGACTGCTCATATTGTTCAATATACTAATAGTCTTGTACATGTCTTCCTTAGATGATGATGCCTCGCCCTCTCCTAAAAAGAAGACTGCCATGGACCAGCTGTTTGGAGAGTTCATCACCACAAGAACGCAATTGAAGACCATGAGGGAGAAAGCTAAGGATGAAATTTTAAAATACAGAGAGAGAGATTCCTTAGAACTAGGCGGTGATGTGTTGCAGTGGTGGAAAGGGCAGGTGGACCTGCCACTCCTTTCAGCTTTAGCTAAGGATTACTTGTCCATTCCAGCAACTAGTGTGAGCTCTGAGCGTGTCTTTAGCAGTGCAGGGAATATTGTCACTGCCCAACGTAGTCTCCTGCACCCTGACCATGTTGATCAATTGATCTTTCTTAAAAAGAATTTGAAAAAGACCCATCTGGGTTAAATGTTGGGATTCACTTGTCTTAATTTCCATATGGGGAACTGTTACTCCCTTGTTATGATCATTTGTTCAGAATGATTAATAATTTTACAGAGGCACAGAGGTAATGAGTATACCCCTTTTGAAACGTAACATTTTGAACTATATTTCAATAAGTAGACATGTTATTTTCAAAATGTGCACTGAGTAAATGGAAAATTACATTTCAGTTAGATTATTAACCTTAGTTTGCTCTTCAGATATTGTATGCACATTTTGGACATACCATTTTTACCTATGCACATTTTGGAAATTACTTGTGTGCCTATTAGAATATTGTTCAAAATGTTGCTTTTCAAATGGGGTGTACTTGTCAATGGTGTGCATTGTATATTTGGGGGAAAATGCGATGTGTCCCTGTGTTAAGTTTTTCTTTTAGTTTTTATAATAGATGGAATATCCTGGCCTGCACCTTTTGTATAAGGGCATTTTATTTGTTTTACCTCATGTATAAACTTCAAGCACTTTTTTAAAGGCTTAACTGGAAAATGTGCCTTTGTGCCTTTGCTTTAATTGTTGGACAACATGCACTACAGAGAAATCTTATTTTTGTTTGAAGTTTACACTTATAAAGTTTCAGAGAGACAATCACTCTCTAAGTTGCACTTCCTTTGTTTCAAAATAAAAGGCACAGTTAGCTTGCGTGCCATAACTTGAACTATGTAGTCCATGGTGTACTTTTCTTCTGCATTGCATCGCATCGTATTGTATCGTATCGCACTGTATCGCACTGTATCGCAGCATTTTAAATTTAGATCGTTCTGTATCGCACCGGATCGCAAGAGGTTGGAGAATCGTATCGAATCTTATCACTAGAAATTCCATGAATCGTGAATGTATCGAATCGTTGGCTGTGTATCGAGATGTGTATCGTATCGCCTTGGTGGTGAAGATTCCCATCCCTACTCAACTGTTTTTATTTTTAGAACATTGAACTATATTACTAAAGCAATTTGGATCTTGTCTTTGCTACTCTTCACTCTGCAAATCGCTCCAGTGTGCACCCGTAGAGGCCACCTGAATTAGATCATTTGCAAAAAAACTATGAGACTGAGAACTAAGGTCAGCCGTGGGAAAGTCCAACATGGAATGGGAATAGGCACAACTTTGTGCTGAGAATGGGACCACAGCTCTTCCCTAGTTAAAGTGTAACTCAACCCGATCCAACGGTATAACCAGACACATTTTGAAGAATGGCTCCCAAGTGTCCGGCTCCAAGAGAGATTGCTCATTGCTGAGGCGGTCAGGACAAAGTAATGTGACCTATTGAAACATTTGTGATCTGGGGGATATCTGATGGTTTTGCCATGGATTCGTGGAAAAACTAAACCAGGTCACTTAAAGATGTAAAAAAATGCACAGTAACATTAAAGTAGCACCTTTAGGCCCAGTTTATACAGCTTGTATGCAAAACAAAGTGAGCTTTGGGGTGAGTTATGCTTTAAAGGATCAATAAGCAATATTTCACCACTAGGCTTAAATAATGTTTGTAGACCAAAACAAGATGTGTGACAAGCCACACCCCTTTCTACCTTCATTCCAGCTCCAACCCAGTCCGTCCTTTCCCTTTGTCACACGCCGCCTTCTATGCACATATTTGTAACGGATAAAAGCTCGGCAAAAAAACTTCACCTTTCACAGGAACATTTCAAGTGAAGAAGTAACTCATAACTTTTTAATGCTGTTCGCAAGAGAACATTTTGGTTTGCTGGGAGTGCACTCCGCCAACACTGCGCTGGTCTGATGGTGGCCTTTTAGGGAAGGGAGGGGCTAAGTCCTAAGTGGCAGCTGTTCACATGCATGTACATGCCAGGCTGGCCCGGCTATGTAAACAAGAGAATGGAGAACAACACAGAGAGATGCAATATGATTTCATACCAGAGGCCATCTGAAATACTACATGTAGTTCCTCACATCACTATTTTTTAGTTCTTTCTATCTAAAATAATGAAACTTCGCTTATTGCTCCGTTAAGCACCAGAAAGACCTTGAGAGCATCCCATACTCCCCCAGCGCAAGGACCTTGTGGGAATATGGGGATGGTCACACAGTAAGAAGAAGAGATCTTAACCTTTATTCGTGAGAAATTAATCATGATCCAGAAGAACAGAGATACCTAAGGCTAAGATGTGCTTTCTTCATCTCAGGAGACTACTTTGAAAAGAGTCTGTAAAGAATGGTTCAAGCAGCTGACATGAATGCCATCTGTGCCTTCCGTTTTGGTGGTTCTCTGCACATGCCCTCTGGCCTACGAATGCTTTGGGATACAGCACAACAAGCTATATACTGACACTGACAATGGTCTTCCTCCTGGACCTGCTATCTGTGCAACTCACCCTTAGAAAGGCAAAAGACAATGGATGGATAATCAAAGTATCAGTTGTTCAACTTGAAACATACACATGCAGAGGACATAAAAAGAGCAGCATATAAAATGAGCAACAACGTTGTGCTGGCAGGAAAGCTGAGTGAACCTCATCTTCAAAGAACATAATTAACAAAACCCCACAATACTCTACACCACCGTGGAAAAACTACAAAAAACAACCATGGTAGTATAAACGGTTCTAAGAAATGAAGATTCATTGTAGCACATTGGAAACACGCTTTGGGACATATGGCAGTCACTGACTCAGTTTCATAAGATGTTAAAACAGAAGGCAGCCTGATTGCGTAAATGCAAACACAAGTACTGCCACTGATTGCCGAAATAAATTACAAGAACCACAACCCCCATTTACACCCCATGACTATTACCAAGATAAAGTAGGTGCAAATAGTGACACATAGCATACTATTGAGTTGGAGGAAAACATCCAGACTTAAATACTGCTGTCAGAAAAAAAGAGACTTTTATGGAAGTTTTACTTTACAATGTGACTAATTAAGTTTTACCAATATTATTTATTAGAACAGGTGGCTGAGTACTAACCAGCCTGTCACCCAAGCCATGAGAAATTGTGAGCAAAAACAAATGACAGGGAAAATCCAAAAAGCAGATGGACACATGAAAACAGTTATGGGATGGCAAGCACTAAAAAAAAAAATGAACTGAAATGTAAAAGCATGAAATTTATGTCTCCCTCAACATTAATAACACCAAGATGCTGTGAAAGATGTATCTCAGAGTTTTGTGCTTGTTTTAGCAAAATAAGCGAAAACATATTTTTGCCTAAGTGAAAAACTAAATATGTATTTGTTTTATTCCTGACTTTGTACCAATAGACTGAACCATTTCTGGTTTAAATGTCACAGAATATATTTTTCCCCCTTTGGCTTTAGGTTATTGATTTGGGAGGTGAGGTCATCTCTTCTAGAGAGTACGTCCATCTGGGCAGAGTGACTGAGTTCAAATATGGTGCGAAACTTGGAAAAGTCTTTAGAAAATGCCAAGAGGAGAAACTGTGTTACACAAGGTAGGTTTATTTTGTCCAGTGGGTCAAATTAAAAATATAAAGTGTGCACTTTATAAGAAAATGTCTTGCTTCTCAAAATACACCAATCCAAAGGCCCCTGTTAAGCCAATCAGATGTGATGAAGGAGATGGAAGTAGCCATGCAAATGAGCCGCTGCTGCTGAGCCGGCAGAATAAAATGTACTCGTTTTGCTTTAAAGGTCCCATGATACCACTGTGTAACCCGTTTTGTGTAGTTGATATTGCTGCATGTGTAAATTCTCCAAAGAACTTCATTTAAAAAAGATAACATCAGCTTGTTGTTTTGTCAGGCCAAATGTCCCCTCCTCAGTAAAAGGATTTGGTTGCAGTAATGATATGCGTGGGAAGGCTGTATGTTGGATACTGTGTTCTGATTGGAGAATTTGAAATACGTATAAAGACAACCCGTTTTAATCTGACCGTTTTTGAGCAAAGCAAAAAGGCTGACCGCCCCTGAGAAGGTCCTTTGTTATTTAGTTTTTAACATTCACACGACCTCATCAGTGCACGACAGATCGTATTATATTTGTTGTCATGGCCCCTTTAAAGACAACGTTAGCAGTAAAGAAAGTAAATGTTCATTTATGTATGACCTACAAGGATTGAAAACAACAAATCACATATTTAGCTCCACTTTTTATGTTGTTGTTTTTCATGTCACCTGTCTTGACCTTTCAAGCATACTATATAAAGAAGCTTCTTGTCTATATGTGCCATGGCAGTTGTTCTTTAAAAATAATCTAAAGATGAAATCCTAATTTTTGTGAATGACTGTATTAAAACAGGATTGCATGCAGGATGAAGTAGATAGGCTACATTGCTAGAATGGGAACCTCTGTGTGTAAGAACATTATTTGTGTATCGTTGCATGGGTGGTTGTATTTATATGGGTATATGAGTGTTAGTGAATTGAAACATGTAGAAGTAAGTCTGTTTGTGTTCAGTTGGTGTATGTGTGCAAATTTGTCACCTGAAAATGCAAAGTTGTTGGAATTGTGGGAATAGTGGAAATGTAGATATTAATACCGGCCTGCTCCTGCGTATCTCTGAAGACCAGTCTTACCCCGGTTTAAGATTTGGCAGTACAGGAAAAACATTTGATCACTGGTAAACATTCAAATATGCATATTTAAATTATTAGGAATTCTCAACGGAGACAAAAGTTACATTAGCATTGTTACCTACGTGCTTCTCCCAGGCATTGCAGGGTTTTTTTTATCTAAGTTTCGCAAAGACATCCTTTTAATAAACTGACTGCCCCTACAGTCTCTCCAGGAGGTGTTGGTGTCAAATTTGGGGCTATCTGTTCAAACAAAGAGGCTGTTCTTCTCGGTTAGGGGTCATGCCAAATGACCTCTCCCAATCATAAATTGTCTCCCAACACATCCTGCAAGCTACATGTTTATTATGCCCTCAAAGGGGAGACACAGTCAAAAACCATACATTCCCCAGTTCTTCCATACTAATACCTGATTAATATAACAACTAAGATATTTATTTTCCTCAACAAAAGCTTGAAACACTCAACACCTGAGAGCAGAAAAGGCAGGTAGACACGTCTTGAGAAGGCTGCAGCAGCCCAAGGCAGAAAGACACAAGGCACCACCTCAGAGCAGCACTACACACTACACAGTGGTAGGTTTTCAGTGAAGCACAGGAGCAGCAGTCCAAGGGCCAGTGAAGCAAAGAGAGAGACATAGGGCAATGCAACCCCCAAACCCAGCATTGAAGCCACCTAGAGTTGCGTAGGCTAAGCCCGGAACCTAGCCCCCATGATGAGCTGGTGCCTGCACAAACCCCGGCAGCAAGACCAATCAGTATGAAGCAAGAGGGACCTCCAAAATGCAGGGCAGGCACCAGCCGGAAGTCAGAAGGACCAAAGGGAGAGGGGCACATTACCATACTATCTAACTTTTTGTTCTCTCTGTGATTTTTTTCTTCAGTTACACCTGGTCTGGTGTTCAGTTAGCTGTGACATCATCCAGGGGAGGCGGATCTTCTGCTATTATCATATACCATAGAAAGGATTCCTGGATCAATGTGTGCTTTTGTGCTTTTTGTGTCTCTGCTCTGTTTTCCCTAACTCCCAGTAGGTCGAGGCAGATGACCGTTCACACTGAGCGTAGTTCTGCTGGAGGTTTTTCCTTCCTGTTAAATGGGAGTTTTCCTCTCCACTGTCGCTTCATGCATGCTCAGTATGAGGGATTGCTGCAAAGCCATGGAATTGAATTTGGAAAGTGCCTTGAGATGACATGTGTTGTGAATTAGTGCTATATAAATAAAATTGAATTGAATTGAATAATGTTGCTGCCAAATCTGTAGGAGTAAACCATAATTAATATCCTTCAAATAAAAACATTTTATTGCAGTAGCATGATGTCACACTTAAACATTTGCTGCCATTTCTTCAAAAACATTTTTTTCACATTTACCTTCTTCCACACTGAGTATGGTATTATCAACTGGTTTTTGATTTTGTGTCCAGGACATGGGGAGAAGGATGGGGGTTCATGTCTGATGGCAATGCTGTTGTGTTTGTTGATAACCATGACAACCAGAGAGGTCATGGTGCTGGTGGTTCATCCATCATCACATTCTGGGACCCCAGACTCTACAAGATGGCAGTCGGCTACATGCTTGCTCACCCTTATGGAGTGGCCAGGGTCATGTCTAGCTACCGCTGGAACCGGAATTTTGTGAATGGAAAAGTAATGTCTGTCAACCTTAGGATATATCAAATATTTTCAAGATGAGTCTGTGTTATACCTTTTTTTTCCAAAAACTATAGGATCAGAGTGACTGGTTGGGCCCTCCAAGCAACATTAATGGATCCACTAAGGCTGTTCCCGTTAATCCTGACCAGACTTGTGGAGACGGATGGGTGTGTGAGCACAGATGGCGTCAGATCACGTGAGTTTTTAAAAGAAAGCCGCTAAAACAGGAGATCAAATTCTGCTTACTTATACAGATCATATGACAGAATTTTCCCATAGTGAATAACTGAAAATGTGTTTTTTGAAGGAATATGGCCATTTTCCGTAATGTGGTCAACGGACAGCCTCACACCAACTGGTGGGATAACCAGAGCAACCAGGTTGCCTTTGGACGTGGTAACCGTGGTTTTATTGTCTTTAACAATGATGGCTGGTAAGGACTGAAATTCCTCTTCTACACTCTTCACCAGACCAGTGTTAAAGGGGGAAAAAAAAGGATCAGGAGTGGATCCATAACATTATTGTTTATTCTTGAAACAACTTCTACAACTAGAACTTTTAAGCATTGTAACATGAAAATGCCTTTTCCTGAAAGCATTTATACTGCATTCAGGTAGTAACGTCTGCAAAAGGAATATTCACTAAGTCTTGACTCTATATTCTGTTACAGTTCATGGATTTACTTTTCACTAGGTCGAAAGCTCTGTTTTAAAATCCTTCTTATTGGTCCTATGTACTCTGATTTTCTGACTCATCAGGTTTTCAGTTTGAATTAGTTATAAACCATAACCATCAAAATGAACACTTGTAATATATCGATCTATACTTCTCTGAGTTACTGAAATAAAATAACTTTTTGATCATAATCTGATTCATGACACACTTGCATTTTGCAAGGGGGAAAGAGGGGCAGACAGAACAGTACAACATTCTTGAAATACATCTTAAATATTACATCAAGGTTGCTTCAATATCACCCTGTGTTTGCCTTTAGGGACCTTGATGTGACCCTGAACACTGGTATGCCTGGTGGCACGTACTGTGATGTTATTTCTGGTCAGAAGGACGGCAACAGGTGCACTGGGAAGCAGATTCTCGTCAGAAATGATGGGAACGCCCTCTTCAAGATCAGCTACACAGATGAAGACCCCTTTGTTGCTATTCATGCTGAATCCAAGCTTTGAGACATAATAACAAGCTATAATCATGATTTTATGTTTACCGACCAATCAATTGTGGCAATAACCAGCAGAGTGGCACAAATGCAATTGTTACGCAATTATATTTGTGGCACTCTAAATGCAAATGTAAATTATCAATAAAAATGTTGGAACAAAAAAGAACTGTCCCCATCTCACTGAAAGCCCAAAGTCAACCACATTCACGCTGATAGGATCCTATGAAGTCTGTTTGATATTTTTGTTCTCCAAATTGTATTTTTTTGTTCTGAAAACTTGCTTTGTGAGCAAATTTCATAAAACACTTATTTTTGAGTTTAAGTTTAAAATTATTAAGTTTACAAGCTCAAATGAATTAGGAGTAAACCAAATTTAATTATTTTAATTATGTGTATAGCTCTTTGAACTCTGAGTTTGTTTTAAATTAAAAGTTTCATTAAGGTTTAATATGAGAAAACAAACTGTTCTTTTTATCAAACTAAGTAATCATCAAATATGCACATGAAACTTAAACTACATTTCACTGGTACCAATTGGTATCAATACTATAGTATAGTGATAGGTTTTACCCAAGGTTTTCCCAGTTGTGCGAAACATATTACATCTTAAATAGTCAAATATTTTGTCATTTCCAGTGCAGATATACATGTTTGTAAAAATTGTATAAATTGTTGCAGCATGATAGGGTCCTGATTGGATATTGGCAGTACTACTGTGATAGAACTGCTGGTTAATTGCTTGAGCTATCACAAGAACGGATTAATTGGCTGGCGTGCAGCAGTAAATGTGATTGAGAACACCTGAGTTGGACCTTCATCCCTATATGAAGGTCTGGGTGCTTTGCAGCAAGGGAGGCTCATCCAAAAAAAAGACTGAAAAGCAAATACCATTGGACGTGTATTGTTGTAGTGCTGTTGTCAGCTGGTTCTCCTGTGTTGAGCCATGCATTTGTGGACAGGTTTGTTTCTATAGAGGTCTGGACATTCCTGGCAACACTGAGCTGCATACACCATGCTGCTCAGTTTGTGTTTGGGGATTTTGTCTTGCGGGTGAACCAGCCTCTGACAGAGTTTGGTTCAGTTTAAAATTCATCGGGATGTTGTATTTGAAAAAAAAAATAAAAATCTGTGTTTCTTGGATCTTGTGGCAACGTAGGGGCTCTTCCTGGATTTGTTTTAGTTGTCTGTTTTCTGGATATCCAGTTTGGATATCTACAGGTTTGAAGAGCTTTTCTTCAATTTGGTTCTGTTCTGCAGGGTTATATTTTTAGTTTGGCTGATTTGAAAATTTTAACTCTTAACATTTACATTCAACATTGACACACATTCCCATTGATAAGACTGATTATCTTACTTCATACACTTGAGTGTTATTTTTTTTTCTTTCAATTCATATACAGTATGTAAATCATACCTTTGTGTCCTTTCCCATTTTATGTTATAACCAATGAGCCAGGTTGGGACAGTACTAAGAGATCAACAAGGTCATAATTTACTTTTTTAAAAGGTTTTACAAATTTGTTGCAACTCAGCTTTATTTGAAAGATATTTGGCAAATTTAATCCAGTCTAAAGGGGGCCTAAGGCAAAGACAAAAACATCATACTTTCATCTAGTTTATATGGGAATGACCATTCCAGACCTTTTCCTGCTTATTCAGATGCAGTTATATAGGCCTATGTCAAACAGATATATTTTCTTTAGAAAGTTAAAGCTGTTGGTGTGTTTCATGTGCCTCAGAACTCGAAACAAACAAGTCACAGATTACTGCACATCACCTCTTTTTCCCTCTTGCCGTACAGTAGGGGAAAACATGGACTCTTGCACAAAAGCCATTATTAAATGTAAAAATGCACAATACCTCTGTCTCAGAATGCATTTTCAAGACCCGTTTCAAAGCAAAATCTTTTTTAAGCCATGCTGAACTGTTCCAGTGAACATGAAAGGTTAAACAACAATAGATTGAGAATTCTGACCACCAAAGACAAATGGATCGCACCATGTGTTATAAACAATGAACAAGCAAAAATATTCCAACAGTCTATTTGCATTGCCTGGTCTGACATTGAAGTTAAATTACACTTATCACTTATCAATTACACTTATCACAGTGTTCACCACATGTGAACAACCTTTTTATTCAATAATGTTGTAATCTCAGTTGTTTAAAATTACTTACATAAACAAAACCTCACAATGCTTCCCGATAAGCAGTTCCATGAAAAAGTCCCTTTCATATTCATCATGTTTAGATTTCCACTCTACCTGGAATCTGGAGCTATATTTGTCTTCTGAGAAACAGAAACTGATAAAAATTGCATCTGGTAATTCCCGCAGCTTAGGCTGATACTTGTCAGCTTTTTATAGGTCAAACAAGATACGGAAAATATATAAGTACTTGCTGTTTGGTAAAATCTGTGTGTGTCCAGCTCTTTCAAGAGAAAAATGAAGCTGATCATCCTGGCAGCTTTGGTAGGGCTATGCCTCGCCCAGCACAACCCCCACATGAAGCATGGAAGGACCACCATTGTCCACTTGTTTGAGTGGCGTTGGGTTGACATTGCTGATGAATGTGAGCGCTTCCTGGGTCCCAAAGGATTTGGGGGTGTTCAGGTATGCATTGGTGAACAAAGGTGTGTTGCATAATTTATCTCTAAGAAAGTATATTATTTTATTTTCATGCTTAAAGGGTTAGCTCGTTTTTTTTTAAGTGAGGTTCTGGAAAATTTATCGGTGATAGTTCCTATACTTGTAGTACAATGATATCATTGTCCCTGTGACCTTTTTGGAAATTAAAGAAAACCTCGGGGAAGAACTAACAACATGTACACCAACCATTTTAGCAATTTAAAATAACTCAAATTGCTGTTTGTTGATATCAGCTGTCTACAATTTTACAAGACGGTTAAGTTTGCTGCTGTTTTTGCTTAACCAAGCAATGTTTGTTTTGATGTAAAATTACATTGGTTAAAACTGCTGCTGTTGTTAGTCCTCAAGATCTGCTGTTACTTGTCAGTCTTCTCTAGCTCTGCCAAGAATAGAAGAAGTTGTTACAATTTGTGTCATGCTATTAGTTTTGCAGCACAAAAGATACCATTAACGATGGTATCTTTATGTCCTTTCTAGGTCTTGTAGTTGTTTAAACAATATCTCAGTAAACTGGCAGTTAGCTGATCTACCAACTCTGCAGATGAGCAAGGGTTTATTTTCTTTTACAAGCTCACAGGGATATGACATGTTTCTAATAGAGGTTGGAGACTATTACAGATAACTTCACACAGCCTGGATTTAACAAATAAAAACTAACACTTTAATAAACAATTTGCTGCATGCTGATGATACACCATACAGTTTTCTAATGGACTGCGACAAAAGAGGGAGTCAAAGGAAGGCAATTGATGTTGTCGAGTTTTAACTAAAGCAGTTTCATTTCATTTGCTCAGATCTCTCCACCAGCAGAGCATATTGTAATCGACAATCCCTGGAGACCTTGGTACCAGAGATACCAGCAAGTTAGTTACAAACTGTGCTCCAGATCTGGAACTGAAGAGCAACTGAGAGACATGATCGCCAGATGCAACAATGTTGGGGTAAAGAACACCACAGCAGGGATTTAGTGAAAAAACCAATGACACTATTGTATTTCCCAGTACTGTCTTCATCTAAAGACCTACATGAAGCAACAACTATCTACCAAAAGCTCTTCATCATCATCAGTATCATATGACTTTTAATACTGCAGAATAGGCAGAACCATATTTAAGAATTAAACCATTATACATGCTAGATATGTAAAACAATAACAATGCACATGTATTGAAAACAGGTCAACATCTATGTGGATACCATCATCAACCACATGGCTGCAACTGGTGGTGGAGAGGGAAACCACTCTTCATGTGGGAGCTGGTTCAGCACCATCACAAGGGACTTCCCCAGCGTCCCCTATTCTGCCTGGGATTTCAATGGTCACAAATGCAAGACTGCCAGCGGAGGAATTGAGAACTATGGCGATGCATATCAGGTACGCAATGGCACTGATTAGGACTGTCACATTGGTGAAAATGTTGACAGAATCCCATGTATTAAATCTCAGCTCGGTTTTAATTCTATTCAATTTCAGAATAAGTATCAAACACATAAATGTTGTTAACTTTTGCAGGTGCGTGACTGTAATCTGGTCGGACTTCTTGACCTTGCTCTTGAGAAAGAGTATGTTAGGGCCAAGGTGGCAGGGTACATGAACGCGCTTGTTGACATGGGTGTGGCTGGATTCAGGATGGATGCCAGCAAGCACATGTGGCCTGGGGACATGGAAAATGTTTTCAAACGTCTACACAACCTCAACACCCAATGGTTCTCTGCTAACAGTAGACCCTTCATCTACCAGGAGGTAAAGTTCACACCAGGTTTTTTTTGTCCTTGAAATTTTACCTTTTCAAAGAACTGTCCCAAGTAGGACTCCATAACGTCTTGCAATTTTATCACAATGTCATTATATCTAATATGCATGTCACAAAGAACCACCTTGACTCCAATAAAATAATTAACTTTATTTTCCCAATAGCTGGACTGATTTATTATTTGAGGTTGATGTACTATGAACCCAGGGCAGAAACACTTTTTACTTCTTTATTTATCACAGATAACATTGTTATCACAGTATTCATAAATATTTAATATTGCATGTTTACCTAATAAATTGCATCCCTAGTTACATTAATAGATAAACAGGAGCAGCTTCCATTCATAATAGTTGTTAAATCTGCTATGTGTAAAACTAATTGTTTGCTTAATTTCTGTTGCAACAACACATTTTAAACTTTTAAAGTTTTTAGCTTATTGTTGATTTGATGCCATGTTTGAGTGACTGTTCTTCAAGAGAGTTTTTTGCTGTTGTATCCAGTGTAGACAAGCAGCATTATTTACACTCAAACACTAACTTGCATTTACAATGCATGGTTCATTTTTCATATGTTTCAAAAACTAATATTTTACTTGAGATGGGCAGATTGAACAAATACGGGGGAGTCGTGGCCTAGTGGTTAGAGCAGCGCGCTTGCACTCAGAGAAGGATACAAGTACCCGGTTTGATCCCCACTGCCGGCACTCTGGGTCCCTGAGCAAGACCCTTAACCCCAGATTGCTCCCCGTGCGCCGCACAGTGGCAGTCTACTGGTCCCCAAGGGTGATGGGTTAAAAGCAGAGAACACATTTTGTTGCTTGTACTTGTGACAGTGCAATGACAATAGAGTTGAATTATATTATATTCTATTCTAAATACTACTCAGCCTAAAAAGAAAGTTCCAAAAAAAAAAAAATATATGTCTATGCAAGCATTCAATCACATTAGCAATTGTTGGTCACATGTTCTCAAGTCATGACTGATAACACAAACACAGATTTCAGCAAGGTTGTGGGAAAAGAGCAGGCACAGGTGCTCTGGTACTTGTTTTGGCTATAATGTCCAGAATACACCTTTAAGGAAAGTATTCAGTTTGGACATTTGTTTTTTTTTTTTCCAAGGCCTGCTCTGTTAACCTCATATTTAAAATTAATTTATATATTATATTTAAAAATATCAATATGACAGCTCTTTGTAATACCATGTGACTTTATGAACTTTCAACCATTGTTATCATAAACAAGTGTTATCTCCTATGTTACGTAGCTTTGCTAGCCACCATCCAAAACTCTGGTTGCCTTTTTTTTTTTTGTGGACCACCTGTTTTTGCTCCAACAAAACAGCTCCTACCACACCCCTACCAGTCGCTCTCACTCATACATAAACAGATTCAAGTGCAAATATGCGCATGCCCCTTGTTATTTTTTCCCCAATATGTCCCTTCAGACGTATCTGCACAGCCCTGGTCAGGTAATAAAGGGGACCAGGAGAGAAGACAAGTGAAACAAAAGAGAGTGAAAAAGAATAATTGTTCTCTCTGCAAATCTATTTTTTTGTTAATACTAAAATAAAACTGTTTACTGTGTTTATTGCTATGTGATTCTAATCAAGGCTTTTATTGCGTTGGTCTAGGTTATTGATTTGGGAGGTGAAGCCATCTCATATAAGGAGTACATTCATCTGGGAAGAGTAACAGAGTTCAAATATGGAGCCAAACTGGGATATGTTTTCAGAAAATGGAATGGAGAAAAGCTGAGTTACACCAGGTATGTATCTCACATAAACATGTTCTATTTTTTATCTACCTTAATAAAAATTGTATTATTTATTATTGTGTCCAGGAACTGGGGAGAAGGCTGGGGTTTCATGCTTAGTGGCGATGCTGTTGTCTTTGTTGACAACCACGACAATCAGAGAGGCGACGGTGCTGGTGGTGCATCCATTCTTACCTTCTGGGAATCAAGATTGTACAAGATGGCTACTGGTTTTATGCTTGCCCACCCTTATGGACAGGCCAGAGTCATGTCTAGTTACCGCTGGGACCGTAACATCGTCAACGGACATGTATATTCTACCTTCACAGACCATTAATGTGTTGTAGTACATACTAATTTGCAGTTTGTAAACTCCTTTACCGTGATTGCAGGACAAAAATTACTGGCAGGGTCCTCCTAACTTCGGCGACGGAACAACCAAGCCTGTAATTGTCAATCCTGACCAGACGTGTGGAAATGGATGGATATGTGAGCACAGATGGCGTCAGATCACGTGAGCTCTTTAAGAAAGCTCCTGCTCAAAAATAAAATTGACATTACCTCATAACTAAAACAATTACGATTATTACTTTTTACATTTATCATCAAGGAATATGGTGCATTTCCGTAATGTGGTCAATGGACAACCACTTTCTAACTGGTGGGACAACCAGAGCAACCAGGTTGCCTTTGGACGTGGTAATCGTGGTTTCATCGTCTTTAATAATGATGATTGGTAAGAACTTAACATTGCTTTAGCATGTGTAAGACAGGATGCATACATATAAACCTTTTTTAATTTGCTTACTGAATATTTGACTGTGACTCTAATCGTATCATAATTATTTATTGTGTCCGTATGGCTGCTTTAAATCCACCTTTCGTTCACCTTCAGGAACCTGGACTTGACCCTGTACACGGGTTTGCCAGCTGGAACCTACTGTGATGTCATTTCCGGCCAGAAGGAAGGAAACAGCTGCACCGGGAAGCAGATCCATGTTGGTGTAGATACTCGTGCCCACTTCAAGATTAGCAACACAGAGGAGGATCCTTTTATTGCCATTCATGTTGACTCTAAGTTGTAAACACACCCTGCATACATTGAAATAAATTAATCTGAACGCATGGATGTCATGGATTTTTTTTTGCATTTTAATTTAAAAACAAAACTGAGGTATTGTTGTTTAAGCCCAGGTGATGTTTTTAAAGTCCATGCTGATCTGGGTTCTTTATTTGACTATTTGACTCGGACAGCAACAAATCTGGGTGTGAGACTGGACATTGATCTTAAACGTGATGCACAGATTAAATCTGTGATCAAGTCCAGCTTCCATCAACTGAGACCATTGGCTAAAGTTAAACCTGTTCTTTCACAGCATCATCTTGAGATTTTAATTAACCCTTTTATCTGTTTGACTCAATTAGATTACTGACAGACAATTCTACCAACTAAAAAAAAGGATAGATAATCAAAATTACAAGAAAATCAAAATCAACACATGCATATTCACCCCTTTTAACTGATACAAAGAAGCGAGAACATATTACTTCTGTTTTGGTATTTCTACCTTGGCTTTCATGTTCGTTTCTAAAATTATTAATTTTTTTTAAGTGTTTACATAGTCTTGCCCCTCGGTATTTATCTGAGCTGACCTGACCCAAATGCATGCTCTCTCATGCTCGCTCAGGTCGGCAGATCAGCTACTGTTGGTTGTCCTGACTTCAAAGAGCAAGATGAGAGGTCAGCGAGCGTTTTCAGTCGGTGCCGCCAAACTGTGGAGTAAGCTGCCACTGGCAAATCAGGCAGTCTGACCCACTCGCTGTTTTTAAATCTTCACTTAAAACACATTATTTCTCCTTGGCTACTAACTCAGTTTGAGAAGTTGTTTTTTAAGAGCAACAGTGGAGCAGGAGTTTGTCCTGTAACCGGGTTGCAGGTTAGATCCCCTGCTCTGACCCAAGGACACAATGACTCAGTATTTGTGTCCTTGGGGAAGACACTTCACCCGCATTACCTGCTCGCAGTGGTCCAAGTAGTGCAGAAGCATGGCAGCTACAATGTAGCTTATCACCATCAGGGTGAGAATGGGTGAATGGGTGAATGACTGAATGTAGCGTAAAGTGCTTTTGGGTCATCTGACTTAAAGTGTTATACAAGTACAGGCCATTTATCATTCATTTTTACAGTTTATTTTTATTTGTTATTGTATATTTTAATATTGTATCTATTTTTATTAATCATTTCTCTGATATTTAAGAAACTGGTCATAGTTTTATTGTGTTTGCTTGTTAGAGCTGGGAAGGGTATGTCTGCATTTTATTAGTTTGTATCAGTGTACACCACTTTAATCAATGGGGCTGTTTTTGAAGTGCTTTATAAATAACGTTGTATTGTATTTAATGATGAGTTTAAATACACAACTTTTGTATTTCAGAAATATTTATTTAAAATCAGGAATTTTAGACCTCTTTTTAAATAGACATTTCTAAAAACTTTTACATAGGTATATTTTTACACTAAAAAGTGTAAGACTGTCACAGACATTCATTAAATAAAGCCAAGCTTATCAGTTAAGAGCTTAGTTAGAAAGTCTAAAGATATAGATGATTTATATATGATACCAACAAACTGTTTAATACATATATGATAATTCTTATTAATGCATGGGTTGCATTCATTTAAACAAATTAAATGTTTTAAATGAGTTTAACTAATTTTTAACTTGAAGTCTTTAGAACCATAGTAAGGCAATTAACTTATCTTCTTCTCACCCCTAAGACTCTACTGTTTAATCATGTAATGAACAAAGAGTGTGATAAGCTTTGTAACTAGGAGATATAGTGTTATGATGGACTACTTTCTAGGTTACAGTAAGACTGGTTGAAAGCCGAAATATTGAACATATCATAAAAGGGATTAAGTGGTGTTAACTTGAGAATCATATTGCAGTTCCTAAATAGAAAGAAAATAATTGTTACCTTTAGCTTAACAAGCGTTCAGTGGGATTAACATGTAAGTGAAAAGATCACAGAACAGATTTCAACAATAATAATTCACAACTGTGTGACATTCTAAATGTTCTGCCTTTGGATCCAGTGTCAATATTTAAATAATCAAGAAAACTTCAAACACAATTCAGAGCTCTCAATTTTTCCTTTGAGGTCTCAGACTCAGTGTTTGCTTCTGAGGTTCTATTTTGTTCCACAGCTGGTATTTGTTCACCAGTCCAAGTCACATTAATGTCAAAGCAATCGTATAAGTCTGGTGAAAGAATGTGAGTGGTTAACAGTCCTACTACAACATGGGACTCTGCTGATGTAGGTGAAACAGTGGTTGGTTCAGTCCAAAAGATTAATGGAAATAAGGTGATGGATCCAGTTTGGCTTGCCATCACCCTTATCAGGGGAAATACCCGGTTCTGAAAAGTGTCCTGGATATTAAAAACATCTAGCCTGTGTGAAAAGGAAAAATGTATACCAGTGTTTCCAAATGCATGTATATAAAATATCTATCTATAGGCTATAAAATATCACAGTACACCAAAAAAGTCACACCCAAGTACACCCATTTTCTTTCAGCAATACTTCTTAATGTAGAGTAACCCGTTATGTATGTCTTTTTAAGTTCATCTCAGCGCATACATGAAGAGAAAGTAACAACCCTGCATATTCACATGTAGAAAGTTTTTTTGTGAAGAGAGAAAGTCCTCAAATCAAATAAACTTAATTCTAAGCATATAAAGTAATTAAAACATCACATTTAAAATTGAAAATGTGTTATAGTTCATAAATAAATATTGTTTCCTTCAAGAAAATTCTACATTTCCATAAACTACCTGATGAAGGATAGGACCTGAATTTGCAAGAGGTTTCTGGGTCTTGCAAGTTTGAGAGACGGTAACTGCACCGAGTTACATTGCTGGGAAGACGAGGCCTCCTTGTGGCATAAATTTGTATTGAAACTAAAGGGTTCTTCCCCAATGATAAACGCACACATTCTAAAATGTGTGTTTTGATTGTGAACAAAACAGAATTTACAATCAATGTGATGGATACAGATAATTAAGAAATTAAATCTTAATTATGATGTCCTAGCAAATATTTATGTCTTTTGGTTTACTTTTGCCAGCAAGTGAAGTTGAACCTGTTGTAAGTTGATGAAAAAAAAAAGTGATTGAGTAGTACATTTCTTTAACCCAAAAGGTTTTTTGGACAGGAGCTGTGTAGTTTTACCCAACCATTTGGTTCAAATTTGTCACCCACTTTGTTGGGATAAAGAAGAGAATAGAGGGAATCCCACGTTTTTTTCTAGGATTGCTATGTATCTAAGACTTCATTTAACCCCTTACACAGGATGAAACAAGAAATTGGTCATAAAATTGATTAATAAAGGCAGTACTATATTTTCTCATTATAGGTAACGAGCAGTTACATTCTTAAGTAGGCCTATGTAGTTTCATCCTTCTATGATGTGTAACAATACATTCAGGGGCTGAATTGGGACACAATCTGTCTTCTAAACCTTCAAATGCGGCAGACGAATGTGTTCTTTTTGCTGATTTGAAGGATGGGTCCAAAATATCCTTCATGGCTAATGCTATCCCATGATTCATTGCGTACTGAAGGGAATTGTTCAAACGGAAACAGCAATTGCAGAGAGGAGTGAAAAGCTGTGAATAAAGTTGGATATATTGCGCTGTGGCATAAAAGTAAATTTAAAAACAATTTTCATCTAAAAAGGTGATGCTGTTCTACTGTGTATTTATCCTGTTTCAAATACGCTCATACAAGCCGAAGGGGTGAGAAGGGGAAATGAGTGTCGAGTGCTTTGGTCTACAGACAGTGCTCAAGCTTCACCTAGTAGTGAAATATTGCCTATTGCTCCTTTAATGCCACTTTTGCTCAAACAACAACTGATGGTGCGATCTGATGCAGATGTTACTTGAGCTTGAAGTTCCCCTTTCATCACTTTAGAAGTTTTTCTGGCTGTTACCATTCATATTATGCGTCTCTTTGATTTGTCATCAATTTTCTTCCTGCGGCCAAGTCCAGGGAGGTTGGCTACAGTCCCATGGATCTTAAATTTCTGAATAATATGAACAACATTAACCACAGGAACATCAAGCTGCTTGGAGATAGTCTTATAGCCTTTACCTTTAAGGTGCTTGTCTATAATTTTCTTTGTAATCTCTTAAGACAACTCTTTCCCTGGCTTCCTCTGGTCCATGTTGAATGTGGTACAGACCATGTCGCCAAACAGCACAGTGACAACCTGTAGCCCTATATATATAGGCCAGCTGACTGATAACAAGATTGTAGACACCTGTGATGCTAATTAGTGGACACGCCTTAATTTAACATGTCCCATTGGTCACATTATTTTCAGTCTTTTATAGGGGTACCATAATTTTTGCCCAGGCCTGTTTTATAAGTTTATTTGTTTAAATCATTCGGTTGAAGCATGGTTGTAAAGCATTTACATTTTCATAGAATTTTTATTTATTATCACTTTTTTCAGATTCAAGTTATTTCTGTGACCATTGTGGGGTTTTCTTTCATTAAACGAGGTGTACCAACAATTTCCCCCCCCCACATGTGTTCCCTTTTCAAAATGTAAATGTTCAGGTGCTCACACGTTTTCTTTTTTTTAATCTGTATTTATTAAGCCCCAAATACCACTTCTTCAGTGAACCAGGTTGTGTTATTTTTTTTTTTCATCCTCCATTTTGTACACTTAATATTAGACAGGCGACCTAACTTTCTTTTAGGGGTTGAAAATCTAACCCAGTACGCCGGGTCATACCTTTAACCCAACCCTGTGATGTAAATCACGCCAGGACTGGATCAGCCCATCTCTGACACAGCACTGGGAAAGCAAAATAACCCAATTAATTTATTTTAGTCCAGCGGGTGTCAGAATGTAATTTTATTGTAATCCTTCCTTGTTGGCTGTCAGGGGTCAGTGAGTGTCCTGAATGAAGAATGGCCGGCCTGCAGATGTCCTTCCAGCATTGTGTATTTCCACTCCGCTGGGACAACTGCTAGCCATCACGTTGCAGCGCGTTCAGTTCAGTTTCACCTCAGTGCCATGCTGGCACCCCTCGTCTCTCCGTCCTCATACTTCCTCTCTCTCCGCTGCCTGTCTTCTTGTCCCATCAGCCCCTCTCTCTCTTTCTTGCTCCCTTCCCCTCTCTCTCTCTCTCTCGCCCAACTGCTGAGCTTCTGTCAGCAGATCTGGACCAGTGACACTGGAGCGCCAGCCACCAGAGGTGAGACTGCAAAGGTGATACCTGCCAGAACATTCAGCTCATCCCAGTTGTCATGACAACGGAGCACATGCGCTAAGAAAAATGAGGAACCCTTGACAGGCTAATAGAAAGAGAAAGGACTGTGGGGAAAGGGGCGGGGGGAGCATGTAATATTGAACATGAAAGGTTTAAGCATGGATGGAATACCTTACATAGTTTGTAATTTGAGTCCTATCAGCATAAATGGTTGCTCTATGTTATAAGAAAATATGCCAAGAGGTTGCAATAAAAACACAATGTACCTTTTTTTATGTCACACCTGAATGCATCTTAGGTGCTTTTACAACTTTTTTTTTTTTAAGTGAATGAGGTAAAACAGTGTGATAGACAATAAGTGCAGGAGAAATGTCTGCAGGAGGCTTTGGCACTAGACAAACCTTGACACATTGCAGATGTTGAATTATTGACCTACTCTTCATCTTTCGGTCCGGCAACTGTGCGGACATGTACCCTCAGATTAGCAGCAGAGATGTCAGCATCGCAGGCCGGCTTCTTTAGACCCGTCGTCCTCACTGATGCTTTCTGACATGACTGTCAACGGTGTCCCCATCCTGTTTTATATTTCATATGGTGCACCAGTCCTGTCTAGAATGAGGCAATCATCAACCTAAAGGTAAATGCATTTTTACAATTGTTTGGATCTACTGCAATAAGCGTTTAAATAGGAAGCTGCAAAGTACTGAGCTCTGAAAAGACAGTTTCTAAGTGCACAATACAAAACATGCACAATAAGATGATTTTAAATTGGCAACAATTTCATTCTTTGAGAATAACTAAATAAAAAAGAAAACATGAGAAAAGACAGCTTCATTTTATGGTACTTGTGCAAAGTCCAAGTATCAAGACCTCTATTGTATGTTGTATGTTATCTGAAAGAGATCTGATTTCTATCACTAGGGGGCAGTGTTGAAGCAGAAACTGTGAAGCCACAAACTTCCTAAAATAAAATTAAAAGATCTGTGCCTATTTTGTGGAGTCTGAAATCAAATGTAAAGTGAATTTTGAGAGTATTAGTCATTGTTGATCGTTCTCACATTGAAATCTCATCATGTGTGTACTGTCAGTGACAAAAGACGTGTAAAACATGTGGAGAATAGAACATACACAGAATAAGTGGCGCACAATCAGTATTGTACTTTCACATTATAATGTCCATGTCATTTAGTTACGAAAACAAAAGAGAGTCTCTCTCCCTAAAGCAAAATGCACCAAACAGTTCATGCACATAACATTCCCTCTGTATGTTGTCATCACGGGGTCTTTTAGGATTTCCTGAAATTTACTTAGTACAAATTATGAAGGTTCCTCTAGCTGATTTCAATGAAAAGAAATGTTTCCAAACCTTATTTTTTTAACAGAAATTAAGTTTCATAAATATACAGTTACCTTGAAGCATTAGCAGAAACTTCACCTAAATTTTGGATGCATTAGTCTTGCAAAGACCAATGCATCCAAAGAAGATTTTTAACTTAAAACATTGTACAATGTGAACGTAGGAGAGGACCAAGAAACTGTAATCTAAATGAAAAGGTCTTCAACTTAGTCCTGAATCAAAGACAAAGACTTAAAAGTTTAGCAAACAGTTTCCCAAACTGCTCCAGTGCCCTGCAAGACTGTTTATACTCCTTGAACTTTTCTGATTTTTTTTTTGTCACGACTCATCAAGTAATGGATGATTATGAAGTGAAAAGAAAAGGATGCATGGTTTGCAAACGTTTTCACAAATACATTTCTGAAAGTTCTGGGATGCATTACTCAGCCGCCTTTTCTCTAATATCCCTAAATAAAAGCCAGTTGAAACAATTCCCCTCAGAAGTCACCTAACTAGTAATAATCAGTAATTAGAATACATGTGTGGGCCATATTTAATCTTAGTATTAATCCAAATGAGGGCCTCCAAAGATTCTTTGAGAACATTAGTGAACAAGCGGTAACCTAAAGACCAAGGGACACGAAAGACAGGTGAAGGAGAAAGTGGTGGAAAGCAGGGGTTAGGTTATGAAACACTAAACTAAGCTTTGAGCATCTCACAGAGCACTGTTCAATCCATCATCCAAAAAGGGAAAGAGTAGGACACGACTGCATTATTCTGAGAAGCAGCCAAAAGGCTCATGGTAACTCTGGAAGACCTGCAGAGATCCTCAGCTTGGGTGGGAGAATCTATTACCCGGAAACATTAATAAGTTATACCTTCCACAAATGTGGCCTTTTTGAAGAGAGGCAAGAAGAAAGCCATGGTTTAAAGGAAGCCATCAGAAGTCCAGCTTGTAGTTTGCCACAAATCAAGTAGGAGACACAGCAAATGTGCTCTGGTCCAAGAAGACCAAAATGTAACTTTTTGGCTACCATCCATCTTTCCATTAACTCGGGCCAGTTCCCCAGTTCCTGCTGCTGAAAAACGTTCCCACAGCATGATGCCGCCACTACCTTTCACTGTGGGGATGGTGTTTTTGCGGTGATGGGATGTATAGGATTTCAGTGGTCGAAAATAAAATGTTAGTCTCACCTGAACAAGGCACAGTTCTTCATACAATTTTGACAAGTAATGGCTTTTTTTTCTGGTCCCTCTCCTATAAAGTCCAGCTCTATTGAGTGTACGGTTTATTGTTGTCTTATAGACATAGTCTCTGCTGTGGAGCTCTGCAGCTCCTTCAGGGTTACCTTGGTCTCTGTGCTGCCTCTCTCATTAATGCCCTCCTTGCCCCGTCCGTGAGTTTTGGTGAGGAGCCCTCGCTTGGCAGGTTTATTGTAGTGCCATGTACTTTCCATTTGAAGATAATGGATTTGATGGTGCTCCAGGGGAATATTAAAGATTTTGATATTTTATATAACCTCATCCTGACTTGTACTTCTCAACAACTTTGTCCCTGACTTGTGTGGAGAGCTCCTTGGTCTTCATGGTGTGATGCCTCTGGCTTAGTGGTGCTGCAGCCTCTGAGGCCTTTCAGAAACGGGTTGTGTATTCTGACAGATCATGTTAAGCCCTCATTGCACACAAGTGGAGTTGAGTTCAATAATTATGTGACTTTTTGAAGGTAATAGGTTCAGGGGCTTTACAGTAGGGATATATATGAACATACCATTTTATTTTGTTATATTGTTTTTTTTTTTTTATAAATATTTTCTCAAGTCACTTCACCAACATAGATTTTTAGTTTATTTTTTTGAAGATCTATCACATAAAATAATATAATAACACATTTAAACTACAGGTTGGAATGTAACAAAAAAGGTAAAAGGCCAAGAGGGGGTGAATATGTTTAAAGGCAACATATGTTAAAAGGTCCTAGTCAAAGTCTAGACCTAAATCCAATCCAAAGCATGAAAATTGCTGTTCATATACTCTCCAACCAGCATGACAGAGCTTGAGGTATTTTGTAAATAAAAATAAAATAAAAAATCTGCAGCTCAACTGCACACTTTTTAAAATCATCTATCATTTTACTTCCACATTATTCTATATTTAACTTTTTTGCTATTGCTTTATTTTATTTATATCTGTAAATCTCCAAAGACTTGTGGTTGTTATAAAATGTGAAGAAAAAAATCAAGTCATATTGCAAGGTACTGTGAATTCAAATATTATTGTACTGAGATACAAAAAATTGATAAATCAAAATACTTTTCCTTAAGAAGACCATCTTTTCATTTGTTGCTGTGCGTCACAATTACTCTTTTCCAACACTTCAGCTGCCTGAGCAAAGAACATTTTAACACCCCCCACTGACAGATACAGGAGCACACAGAGCAGTGTGAAGGCTGGCCTTTAGTGTCCTCGTGCATTTCTCTGCTTTATACTTTAATGATATCATTGCCAAGCCAAGTCATCTTTTAAAGCTGACACCCCACATGGTGGCCAATATTTAAACTGGGGAGTGAACGTGTGTGTCAATGTGAGTGTGTGCATAATCCATACCCCAGGCATGGGAAATGCAGAATGTGTGACAAGCCCTACTTAGCCCCCAGTCTCTGACCAAGGCTTTAATATGAATCTGAAATACCGCTATGCCAAACAGGCGCCGAGCACAACTTTGAAATAATTGAGACAAACTCATTCAGTCGCGGCTCATTTAATATAATGAGCAAAGTGAGCTGTTCAATTTGCATACTGATAAGATGCCTCCATAGCATTGCATACCCTCTGCTTACAGATATTCACTGTGGATATATCGTGTAATGAGAGCACGGATTTGCTCTACAAACAAACTCAGTGCAAACTAAGGCTTTTCATTAGGCCATTGGCAGGTTCTAATCACCACTAAAACCCATCTGGCTGCAGGTCAACAGCTTCCTGACTTGTCGTGATAAAAATGGAATGATTTTTCAAGGTCTTAGCCCAACGAAATCAGAAGAAAATCTCAAAACATTTTTGCTTTGACAATCAGTTCCAAAAGTAGATCCTGCCTATTTCAACATCATATATATTTTATGTGCTGGCCTTGGGATCTTATGTAATAACGTCTCTCAGCTCTAACCTTTGTATTTTCTCTATTGATCGTCGTTATTGCTGTGGAAGTCTCCCGCTGCTTATGCTTGCGCCCTTTCTTCTTTCCCTCATTCCATCAAATTCCTTCTCACATGTGGCCTGCACATTGTTTGCACAGCAAACACCAAAGCTTTTAGGACAGAAGCAATGGCTGGTCTAAATCAACTTCTCCCCCATGTAACTCTGGGCTTTGCTGGAGGTATTGGTCAGGGACATGGCACACTGCCTGGCGTCAGAGCCCTTAGACCTCTGAAGCAAAAGTTTCTTTAAGGGAGCAGATGGTGACATGAATAGTGCAGCAGGTCCCGTCCACCCTCGCCCGTCGCCTTGCATGCAGCACATTACTTCAACAAACGCTCCTCATAATTGATGTGCTGGCTTAGCCTCTTCATGACTGGATTTTGCAGAGTGGCAGAATCATTAGGGCATTACTGCTGACATTACTAACATACTCTCTGCACTGTAGTGCCATTTCTGGAGCTTCTTCTAAAGATATAGACACTTTCCAGGACCGACATATCATCACTTTTACAACTTTTCTTTTTCAATTGTGTTCAGGCTTGTAGCTCACAGCAGTCATATTCTTTTCCATGACTAAAATCAAGAAATATGTAAAAAAGCATTAAACAAAAAAAGAAATTGAGCATAAGCTGCTGAAAGTCGCTGAAAAGGGATGATGTTACTGATGTTACTGTTTGCCAGACATGGGCATCAATGGATAATCCCATGATAAAATAGTATCATGGAGTCTATAGGCTACAATGGAAGTTCATAAAGGGGAAAATGACATGGCACTTTATCCAATTAGGTGAAATGTTGTCTGTGGGCAGTAACTTGGAAACATAAACTGGCACCTTTTGGATAGATTTATTAGCCCTCTGTGCAGGACCAGTAGTTCATGGCAGCGGCAAAATAGACACATTTAGGTAGATGTTTTTGCTTTGGTGCTAGTATACCTGAATTTCAACACTGAAATGTATATTCTCAATGTCTACTTTTCTATATTTGCTCCATTTCTGGCCAGTATTATCACTATAATCTGTATATGCGCGCATCAAAAAGTTCCTCCAAACAGGTCTCTCCCCAGAATAGTCCGCTTTATGTAAGTGAACCGCACGCAGTGGTAATCAGTCCATGTTTTACTCAAACATGCTTGACTACGGGATATAGCAGTAAGTAGCTGTGAAAATGTTATTCTAAAGACACTATCTGTCATGCCCCGAAACTTCCTTAAGTTTAATTGAAGTCAGTTTCCCCAACAATAACATCATGTTTACTGATATAACATAAATATAAACTAGTGCTACATGTGACGGAAATAAAGTTAAAAAAGTATATGAATCAAACTGCAGCTGCAGTCAAAGCTAACCTTTTGTTCTTAAAGAGGACATGGATGTAAAAACACCTGTAAAATAAAGCCTTAGAGTTGCCAAATCCAACTGCATATTAATTAGGCACTCTCTTTTTTGGTTTTCAATAGGTTTGTTTAAACTTACTTATCTGCTTTGAAAAATATGATAAACGTTTTAGACATTTTATAGAATTATGGCTCCAATATATGATCATACTTTCTGTTTAAGATTTCTTAAGAGGTATTACCATCTCTATTTGTGAATAGTAGCTTTGTCATTAATGAATCAATTTCGCAAAGGAACGTAGCAACAATTAATGCGGTTACAGTTTTTCTTTCGCAATATGAGAACTTATATTTTCAAAGGTTCTAAAGCATATTTGGAGAGCTGAATCCCTGTCTGTTAACCAGGCACCACAGAAGGGGGGAAACCCAAAGAAGCTCCTTAATTATACATGGCAGCCCTAAGCAACTTATAGGATTAAAATTGTATGGCTTGGTTAGGGCAGGTAACATCAGAACTTGTTCTGTGAGCGAGCCTGCTCACTGTTTCACCACCTTCCTCCTAGTTTAATTTGAGAAAAGAAAACTCTGATGGCTTTGTGATAAAAATGCACAGTTAAGGTGCACCTGCTATTCTCATCTATTGCTATATTCTAAGCATCATTATTTGACAGTCTGCTAAACTGAGTTTACAACAACCATCTCTTAAGCACATAGCCACCATTGATACGCACACAGCACATATTTTCACAGGGAAAGAAGACTCGATGATCTGACAAAACATGAGCCACCTGTCAAAAAGGAAGCTCCAAAAATGCTAAATATTGTAAATGTAAATCATCTGAGTTTTGAGAAAAAAAATAGGTTGTGAAATTGAAAACCGAATCTATGGTCCAAAATGTTGTGAAATGTGTACGATTGGATGTACAAAACAGCTAAACTCGTCATGGGCTACACACCATAAAGTCATCTGACCTTTGTTCATTTTGTCCCGCGGTTGACATTTAGCTGTTATAGAAAATGCTTTAGACACATTTGTAGACAGAAAGCCACAAGGCATTCATGACCTAAGCCGGTGAATTCAGCTCAAAAAATGTAGCTTACAATAGTGATAGCAATCCTATAAGTCACTGCTACAGTGCCGGTTAACACTAGTATTTCAAAGAAGCATGTGGTGTGTTATTTTCTAAAAATTTAGTGCTTTACAGCCAGAGGTGGGTCAAGCAGACAAAACATGTACTTAACTAAGAGTACTACGTCAACATATTTTTACTCAAGTAAAAGCAAAAAGTTGCTGACCAAAATAATTCTCAAGAATAAAAGAGTATTTGGTAAGAAGGCTACTCAAGTACTGAGTAACTAATCACAACTAATTTAATATTATAAAATTATGTAATCGGCCAGACAGAAATAATAACTTATGTACAAATTCTGGTATTTTTAAGACTTACAAAAAATATATAAAAAAATAACAATTGCAAAATAGAGGAAACACAAAACTGATTAAATCAATAATTACATCAGTTAAACTATATACTTTTAGTTAGAACAGAGCAAAGCACTTCTGATGGCAATATCTACTGTTTACTGTATGTTCACCTGACCTCCAAATGGCTTAGTGAGCTCATCACAAAAAGTCATATTTAACATGAATGAATGAATGTTTATTTATTTTGAACAAAAAGAAGAAATGAAAATATAATTAAAAAAGAAAATATACAAAATAAATTTAGAAATAAACTGATAAAGTGTAGGTGTCTAAGTCTATGGTGCAGTTTTGGTAAAGACAAGTCTTCTGTCAGTCTGCCCCAGGGTAGCTGTGGCTACTAACATAGCTCGCCACCGTCAGTGTGCAAATGTGTGTGTGAATGACTGATTGTAGTGTAAAGTGCTTTAGGGTCATCAGACTAGTCAAAGTACTGTACAAGTAGAAGCCATTTACCATTTACCATTCTTTATTCAATCAAGTTACTCACGGTGGGTACAACAGACAGAAATTTGACTCAATAAAGAGTAGTGATGCTTCCTAACAATATTGCTCAAGTAAAACTAAAAAGTACAGTGCAGTGAAAATACTCCTAAAAGTTACATTTGTTCAAAAAGTTACTCAAGTAAAGGTAACTGGCCCGCACTAAATTTAACAGGTTTCCAGTGTTTCTTATTTTTCACCGCTGGAATATTGCCAAAATTAGAAACATTCTGTCTAGGAGTGGTGCAGAAAAACTAGTCCATGCATTTGTTATTTCAAGACTGGACTATATGAATCTTTATTGTCAGGAAGTCCACAAAATGCAGTTAAAACCCTCCAGCTGATCCAAAACACTGCAGCAAGAGTTCTGATGAAAATTAACAAGCAGGATCATATTTCTCCAATTTTAGCTTTACTTCATTGGCTTCCTCTTAAATCAAGAATAACATTTAAAATTATTTTTCCATGTATAAAGCTTTCTTTTTTATCATATATTAAGCTGTTCTCTGTCACTTTTTTCTTCATAGTAGGTACACCTGGTCTGGCGTTCTGTTAGTTGTGACATCATCCAGGGGAGGCAGATCATCCGCTATTACCATATAACATAGAAAGGATTCCTGCATCAATGTGCGCTTCTGTGCTTTTGTGCCTCTGCTCTGTCTTCTCTAACCCCCAGTATTTCCTTCCTGTTAAAGGGGAGTTTTCCTCTCCACTGTCACTTCATTCATGCTCAGTATGAGGGATTGCTGCAAGGCCATTAACAATGCAGACGAATGTCCACTGTGGCTCTACGCTCTTTCAGGAGGAGTGAATGCTACTTTGTCAAGACTCGATGCAACCTGGTGGGTTTCCTTAGATAGGAAACTTTTTGACCAATCTGTCTGTATGATTTGCTTGAATCTGACTTTGTAAAGTGCCTTGAGATGACATGTGTCGTGAATTTGCACTACATAAATAAAATTGAATTAAATTGAACTGAGTAAAGGTAAAACCTGGTTCTTACCCATGTCTGATTAGAGCCGGTATCTATGGAAAAAGGTATGCCAACAAAACAGACAAAAGCATATCATTCATATTAAAGTAGTCAGTGTTATATCAGCAAAGTTCCTGTGAGCATTTTTGTACACTGAAGTCAGAACAGGTCTAAAAGCCCAGCTCTGTACAGTGCGTTTGTTTTATTTTAGACTTAGAACTTAGTAACACAGACAAGTTGACCACCACTTTTGCTTGAGGGGGCAGTGGGATATTTCGGGAAACAGTTTTCTGCATTCATGCTGAGTTATATTCGCAGGCAGAAATTTCATTTCAACACTGGCCAGAGAACAATAAACAGGAAAAAAATTATCAGGCGAAAATGTCTAGAGGGACACAGCTTCAATAGGATTACCATCATCTGTGGTGCCCCTGACCCCCTGTGCTGTCATTTTAAGTTTTTCTTTGTGGCTCTGATCCTTCTGCCTCTCTGTCTCAACCTTAGCCATATTTCCTTGGAATAGAGACAGTACACAATAGCTAAGCCACTGCTTTTCTAAATGTAATAGTCTCTGTTTTCTATAGCAATGACAAAAAAAAAAAAATCAACACTCTTACCAGAAACTTTCCACCTAGTTTTTACATTCAGTGTTTCTCTGAACCCTCCTAATAACACCATTGTGAAATAGACAGCTCAAAAAGAAATTAAGGGATACGTTTAAAACATTTCAGATTTCATTTGGAAAAAAGCATGCTGGACATCCATCCATACCATCCAAAATGCTCCTCAGTAGTTTGTGTGGCCTCTATGTGCTTGTATCCATGTCTGGCAACTTTGGGCCATGCTCCTTATAAGATGGTTAATTTTTTTTTTTTTTTGGAGAATCTCCTTCTAGTTTCTGACCAGAACATCACTGCAACCTGGTGGTGTCAGATGGACCTAAACATGATTCCCCAGATATATTCTATTGGATTTAAGGGTAGTGTTGAGACCAGTCAGTGACTTTAATTCCTTCATCCTCTATGAACTACCTGCATACTCTTGTTACACAAGGTTGGGCATTAGCATGCACCAGGAGTAACCTAGGACCCATTGCACCAGTGAAGGGTCTAACAATGGATCACAGGATGTCATCCCAGTAACTAATGGCAGTCAGACGTATCCTTCCATGGATAATGCCTCCCAAAACCAAGTCTGACAAACTAACTGAAGATGATGAACAATGTTGCAGACAAGATAACATTCACAGCAGCTTCTACAGACCCTTTCATGTCTTTCACACGAGCTCAGAGTGAACTTGCTCTCATCTATGAAATAACAGGGTGCCAGTGCTGGCCATGCCAATTCCGGTGATTGACTAGCAAATGCCAGTCAACCGGCGCAATGTCAGGCAGTGAGCAAAGGGCCTACTGGAGGAGGTAAAGCCCTCAGGCCACTCTCATGAAGTCTGTTTCTTATAGTTTAGTCATAGACATTCATGCCAGTGGCCCACTGGAGGTCCCTTTGGAGAGCCATGGCAGTATGCATCCTGCACCACTCTGCACAAAGAACAAACACCAGTTCTGCTGTGGGTTAAGGACCTCTGACAGACCTTTCCAGCTCTCCTAGAGTAACTGCCTGTCTTCTGGTATCTCCTCCCTGCTCTTGATACTCTGCTGGGAGATACAGAAAACATTCTGGGATTGGCACATATCGATGTGCTATCCTGGTGGAGTTGGACTGTCTGTGCAACCTCTGTGGGGTCCAGGTATCGCCTCTTTCTACCAGTAGGGACACTAACCCCGTTCAAATTAAAAACTACTGAAAAGTATCCATCCGTCCGTCCATTTGTCCGTCCATCCAACCGTCCGTCCCGCTTATCTGACATTAGGTTGTAGGGGCAAGAGGTCCAGAAGTTAAAACCAGACTTCTCTCTCCCCAGCAAAATCCCCCAGCTCATTCCAGGGGATCAGGTGTTCCCTGGCCAGATGGGATATATAGTGCCTCCAGCGACTTCTGGGTCTCCCAGTGGGACGTGAAAACACCCAAAAGAAGGCGTCCCAGGCAGCATCTTGATCAGATGCCCAAACTACCTCAACTGACTCCTGAAAAGCAATCAAACACAAAGCAGGAGGGGAGAAAAAAATTTCTGTGGCCTTCAGCTGGAGAACAATTCCTATTCTTGGGATTATGTCTTTGTTTTCCCTTTAGTGCACCTCCTAACTCCAATAACACCAAAACAGCTGATACTGATCTAACAACCCCTTGTACTATTCAACTGACCAGATCAATATTCCTGAAGTTTAACTGACTTGATATAAAAAAAAAAAAACCTATTAAAACGTGATCCTTTATGTTTGGAGCAGTATTCCTCCTAAACAAATCTGTCTACAGTAACGATTGATTTCAAACTGTCTGGGGCACATTGTTTTGATGTGCTGAAAAATGACAGCTTATTTTTTTGTGGACTGTCAGTTCAGCCAATATCACTAATATTTAGATAGAAAGTTAAAAAATGCATCTGCTAAAACTAAGTATCAAATTATAGCTTTCCAAATAAAGCAGAGCTTACATGTTTTTTCCAGTTTTATAAAGTTAAGTAGGAAATACAAAAACTGTAAAATTAAAAGCAAAATTATATTATACAAATATGTAATTACCCCAAACCTTGTATAGGACATGCAACGGTTGTATTTCTAAGAATCTTTGTCAGCAAATCAACAAATTATTGGAGTCAAACAGTTTGTTTCTTTTGGTCTTAAAATAAATTGTCCCTCAGTCCCACCAGAGGTATTCAAACCACAGTTTGGAAAGTGGGAGATATTTATATGTATTCTACCATCTTTTACCATCTTTTTGTCTCCACTTGCAGCACTGAACTGGGGAATTCCCTAATTTCAGTGTGTTAGTTTTTTATGTGATTTGATCACTGATTTTTACTCTAGCAGCTTGATAATAAAGACAGAACCTTTCTGTCTTACAATTTGTGCCCCTAAAATTCCCCACTAACTCTTTTCCTTTGGTCAAGCTGAGCTGCATATAGTTCACCTCACAGGTCTGATACTCTGTAACCCCCCAAGGGCTCTTTTCTGCTGTCTTTGTACTTGAAGAGTAGGTGGAAAAAGAGGACAGGACAGCTATTTGTGTTGCTCCAGAACCATCTATTTCCCATTTGTGTAACAATATTGGAAAAATACTGATAATTAGGAAATTTTTCATTGAACTAGAACCCTTTTACATTCCTCACACTTTTTTAAAAAAAAACTGTATCTGCTTTACTTCCAGGGTTTCCATATGTGCAGCAATGGCCGTTTACTAAGAATGTTGCCATGAAAGTTAAATTAAACGCAACATTACCGCTAGTAAAATACAACAACGAATCAGTAGGTTCTAATAGATTGTCACTCACAATGCAGGAGAATGCAGGACAATGAGTCTGCAGACAAGCAACCTCAAGGGGAGTTGTCACATTTCCGATAGATATTCATGAGTTTTTTTGGATTTAAATCTGCATGGAAGAAGACAACGACAGGCAACTGGTCTTTCCAAGGTGAAGCACAAGGAATATTTTATTTATACTCAACTCCCGCTCTCTTTCCCCCCCCACCTCCCCAGCCTCTCTGCCTTCTTTGTCTTGTCTCCCTGGGGAGCCATGGCGGCTGTGACCCAGAAAGCTGACATGCCCAGACTGAGGGGAGCTGGAGCAACAGGGGGAAGCTGACCACTTTCATGGTCACCCAGACAGAGCGGCTAATAAACACAAGCTGTACTTTCCATCCGCTGCATCAACACACACGTTCCCTGAGCGCTTGTTGACCTTCATGGACAGCAGAACAATTTGGTGGCCAGAGATAAAAACAGGAAAGAGGTGACTTTGGAAATAAAGAAATGAAAATTGTATTAAAAGCTGATTAAATCAAGGTAATAGTTTCACTGTTTCCTTTTTTTACTGTTATCAATTCAGAAAAAGGTGATGGGATAAGTGGCAGGTCTTCTTCTCTGCCTCCTCCTTTTCCACCAAGGATTGATTAGTTGAGAGCGAGAGTGACGTGTCAACGACAGCTACCCGGCACAGCGAGATCCGTTTGGTCAATGCACCCTGACAGCTCGCTGACAACCCCAATTTCCAGATGAGCTGCCCCTGCTGGCTGTTTTAAGAGGCAAACTTAAGAAATCCTCTACACCAGTCCTTTTCCATCCTCCTGTCTAATTTCTTTCCATCACATATCACTTGATTACATGGTTATTCACTTTTTCATGTCACCAGAGGGAGAGGAGATAATGACTGAGGGGCTGAGAGTGCTTTGGTGGACCCCTCATGTGTATGTAATGAATAAAAAGCGATGAGATGGCGTGATTGTTTAAACGCATAGGTGTTCCTGCACCCTGCAACACACACTCAGCATATTTACATGCATGCCGGCTGTATCAATTGTCCTTCTGAAGACATCATGCAGACCTTACAGATTATGATGATGGATCGGACTATAAACGCCATAAATTGTGTCTTTGAAAAGTAGCATTGTCCCTTGAACTTTCTCAAACTGTGTCAAGTTATAACGACAAACCTCAACATAATTTGTGGGCATCTAGTGTAAGACCAACACAAAGTCTATAGTATGGACAATTGCAAAGTAAAGGGAAATTGATACATGGTGTTCAATAAAAAGGTAGAAAAGTGTGGTTTGCATTTCTATTCAGCCCACTTCTCTGTGTTCCCCTAAATAAAATCCACTCCAATCAATAGCCATCATAAATCAGCTGATTGGTGAATAAAATACCCCTGGGTAAAATGTAATCCCAGTATAAATGCAGTTATTCTGTGAAGGCCATGTTTGTTAGAGGACAACGGAGACAATAAACAGTGTCATGAAAAACAAGGAACACGGCAAACAGGTCAGGGAACAAACTTGGAAAGACCTCAAAACAGATTCAGTGTAGATAACAAACTGTTATCTGTCAGATCCTTGGGTGGTATGTCATGGATTTCATTGCTGTTTATGTTTTTAGCATTTCCTTGTTGCTTATTATATTGATACAGGTCTTGTTCGTACCTATTAGGTGTTTTTATATTAGTGTGTTCTTTAATGTTTAGCTTCATAGTGTATTTTTATGTTCTTTACATTTAGTTATTTCTGTGGGAGATATCCTCCAGATTTTTTGTATCTGTATTTCTGTTATACTGTTATGTTAATTATTCTCCCTCCTTCAGCTGCTCTTCCTCCTCTTTTCCACAGCAGGTCCTCATTCCATCTGATCAGCTCTTCTGGTTTCCTTCCCATTTTTCTACCCTGCCTCTATATCTAAACTCTCGTCGTCTCACCTCACTCCACTGGATCCCTCCGTTGCCATGCCTTTTGCTTCCCTGTCATATTAACCGTTGTTCTCTTCCTCTCATGCCGAGCTGTAAGTTTGTCTATTTTGTTATTATCAAATTATGCTTCACTTCACCTCACTGTTTCTAGTTGCCTGCTCTTGGGTCCAACTGCAAACCAAACATGACATTATCCCATTTAGCATTACACAGAGGACTGTTTAAGCAATCACCTGAGAACGGATTGGAAAGAATATGGAACAACAGGATAAAACAGATCTATATATGTTTGATAGCGGTATAACCCAAAAGACATGCAGATTTAAAAGGGTGTTCTGCAAAATATGGACTTAAAGGGAGTAAATACAAATGAACAACACACTTTTGAGATTTTTTTGTTGTTTTGTAAAATAAATTTTAAAGCCATGTCGTAACTTAGCAAAGTTTACTGTTACGCTCTATCTTGTGTTGGTTTATCACATAAAATCAGTGCAAAATATTAATACTTCTAGAACAAACCCACAATGAACTGTGATGTGCAAACCAGTAATTTGTCTGGGAAACAGTCAATTTTGTGCAGAACATAGCCGGAAAATTATAACGGTCAGACCTCAGGTCGTGCAGAACCTCTGAAAGCAATATTTCAAACCCTATAATACAGAACAAACCCAGAATGAACTCTGATTTTTAAACCAGGTATATGTCTGGTCACAATTTTATAAATATCTACCTTCTGCTCTTTGCCCTCACAGTGAGTTTGCAGTGTACATACAATGCAGCCACACACCTAATTAATGTTGATAAGAAAAGTTTGTGTTCTAATATACTGTACGTGAAAAGCAATGTAGAGCACAGCAATACTATTTGTGCTTAGTTTAGACATTTCTGAGAGATCCGCTGAGAATATTGCACATTAACTATCGGGAATGTTCGTTGCACAGTTTCATATTTAAATAGAACTGACTTTCGATACTCCGGCGGAGACCTAGCAGACCCGAAAGAATGTTTTCTATTGCGTGTTTTAATCTCTTAAAAATATCTGTACACATTGTTTGCTGTGTTATTACCTGTACCCATTGTTTATTTATTGCTTTTTGTTTATTGCGTGTTCCCTAAGCATTTCCCAGAAAAGAAATTCACCACGTTAACATGCGGTGACAATAAAGGATTCTTGATTCTTAAGGAAGAGCAACAGAAAGATTAGCACAACAGTAATTTACAGTAAACTAAGAAAACATTTGCAAGCATGTTTGTGCCATTTATTTTACAGTTGGGTTAAAAATAACTCCTCAGATTCAATTTAATAATTTAACCAAACAGCCTTTTTTTTTTTTTTCACCGTCAGCTTTAGGTCAGATGAAAATTGCCACACTCTGAACACAAAAACACTTCTGGGCCTTCCTTGTGTTAATGGGTATGAATTCACTTCGTGCTGTATAATGAGAGTCAGTATGGGGTCCATATGGTTACACCGGGGTTGGGTACGAGCGGAGATGGGAAGACAGGAAGGGGGTAATGCACATTTTAATGAGATGTGAGTCTCTGTGGCGCACCTGTGCTCCAACGATCTGTGAGGATTGCTCACTCGAGCCTGGAGACGCAAGAGACCGGCAGTGCAAAAGAAGAAATACTTAAAAGTGCCTTAATCTTATTACAGAGTTTAAAATCACACATATAAATGCATTGTTGTAGCTATAAATACCTCCCACATGGTTTTTACCAATGTCTCCTCTAACCATGATAGATTTTTTTTTTCTATCATCCTAAAAACCTTTTATTTATTGCTGATGGCATCCCTGAATCCTCCATAGGGCATCATTCTAAAGTATTATGTTTAAAGAAATGTCTGTATTCTTGTGAGTACATGCCAAAGCATTAATTTTATTAATGAGTTCCGTTTTCCAATTTAAAAGTCCAATAAAGTCTTAAAAATAATCCATGATTAATAGGCTTTAAATAGTGATTATTGTGTTGAACTCTAAAATGTAAGCCTGTGTTCTCATACTTCAAAAGGAATATTGGACGGAAATGCAAGCAGCTTTGGCCAGGAGTATTTTTGAAAGGATATTAAAAGCCTACACGCCCCTGTACAAATACATATTTTCTCCATTTTCTTTTCTTTTATTTTTTTTTTTTTTTGGGGGGGGGGGGGGTTAAATAATCTGAAAAAAAAAAATTCTGACATTTTTACAACCTTTTGTGAGTCATATTGTTAGCCTCATATTGTGATTGGTTACGTCATATTCTGGCCTGCTGTTGTAATATCAATAAAAAAAATTATGTGCATGTGTCACAATCCCCAGGTCTTTGACTATTTTTAGGGGCAGTTCTGTTAGTATTTTCACATTTGGTACTTTCCTGTCCTCATTTTATATTCTGCTATATATTATTTAGTTGGTTAGTCTTGTTCCAGTTAGATTCCTATTTCCCTGCCTGTCTGTCTTATATTCAGTTAGAGAGTTTATTTTGCCATATCTGTTCATTCTTCATGGTGTGGTAAGCTTCTGCTGTCCTCCTGTCTCAGTCATATCATCTCTCTCTCTCTCTCTCTCTCTCTTAGCCTAATTACCCTTACATCCTTCACCTGCGCCAATTGCTTCACCTGCCTTTCCTTCTGTCTCCTCTCTTATTTATTTGGCCAGCTCACTCACACTCAATAGCCATGTTTCCATCCAATTCTCTTGCAAACTTTGAGCAAACGTTTAAAATGTTGTGAAAAAAAAGAAGAAGAAAAAGAAAAAGCGAATCAGATGTGTTTTCATCTACTGGTCTGTAGCTGATTGACCAGGCGACGCAAAGCGTAATGTCGTCATCTGTTGACGTTGGCTATAATAAACAGGGAGTAGAGGTGACTAACTAGCACCGATCACAGATCAGTAATGGAGCAACGTTTTAATGAATGTGTTGATTTTTTTTTACTAAGAAATTTGCAAATTTCCTCGTCTGTCCACACCTACCTGTTGTTGCTTCCTGCCGCATTTTAGAGCGTTATGGGAGCATCCAGGAAGATGTCGGCAGTAAAAATAGCTGATCAGTCATGCAAGGTAAATGTTCGTACATCAGAACTAATTCGATGTGTTTCCATCTCCTTTTTAGTGCATTTACTGTTTTTCCAAAAAGTCAGAAAACACCTCAAGCAACGCGTAATTATTATTTTTTGTGGAAAATGTTGTAAGTTAATTCAAATTTTGCCATTTCCATCAACCTTTTCTAATGCAATATTTGAAAATAAGCATTTAAAACCATTGATGGAAACGCAACTATTGCCAGGTCCTCCGTTATGCTACCCCTTGTTCTGGTTCTTGTCATTCCCTGCCTTGTCTGTAAGTTTTGTATTTCGGTTTTTCACCACTGCGCCTTATCATGCCGCTTCCAAGCTCTTTCCCTCTATTTGGTCCATCTACATTCACATGCTAAATGACAGCTTGCTGGATAAATTTTTGTTTTTCTGTCTTTTGTCTTCTGAAATTGTTCAAATAGGACTGCTATCAGGCTAACGATATATATGTTCACCTGAGAAAAGCAAAGCTATTTAACAGACTGTGTTTAAAAACTGAAAATGTGTAATAACATTGTTGCTTAAGTGGCCAAACCCCAAAATGAATGTGTTGTGTAAAGTAACTCTCAATTCAGTTCCAATCATACCGTCTTCTTCACACTTGCTATCAAATTTTGCGAATTTGATTATCCCGTAAATAAAGTGCAACTGTCTTCGTTAAGTTATATTTTCAAATTAATTAATTTACTTTTTTTTTTTTTTTTTTACATTTGCTCATTTGCTGATGCTTTAGTTAAAGCAGAAGTTTGTTGAGAGGGGAAAAAGGATAAAACTGATATCATTCCACCAAAATATTTCTCAGAATGGTGTGACAGGCGAAGTAAAGATTAATTTGACAGATTTCAGTTAGAATATGTTTTATTTCTGCAAAACACGCTTTCTCTTTTATCTGATTTCTGTTTGGTAGTTCTGCAAGTTTTCAAGTTTTTATTTCTGCTCCTTGTATGATTTTCTGCTTAGAGTTAATGAAAACAGAGCATTATGTTTTTTACGATAAAATACTACATTAGACCAATACAACTTTTTTTTATGTTATTAATACAGAAATGTGGGGTAAATTAAAGGTTTAGTACTTGCTGAATGGTTATTTTCTGACAAAAGCTTCAGCAGAACACATATTCCAAGTTATTGAATATGATTGTATAATACCACAATCTTATCATTATTGGGGAAATAGGGAAAAATACATAAATACACCTTAGTATAATTAAAAATGCATGTAATCCTTGATTGTGTAGAGTGAAATTGATTGATAAATCTTATATTCAATCAATATTAAGAATCAGTTTGCTTGTTTAAACTTGTGACAGAAATTTATCCTTCAGAACTGATTTTTGATAATTATTTGGTGACTCATTATTTATGTACATTGCCATTAATCTGCAAGAGCATTACCCTCAACGATTAAGACACATGTTGCCAGCATTGCTGGAAACTGCTGGATCTCCTTCTTTGTGCCTTTCTGCAATTACCGATGTCCAACATAGAGGTCTAATGATGTGTTATTCTGTGATGGTCATTTAGCTTTTTGTTATTTGCTGTACAGAGGGATTATGGCCTAAAGTGGATTGTGACTCACACAGCGTGTGACTCAGCCTATGTTATCACTCCCCGGTGCAGTTAGTCAGCCATTTGCCAAATGCCTGACTCTGAGCCATTCATATGTGCCTCGTGCTTGTGTATTGGCAGAGCTGCATTGGGATTACCTGTGTCATGTGACAATGATAGGATTTTGCTTCTTAAATGGGCGCCACATTTCAGACGATGAAGGGATACCCTACTACCCTCCCCCCTCCCCACAGCATATTACAAATGTGTCCAATTGGTTCTGTAAATGCTAAAGAAGTCCTCTTTGTAAGATCAAAGGGAATTATTCATGTCAGCTAGTATAGACAAACATGTGTGCAGCGTTGTCTGTAATTGGTTTGACCTTGATGACTTTGGAGGAAAAAAGAAAAAGTCCCTCAATGTTATGGAACTCAGTTCTTTCACTGCATGGCACCATCTATGCAGCTTTCAGTGACATTGATTACTGCGTTGCAAATTGGAGGAAATTATAGTGGTTTGATTTTGAAATAGTCATTCAAGGTTAAACTAAGTTAAATAGCAATCGCTAAAAAAGGACCAATCTCATGCAAAGATGCATCGAAACCACCAGCGGCCTGTATGAGCATACAGATTGCAGTGCCTTTTTAAGGATACAATCAATTGATGGCTCTTAGTGGCCTTTTAACTAGTGCATCTCTGTTTAGCAGAGTTGTGCTGTGATAAGCATGGCACATAGCAAGGCTTGGTATTCTGCAGTTTCACAGGGCACAGATTTTCACAGAGGAAGTTTTCAGATGAGGCTTTAGTTTAGAGATGGGAGGGAAGAATATTGCTGAACAAAGAGCTCCTGCATGATAGTCATATTGGACAGAGGAATAGGAGGTATGTATTGGGTAGCCAAGGGAATGTGCAATGCATAGTAAAATAGACAAGGAGATGTAGGGGAAAAAACATTTTGTAGTCCATTGTGTGTGTCATCAAAATTGCTGAAGTTTACCTTCATTTTTAATTAACATAACATTCATATTTGTGGACTTTTTAAGGAAGCCCGAGAACTGGGAAAGAACTCACACATGCATGGGGAACATGCAAACTTCATGGATAAAGACCCTAATCCCCAAAATCAAACCTGGGAAATTCTTGCTGCAATATATATTAGGGCTGTCAGTTTTAACACGTTATTAACGCGTTAACTTTGTTAGACCATAATTTTTTTGTTGCCGTTATGTCGTGTTTTTTTCTGCAGCGCTCTCCGGACTATGTCTCTTTTACTCTCTGCGCTTTCCATAATTCCAACAATGCTATAGACTGTAGCAAAACAGACCCGCGCTCATTGTTGCCAAGTCCGCTTATTATATGCGACTTTGGGCTTCTTGTTTCTAAAGTCGCTTGTAAATTTCATCAGTCGTGGGTTGCGTTTTTTTTGGGCTTCTTTCTGAAAGTGAAGTCGTTTATTTGGGCTCTAAAATAAGTGATGATAAACAGGAGTTATAAAGAGACCTGCTTGCACTACAGACAATTCGAGTATAACCAGCTGAAATATCCCTCCGCCTCATTAGGCGCTGGAGCGCATCCTGACATAGGGGCCGAGTGAGTAAAGGCAGAGGGAGCAGCTCTGCTCATATTTTCTGCAGTTCGCGGCTGCAATAACCGGTGATAACTGCAGATAATAGATTACGTGATGTAGATCACTATTTTGAGCAGAGATTGATTCTGAAGATGAGTTTTTACACCCTGATAACATCCCAACCCATAAACCATACTTTAAGGCTTATTCATTTGTTGTCTCTGTATTTGAAAAACTAAGGCTGAATCACGTTGCCAAATGAAGTACCTAGGAGTTACAGTGTCAGCACACTGTGCTAAACAGTCTTTATCAAGGGTATTAAGCTCCTGCCACATTTGCAAGCAAAGTATAGGACTCTGGATTGACCTGGAAATTTAAAACCTTTTTCCAGGCTTTAAAAAAACTGTGTATGAACGTGGAAATAAACAGCATGCAAACATATAGCTAGAAATGATTGTTGTTGATGTGAAAGCTCAAGATTAGTTGTGTGAGAAAGAGTGAGAAATGAACAATAAAACTTGCGACTTTATTAAAATGTAAAATTAGTATTAATGTATATGTTAATGCATAATACCGTATCTGTCTTTGTTTAAGAGGCAAAAAAAAAAATTTGATGTGGAAACGTATTTATTTACACATTTGTTTACACATTGTGTAAACATCAGGACGTTATTAGTGATTTAGCCATTATTGGCCAGAGTTTAACATTTTATGGCACTAGGATGTTTTCATTCCAATTCTGAAAAGTGCTTGAAAAAGAAAAAAATTGTAAATAATTTTTGTACAAGCATGTTTTTTATTAGTGTCATTTATTGCAAAATTGCATATTAAAATTCCCAAATAGGCTTTTACACTTTCAGAAATAAAAGGATAAAATGTGCAATTAATCTTTAGTTAACTATTGACATTATGTGATTAATCGCAGTTAAAAAATTGTATCGTTTTACAGCCCTAATATATATATATATATATATATATATATATATATATATATTAGGGTTAGGGTTAGGGTTAGGGCTAATATATATATATATATATATATATATATATATTAGGGCTGGGCAACGATTAAAATATTTAATCGCGATTAATCGCCCTGATTAATCGCGATTAATCGCGATTAATCACATTGTATTTACAAACTCCAAGAATGAATTCAAAAGTAGTGTAAAGAACACTTTTATTTTAATGTTCTGCTGCCATATGAACAAAAGTGTTGTAACATTTGTAGCACTTATCAGTAACACATATTTAGTGTAAAGCTCAACTTAAACATGTAAAACAAAAAATAGCAATAATAATAAATTAAAGCTTATTGCCACTGACAGGGAATTCTCTTTATGGGGAAAAAATCTACCAAAAACAGGCAATTTCTGAGGTAACCGCAAGGAGCAGCATTATCATTTTATGTTCAATACCAAAATTTAACTTGGCAGTGGTTACAACTAACTTGTTTCTGTCATATTCCATGCTGGAAGAACTTTAAACTGAAATGCTTGCTAACTCGATATGCTTGCGTTACTTGCGTTTATTTGACGTTAACACGCGGTTTTTTGTTGTTGCTTTCTCGCGTTCATATAGTGAATGGCAGGGCAAAACAGGCAAAAACACATGGATACTTTGAAACGAGAAGCGACTTCACCGACGGCGTCTAAGCAGACCCCCCCCGCTCCGCACAAAACTTGTTCCGGCCGCCAACTCACCGCCTTGCCTCGCCCCGCCTAAGCTCGCTCGCGGTACCTGCGGGAAACACCGGCTTCCGCATGTCGGCTTTGTTTTTTTCCGGCCAGTATCTTTCTTCCTCTGAATCCGAGGCTTGGCTGACAGCGAGGTTATTGGCGCATTATCGCCACTTACTGTTCTGATTCAAACCCCTACACCGCAGCAACAGACCTTTACAAAATAAAAGCATCTGAGCAACATGCGTTAATGCGCGTTAAAGAAAATATCGCCGTTAATAGTCTAATGAGTTAACGCAAAATTAACGCGTTAACTTGCCCAGCCCTTGTGTATGTATATATATATATATTAGGGCTGGGCAAGTTAACGCGTTAATTTCGCGTTAACTCATTAGACTATTAACGGCGATATTTTCTTTAACGCGCGTTAACGCATGTTGGTCACATGCTTTTATTTTGTGAAGGTCTGTTGCTGCGGTGTAGGGGTTTGAATCAGAACAGTAGGTGGCGATAATGCGCCAATAACCTCGCTGTCAGCCCAGCCTCAGATTCAAAGAGGAAGAAAGGTGCTGGCCGGAAAAAAACACAGCTGACATGCGGAAGGCGGTGTGTCCCGCAGGTACCGCGAGCGAGCTTAGGCGAGGCGAGGCGGTGAGTTGGCGGCCGGAACAAGTTTTGTGCGGAGCGGAGCGGGGGGGGGGGGTCTGCATCGACGCCGTCGGTGAAGTCGCTTCTCGTTTCAAAGTATCCATGTGTTTTTGCCTGTTTTCCCCCTGCCATTCACTATATGCGCGCGAGAAAGCAACAACAAAAAACCGCGTGTCAACGTCAAATAAACGCAAGCATATCGAGTTAGCAAGCATTTCAGTTTAAAGTTCTTCCAGCATGGAATATGACAGAAACAAGTTAGTTGTAACCACTGCCAAGTTAAACTTTGGTATTAAACATAAAATGGTAATGCTGCTCCCTGCTGTTACCTCAGAAATTGCCTGTTTTTGGTAGATTTTTTCCCCATAAAGAGAATTCCCTGTCAGTGGCAATAAGCTTTAATTTATTATTATTGCTATTTTTTGTTTTACATGTTTAAGTTGAGCTTTACACTAAATATGTGTTACTGATAAGTGCTACAAATGTTACAACACTTTTGTTCATATGGCAGCAGAACATTAAAATAAAAGTGCTCTTTACACTACTTTTGAATTCATTCTTGGAGTTTGTAAATACAATGCGATTAATCGCGATTAATCGCGATTAATCAGTGCGATTAATCGCGATTAAATATTTTAATCGTTGCCCAGCCCTAATATATATATAAAAGACACACATACACCTACATACATACATACATAAAGCTTTATTAGATTTTATTGTGGGACTATTTCATATTCAATTGACAGAAAAATGGTAATAACGCTAAAAGGGAGAAATGGTGACACAAATAGGGTAGAGGAAAAGGAGAGAACAAGATAATGTTCTACAGTATTATGTAATACAAGAGATATAAAGTGACAGCTAAAGCTAATAATAGGGGCTTTCTGTATAGAAGTGAATCTGTAAGCACCTGGATCCACACTTAGTGAAGACCTGAGAGGTAAATTATCCTACATTCAATAGTCTTCAAGACATCATGTAGGGTTTTGGTATTCTTCATTGAAAACACAAATTACCTGCATTATTGCATGGAGCTAAAAGTGGACCTCATCCTGAATTGTCAAACACTGAAGGCAACAACAAGTGTCTATTTTGGGTCACTTACAGTTTCTAGGAACCACCTGTTTCCTGGACCTGAGCGGGTTCTCATACAGACACTGTTCAGAAGAAGGCCCACTAGAGACTGTACGTCCTGTTGCAACTCAAGAAGTACAAACTTCCACAGGAGCTGCTGGTCATCCTCTACACAACCATTGTTTAGTCGGCTCTGCAAATCCCACACATGCTGGAAACAGTGTTACAGAGCACTATTTGCAAATACCAGTCATCTCAGGCTGTCTTTTGAGTAGCAACGAACACCTTACAGCCTGAATAATCAGCTACCCTGCTATGAAAGAAAATAAGTACATATTTCTTCACATACAAAAATGTTGCTCTACATACACATTCTGCTTCTTTTATTCTTCTTTTATTTTCCTCTACTTAATGTCTATGTGTACTTTTATATAACATTATTTCCTCAAGATACTACCACATTTATGAAGTTCAACAGTCTGTGCTGCAGCAAAACAACAGAAAAACCAGCACTCTCCTGCCACCCTCACACTTTGCAGTTGGTATTTTGTTTCCAGGCTTGCAGGCTTCCCCAAAAATTGTCATTATTCTCAAACACTTAATTTTTAATCATACCATAACTGTCTCCATAAATGAAGGTATTTGTCCCCGAGTGCATTTAGAAACTCTAATCTGGCTTTGTGCTGTTTGTTGCATTGTTTTTTAAATGCATTTATTTATTTCTTGAGTAATTGCTCCCTCCTCTCTGTGCAGCCATGTTTGGCTTTAGATAACAACACTCTTTTTGCCAGCTACACTCTGCTTCTTCTCACGATTGTTTGCTTTTCTTCTGGCACACAGAACCTGTCTCCTTGCTGAATAGTTGGACATACCCATGCTTTTTACATTTGCACATGATTGAACAGATGAAAATGCAACTTTTCGGAATCTAGAAACTGTAACCAAGGATGAACTAAATGTGACATTATGTCACAATGTCACATTTATGTTGGGGGAGTGGTGGCCTCAAGGTTAGAGCATTGTGCTTGTGTCCCATAGGTTCTGGGTTCAACTCCCACTGACTGCCTTTTTGGGTCCCGTAGCAAGACCCTCAACCCCCGATTGCTCCTTGGGCGGCGCACATTGGTGGCCCGCTGCTCCCCAAGGGAATGGGTCCAATGAAGAGAACAAATTTAATTGGAATGTATATTGCAATGCCAATAAAGATGATTATTATATTATTATTATTACAAAAGGAATCAGTGCATTTTAGCTGTTTCCCTAAAATATATCCACAGCTGTACTTCCATTTAACCAACATATAATGAATAACCCTATCATAAACTTGAAAAGCCAAGAGATTAATCATCAGGGCTTTCCAAAACTGTATAAAGGCACAGTAATCTAATTCTGAATTATCTTAAAACAAAAAGTATATTTGGCATTCTTTAGGTATTTAGCAGACAGAAACAATTTTGGTGTTCAAACTGGCATAAAAGAGAAAAAGTAATCTGAATTGATGTCACTCGTAGTAGAAAAAGGTTATGATTTGTATACAGTGTATTTAACTATTTATAACATTTATTTTTAAGATCATTTAACTCTATTCTTTATAAATCAGTGTTTTATCATTGTTTTTGATTCAGGTGAACAGAGTAAAATAGATGCATACCACACACAGTTAATCAGAACGTTATTTATTGAGCTGATCAACCTACAAATAAATAATACAGATACGAGCGGAGAGCTGCTCGGCAATTATCAGAAGGGTTTGATCACTGAGAAATATTTAACAAAGAATTAACACTAAGTGGATGTCTTCCATGTGTCTAGCCTAATACACTTTGTAAAGCTTTTCCATTAATGTAAAGCTTGCTTTACAGCCTTTGTGAAGGCATTGTTCCATATTTCTCTAACATAGCTGTTGAAGTACATCATAGACACTCAACATGTAAGATTTTACTCTCCGAATAAAGAGATTGCCATAATCTGTTTGCAAAAAGCTTAATGAGGAGGAGATTACACGTCTCAGCCAGAAAAGCCATTTTGAAACCTGTCTGACACAAAGGCAAACACCAATAATTGGGGACTTAAGGATTTTAATTGTGGACTTAAACATGGTAATTGCTGATGACAACAGCGAAGAGCCACAGCATCAAATGCTTAGCGATGAGAATTGTGCAGTGGCGGTGTAATTTAATGCCACTCCAAACAGATTCTGTGCTGGTATTCTGGAAGGCTGCTGATTTTTAAAAGCACCTCTACCGGACAAATGTTTTGCATATTTAACTTCCGAGGATCAATAAGTTTTCCGGGAACAGCGTCTCTCCCGCCCTGTAATTAATTCGCTGATGTCGACCTCTGGCTTGAGTTTTAGTGGCGCCAACATCACCAGCCTGCTGATGGGACAGAGGTGGACGAAAAGCGTGCGGCCTATTTTAATACTGCTCGTCAAAAGCCCATAGTAAAAGATCAAATGTGGCAGCAACAGGCAGGACATCCTGCGATGACCTTAAAGTGAGACGGTAAATGTTGTGTATGTTGTGGCAAAGGTCAGGGTGTCATTAATCTGTGGCCAACAAGTCAACATTTCCCCTGACGTTTTGTCAGATGGCTATTGGGGCATTTGTAGGGATATTGTGTTTAACAGATAGAAACAGTTTTTGCTGGGTATTGTTTATTATCTATCTAGGTCACAGGTTGCAAAACAAACCTCATATTTATACTCAGAGATTGTTTTGATTATTTAGAAAATAAAGGAAATATTCCTTCTCACATCAGCAACATTCTTTTGACATATGAAGACTAGAGATGGACCAATCCACCAGCCCAGATTGGCTTTGATCGGTGAAAAGCAGACTAAATGCTGAAAAATCTACATTTTTTGTCCCCGTCTGTTTTTTGATTGTATGAAAAACCTCACTACTTTCATGAATAAACACAAGCAGCAGGATTTACTTTGAGATGTTTTTGGAACATATTTAAAAGTTAGATAATGGTTAGGTATATATACTTTGATATATAAGTGGAGATAATCTTGTAATTCTTGAAAACTACTACCTCCATCAAAGCACCTGCAGCGTTTTTTCCTTCTATGTACGCATTTATAATGTAGCCCCAAAACATTACTAGAACACGTCATCTCAAATCACTTTGCATAAGAACCAGGTCTAATATATATTCAATTACATAAAATCCATTCAGTCCGTATTCAATTCAAATGAAACAAATTCATCATGATATACCCCAGGGACATTATGTATGTCCAGATCCATATGTTTTGCCGTATTTATATTTGCAACATGGATTATTGCTATTAAAAGCATCAAAATGGTCATTTCATGTTCCATATTTACCTTTTTGTCAACCGCAGGACTACTAGATCTGAACTATAAACTGTGTGTGTGTGGAATGGACACTACCAAACATAATGATAGTATGGGTGAAAAAAGCTGTGAACTGACATTTTTAAAAAGGGAGATGTTAGTACCTTTCTGGTTATGAAAAGCTGCTATGTTACTCACAAAACTATATTTTAAAAGCCTCTTTGAGCAGCTGCTCGGCCTGCAGCAGACAGACTGTCTACCTTTATCCAGCTGTAGGTTTAAACTGGAATCTATCTGGCAAATCTGACCAAGAAAAATTCCAACAATGTGTTCTAGAAAATAATGAATGAATAAGCAAATAAATAAATAACTACATGTTCCCCCACTGGTTTGAATGTTGTGCTGCCAGAGTGTTTTCCAGCAGCCGCTTCAAAGACTTTTTGTATGTGTCCTAATGTGCAATTACCATAACATTAAGAAAGTTGTTTACATGTGGGAGCAGCTAATTGAGCTTTTAAAAGCCTGTTAATAGCTGGAGTAGGATCCCAAATCTAAAAGACCACACAAAGAAAAACATTATTGATGTACAGCAAGAGCAAAATGGAAAGCAATAAAGAAGAATTTAAAAGATTTTCTTAAGTCAATCGTCATGGGGAAGGTGGGATTAGAGGCAAATAAAGTGGACAATCAGGCACAGACAGCCAGACAGGCACACAGGCATAATCTGAGGAATGCAGTGTTTCACTCAAACATGACTGGATGGGACCATTCTGCAGTCTCAGAAATAAACTTTTAAAAAAAATAAAAAAAACAGAAATAAACTTTTGCTTTTCAAACTAGATGGTTTCTCTAAAAGCTTACAATCCTAAAAACATCATCTAAACTGTTGCTTCTGGAAGCATACTAAAGAAAGCCTGATCTTGGTCACATAATTTGAAAGAAAATTCTGACAATTAGTTTGGAAATGAGTGCAAAGTTCTGATTTCATTTAGTTCCTTTTCATTTAATTCTAATTATTACTCTGACTTAGGCAAATAGAAATAGTTTTGATATCCCTCACTTGCATCAAACAGGAAAAGTTGGATTTAAGGTCAGATAATGTGGAAAATAAGGTTACATGTCTTTTTATACGATGTATGTAAAGACTGGATTGTAGCTGCAGGGATGAATTTTACATCTGTAATGCTCTTGCTTGGTCTTGCTGTCTGACTTTTACCTCTATCTCTGCCTTTGTCTCCTGCCTCATTGGATTTTCTAAGGTATGTTCCTTCTCTCTTAAAATCTACTTTTTCAAGATAAGGCCGATAGACACTGCAGTTTGAATACCTGTGTGTCGGCTCATTGCACAAACTGTGTTTCTTTTTATTTGAAAATGACTCATTGTGTAAATCTCTAAATTCATTATGGTCAAAAATTAGAGTAAAAGTCTGTCACTATGCATGCAATCTCACAAGAAGTTTGATGCATCGCATACATACGTTTTTAATGTGACACATGCATGCAGTTGCATTTCTCTGCCTTTCACAGTGAGCAGTTTTAGTTTTGAATCAACAAAGAGTTATAGTCGTCCGGCCCCATCTCCTCAAGTCACTGGACGGAGGGTAGACAGGTTCCCCAGATATTAGATGCATCACTGATTTTTAGGGTTTCGTCGTATTCTGCTGCACAAAGTGATAACAAAGCCACACAGAGTGAAACATCCAGGTATTACTAAGCACATTTGTAGTTCTTACTTTGAAATTTAGCAAAGAATGCATTAATAATATTAGCGTTGTATGAATTTTAAAAGTTGTAAAGGCTAAATGGAGGATGGTATGAACAGCACTTTAAATGTTATTGAGTTTAAGATGATTTGTTTGTCTCATATTTATAGTCTTGGGAAAAAATTTTGCAAATTTTTTTAAAATTTTTATAATTATTTTCCCATTTTGGTTTCAAGAGTGACAAGCTTTATTGAAGAAAGAGCAACTTGTATAAATTATCTGGTTAGGCAGAAGCTAACATCTCAGAATCTCAAAGTTTTTTTGTTCTCCAACCGCTAATCCTTTTTTGTATGCAAGTGTTAAATAAATTACAAAAGGCATTTCATTGCAGACGAGACGAGTAATGTTAAATTAAATATTTTGACACAAATGGAGCCTGTCGAGCTACACACCTATCAATCGGATCACTATTGGCATGATGATGTAGCGTGTGATGCCTTTTTAACAAGAATATGGTGCATGGATGTGTGACTGCTTATTAGCAACACAGAAAAAGAACAGAGTGAGGTGCTTATTTTACCCAAAGACACTTCTATGTATGAAATGTGGATGAGATTTGTGAAAGCTTACAAAGGAAAACAGTACATTTCTTCTCACTTAGCAAAAAAAAAAAAAAAAACAGTGTTTCTATGTTGGCAACACCTTTTCCCCAATCTTATGGAGAACATTGGTTTCAAAGGAAGGAACCTAAGGTTGCGAGAATAGCATGTAGATACCATGTCAACAACAGACTGTCCTCACAGAGTCGGCACCCTGGCCACTAAGGTGACTGCGGTTGTTGTTGGTGAATGTGAATTTCTTTTGCAAGATGTATTTTGATCAGATTTTTTTTTTTTACTCTTGTGTGACAAAAGTACAAAAACAATGTCTGCATGTGTTTCTGGATAATAAAGAAAGCATAAATGTCTTTCATTGTTTTATCTGCAATAATAATAATTATTATTATTGCTCATGTATCAATGTAATTTACCCTCTCTACCACTTTCTAACAATGCTTAGAGTTTGTAAAACGTTACACTTTAACAGCAGAATGGATGTGGCTGCTCCAAAAATAGATTTTACTTCATTCACACTGGAGAGTTTTCTCACTCGCCACTTTCAGTCCTCAATGATCTGGGGATGAGCCTGTGCTGGTTATTTGAAGCCATTGCAAATGATGGATGGAGTAATACCTGTCTTCATCCTCCTCCCCCTCTGCCGACTCCAGCTTTATGGACGTCTTTAGATTTACTTATGTGCTGGGGCCCTGGTTATCACCCTTTATGTGCTAAGTGCCACCTCAGTAAAGCTCTGTAGATGCACTTTCTACTAAATAAAGGAATAGAAAACATGACTGTCTCTTTTTTAACACAGCTGTTATTGGACCCATAGCCCATTAAATTCTATGATGCCATTTTCAAGGCATTGTAAAACTTAAGTATAGTTTGAAACTCTTAGGGATTTTGAAAGCCTAAATTTCCCCACATATAATCACACAGTCTGAGATTTAAAAATGTCATCTTTTAATGCAAATGAATGACTTTGGCCTTATACCTTTATTCAAATGCAGTACTTTGCAAGAAGATATCTTTCTGCATTTTTCAGATGTCGATGGAAATTTCAGACCAAGCAATTGCGGATCATTGTTTTCATTTTTTTTTTTTTTTTGCTTCCTTATCTAACTCTGCAAACTGAACCAGTGCCGAGAGAGCTGCAATACCTTCAGCTGCGGTTTGAACATCTGTGTTTGATGATTGTCAATATTTTGCCAGTTGCCCTTGTTTTCTGCTGCCAGTGCAAACAGGCAAGGGCTGCAAATCGAGGTGGTTTTTCATTTCCGTTTTGTTTGAGTTTATCCTTTCAGCTCGACAGTATTCAAAAACAATCGCCCTATCTCACCCACTGGTGTCTGTATTAGGCTGGACCAAAAGTATGGCTGGCACTCATATTCTAGGTCTTTCTTGGCTATGATTAGTGAAATCAAATGCCGTTTGTCTGAAAATAGAAGACCTTTACTTTGTATTTATTATTATTTGATAGGTGCACAGAAAAAAAAAAAAGATTTGTTTATATAGGACTAAATAGCTTAGAATATCAATAAGATATTGTTGTATTGCAGTTATTCGATTAAAAGGTGATATTAAGTTATATTTACAGCACAAGTGAAATATTTATTTTTCCAAATGAAATGTAAAAATATACTTCCATCAGAAAAGACAACCTTAAAATCGTAAGTAAAATTCCAGTCCTTTTCCTCCAAAGCCCAAGCAATACACTGTGGATGTCTCAGGTACAGCAGAAACTAAGCAACAGTTGCAGAACTTTTACCGGATGTGTCTGTGTGTGGTGACTACTGAAACATCCACTCCAACCACATTCCACTTTGCCAATCTCTAATAAACATTTGAACTGGCATTGCTTCAAAGGTTATTTCTGTTGCTCGTGCACCTTTTTCTTCAACAGTTTTTCCTTCCACTCAACTTTACATTAACAATCAAAAATCTTTATTGTCATTATGTGTTACCGTAATGACATTTTTGATGAGACAAACACCAGCTCAGGATGCACAAATATTACATACACAGATACAAAATACACAGGACATAGTGTTTCTACACCTTTAAAGATCCTTGTATAGAACACTCCGTGGACAGCCAGCTTCTTTTGCAATGATTTCTGGCTACAACCATACGGGGATGGGGTGAGGGTGGAGCTGCGGGACTGACGGGTCTGCTGGACAACTGTCAGGTCAGTCCTCATCCCAATAATTTATGTATAAATAATTATTTATTTTATTTGTGTCGTGTAATATTCTAATCCTCTGAGAAGCTATGAGCCATAATGAAAAAACAACTTTTAGATGCATCTTTGCTCAAACTCAGCTGAATCGATTGGCTAATGTAACTTCTCGGCATGTCATGTTTAGCAGAAGCCAGGTAAGCCAGTCATTAGATTATGGAGTGTTGGACCAGAGATACATCTGAAAGTTGCAGAACAGTAGCTCTTGAGGACTGGCGTTAGAGACCACGTGACCTAGAGTCATCTAGCTTCCTGATAATACTGATGAGTGCTGGTCAGTTCATTAATTTGTTATTTGGTGCTTTTGCTTCACTCATTTTGTACCTGACTGTATCAGGCATGCAAATGGGGCCAATTGCAAAAGGTCATTTCATACTGGCTTGGCATAATCTCTTACCTGCATTGAGACACTTTGTACCAGCTGAAACATTCAACCCTCTGAAAGGAGGAAGTCTATCAAGAGAAATTATTTAACCAGTCTTGCTGTGAGAGACTTCAATAAAAATATTGCTGTTGACCTTTATTCTAAGATTATCTCACTTAAAAAGGTTCCTAAAAAGTATTTTTTTTCTTGAGGTATGAACGAAAACGAATCAAGTTCAAATTTTCTGTAATTAGCTTCATGAAGTTTTTGTGAGGTTGCCAGTTTATAAACAAATGTTCCTATATTTCCAGCTCTTGTGTCTCACTGAGTTTTATTTTATGATTTTGCATTTTTATTACATTATTTTTGGTTTGTTACGCTTTCGTCTATATTTCCCAGGAACTGTTGAAACATAACCTCTGCTGGTATATGGTGTGATTTACAGTACATAAAATAATCTAGGCCAGAGTCTATTTAGCTTTTGGTCCAACAATGTACCCAAGTCCACCGTCACGAGGGCTCATTGGTCAGTTTGTATATGTGGAAGGGTGCGAATGATTATTTGATAATTTTGTTTTTCACATTTCTTCTGTTTAAATACAAACTAACTGGTGTTTTGGACTAATACTAGATGACTAAATGACATAATGGTTGCTGGAGTCCTTACCTGTTTTGGTATATGACTCAAATGATTATAATCTACCAGGTGATATAATATTTCATTTATCACATGAGTTTTAGGGTGTAATTTAGGATCTTCACAAATTAAATTCTTGGAAGAATTGGAAAAGATGTGAATGGACCCAGAGTATAGTCACTCAGTTGTAGGGATTGGCATTTCAAGCCAAAATACCAATAAACCGTCTAGTCTATTTATTCATTTGTTGATCACCCAAACCAAAGGTAAACCCACAGCACCAAGACCCACAAATACAAACAAAAAGACCTGGTACAAGCTACCGGGTAGCTTTTCAATACAGTTTATTTTTCTCACAACTGCTCAAAAATTGGCTCTATTCTAGTCTGGTATCTGGCAATCTGCAGGTAATTCACTTCAGCTGAACAGGACTTTTTTGCTTGCAAGGTCACAGAGCAGTTCCCATCACAGCCCAAATACCACACACTTTCATACGGGACTGGTTTAGAAGTTAATCAAAGTCACCAAGAAGTTGTTTGGAAATTGATTTACTAAGAATGGCAAGTTTTCTGTCCATGCCATTGCTGAGTCAGTGAAAATGTTTTTCAGTTTTTTAAATAGTTTTTTTTTGTTTGTTTGTTTTGTCTGAGCTCAATGTGACATTTTTTTTCTTATGCTAGAAGTGCTGTGGTCCAGAACAATTAGTGTGGATAATTAGCTATTCACCGTCGCCAACTCCTCAATGGGACATTTCTCAAATGACGTCACATTTTTCCCGAGACAGCCTGGTTTCCCAGCTTGTCGGACAGGGAGAGTGCAAATTACATTGGCGACAACCGCATACTAATCATTTTGGAAGATGACGATGTCCCAGGAGCTTCATTTCAACCTGCTTCATTGGAGAAACCCAGCATAGAACGGCTGCAATGTTGGTTCAAATATAGAGAGCTCAAAATGAGCGGAAAGAAAGCAATGTTAGTAGAAAGGTTGGAGAGGTGGTCCTCGCCTCTCTCACAACGGATCAACCCGAGGAAGAAACCCGCTGAATCCATGTAGACTTGCAGCTAATACTAAGAAAAAATACATGCATTATTAATATTGATAATTTATTATAGAGCTCATTGCAGAACATAGACTTAAAAACAGTCAATCATCCCGCTGTAATCAGACACTCAGATCCCATCACACACACACACACACACACACACACACACAGATGGTATTTAAACACAGTAGGACGTTTACTGCTCATAAACCAGTTGTTGCAGGGGATAAGGGGTTAAGCCCCACTCTCTTGCTGTGCATAAATGTCTTGTACTAGTATAGCATTTTAACTAGTCCTACGACCCCAAACGCTGTACACTACTCAGTCATTCACCCATTCACACACACATTCAAACCCTGGCAGTGGCGAGCTATGTTAGTAGCCACATCTGCCCTGGGGCAGACTGACAGAAGTGAGGCTGCCATACATCGACGCCACAGCTGTGGCATAGTACACAAGGACACAACGACAGACGACTGAACCAGCAACCCACCAACGACAAACTCCCTAACTCCTGCGCCACTGTAATTTTAAAGACTTCTTTATATATGACATACATTAAAAACCTAAATGGACTAAAACTACAACTGTTGTTGACTTTGTCACTTATTTTAGATGAATAAATGTTATATTTACATCCAACATGGACTTTACGGGGAATGAGCCAGTGTTTAATTAACACATTTATTTTGCCGCCTTGATACTTATCCAGGCACCAACCAGGGAGCGCTTCTGGACACAACTGGGAGGGATTTCGAAGCCAACACTGGGTCACCGGTGAGTGGTTTGGGACATGTGAGAGAACCCATGAGAGCACCCGCTGGATGTTGGCAGGATTAAAAATGATACCTACATTCACGAGTCTCCATCAACTAAATTAGCAACACTAAAGTTCCAAGGTATGTAGTTAGAGGTTCTTCTTTTTACCGCTATCATGTGATGGAAACAATGCATTACAGTTGGACATTTGATGCAAAAATAAAATTATTTTATTTTGGAATCTTTAAAATAACAATGATTATTCAAAGATTTGACAGTCTGTGCTCATCTACAGTCATTTGGTCAAGTAAGAAAAAACATTTGTTTAAAATATAAATAAGAATTCAAATGTGAGTTCTTCTATGAATAAAGTCAAAGAAGGAAAATAGCAAGGCTGCTATTGTTTGGAAGTTTCAGGAAAGTTTGTCAATGTGACTCTTTGCTTCAGAGAATACAGAAACACCATGATGTCACCCGGCCCGTTATACTTCAGATGTCCTGACTCCTGTGACTCAGACGGGGAGTTGCTTCAAGGGACGCCCTAGGGCTACGGGGCCTCAAAGAACTGGAAAATACACCCTTGACCGTCTTAAGAGCACTTTTCACTTCACAGTGAGGAGGAATTCTAACAAAGAGCCATTACTTAGCTAGCTCTACTGAAGCCAGAAGAATGTCAAATAGAATTTCACGTTACTCAAGCTCTTTGTATTGAGATTTGGATTCAACTCCTAGGTTGTATTGAGAGTTTTGATTTGAATTTGGAGAATTTATGAGATTCAAACAACATATAATGTAATTATCATAAAGAAGAGAAAAAGTCAAGCAATGCCACTATTTTTTCAGATTACAGATTGACAATTTATTTTTTTATATCTGTCTATTCACATCCATGAATCTAATCTACAGTAAGCACCTATAAGAGCTTCCACTGAAGGAAGAAAAAATTAAATCTCTTCTTTAGCATTATTGTTTCCTCCAGATAAAATTAATTTCAAGGAAGATGTAAAACTATCTTTTCTTGACGATGTTCCAGTAATACAAACAAAGAGTTGCAGCTGCTTTTATAAGACCTGAAAAGATAAAATCCTGATTAGGAAAATTTTAACCTTAAAGTTGTCATCTGTTAAAGGACAATGTCAAATGAAACATTGTCCATCTGTTCTGTGTCCAGTTGCACTTCTCGCTCTGTCTCTCCTCCCCTCCCTTGGTGGAAGTTGAGGCGACCTGTGCATTACAAGCAGAGGGCTGATGATTACATTGTTGGACTGAGAGCGATGCTCATGGTGCTGTAATCCCAGCAGTAATCAATATCTCTGGCCGCTTTAACATCCCATCACTTCTGCAGAATGTAAAATATCCCAGAGCTACGCTTAGCCAACACTTTAATTATTCTTTCAAAGTCATATGTGGTTGCAACCACTTCACATAAATTACAATTGTTTTTAAAAACATGCATTTACTTCCTGACACCAGAGATTGGCAATAAATGGTAACCAATGTGTGTTTCTTATGTGTGTGGGGGGAATAAGAAAGGCAAATTATAATGTATTTCTGAAAATCTCATTGAAATCTAAGGCCTTTCTTTACCCTGCTAGAGTTTAAATAACTGCTGTGAATATGCCAGTATTACACACTCTGTGCACAAAGTTACACAAGTGTCATTCACACTGTAACCTGAATGTCACACCCAAAGCCAAATACAGCTCTAATTAAATAAAAAATACCCCAATAAATGCCATCTGAATAAGACTAAAGAGGCTAAGGTTGAATCCCAAATGGTAAATTTTGAAGGGCCATGAGCTGTCTAGTGATGTATTTTGATGTTACACAACAGGTATTATTGCTAATCTGCAAGAAGAAAAGCAATACAGTAGGATTTGATGTCTGTTCCATCCACACAACCTTTGACACATCTTTTTTTTTTTTTTTTTTTGTATAAAAAGGAACCAAGAAAAAGTGATGACATATCGGTTATATGTAGTGGCAAGTTTTAAATGCTACTTAAAATGGCACCACACTCACTGTCAAATGTATGTGTTGTTTTTAAATTAGGGTTGGGGCAATATATAGAGATATATTTCATCCTTTCAAAGTGTCAGTGTGCAATTTGGGACAAATTTACAAAGACGGTTGGCTTGAAAATACAAAGCAAAGCTTTATGCTGCTTAGATGTGGGTGAAAGAAGGGACATTTTAGTTTCATGATCTCATCACATTGGGTCAATATATTTAATGATATGGGCTTTTGACCTGCTAGTGTTTATATTTTATAAAAAAAACACGATTGGATTTTCAAACATTTGATAACAACAGAAAAAATGCACTTCTATTTTGCTAATATACACAATTTAGTTTTTTAATTGGAAATAGTCTCGATCATGTAATATGGTGACCATTTTACGCTTTTGAGGGCAAATACCCACAATTATATACAGGGTCTATGAAAGGTACACACAGCCCTGGTCAAATGGCAGGTTTTTGTGTTGAAATGAGACCATGATCATGCCATGTTTGCCGGTTAAGTGAAGGACCTGGCACCAGAGTTTTTTTAATAATGAAAATAGAAAAACCTACAATGCGGTACCGCGCGCGAGCTATTTTTAGAAACACAACGTCACGATGACGTCACATCACGTGGTACGCAGTAGGGCATGCTTGCATAGTCCGCCGCTGTGTCGCTGTAAAAGAGACGTGCGTTACCCTTGGTTTTACTTGGTAAACGACTGCTTTTTCCAAATCTAAGACCATGGTTTTTAAACATTGTTGCTATGGAACGTGCAACAGCGACTCGAGGTACGCTGATCGGCCGCATATGAAGGATGTTTTCTTCAAGACTGCCAAGGAGAAATGTGTGCGCTGGGTACACCGGTGCGGTCAGCCTACACAACAGTTCAACCCGGAAAAAGTTACCAAATTCACCTACATATGTAGCAAGCATTTTGTCGGAGGAAAGGGCACAACCGAAGAACATCCTGACCCAATTCCAGCGACATCAAGTCAAGGTAAGAGTATTTTGGTGGCCGACATGTTAATAAAGTAGCGCCTGCTACCATGACAGCATATAGGCTGTCATGGTAGCAGGCGCTAACATGATAGCCTGCTACCAGGCTTACTCAAAAACATTTCAAATGAGACAAACATTAAACATATACCCATTCCTGGACGGTGATTGCAAACAACAACAAAAAAACGGCCGACGCTGCCTTGATCGCCGCGCAGGAAAAAAAAAACAAAGCTTACCGTTCATCAACTCGGCCCGTTTTCCAGTCTTTTTAAGCCCTCGAACCTCAAGCCATCGTTTGAGCTGAAGGTTGGTGTGTTCTTCTACAGTGCGACCAGTAATCCGTGTGCATGGGACATCGTCTTGGGAAAGTTTAACGGCTGTAAAGTCGGTCATATCTGTTATCCGTGCGTTCTCTCCTGTATGCGTTCTCTCCTGTATGCCCTACCTAAGCGGCAAAAGGGGCGTTGCTCTTGAGACGGTGACGTCACGTGCGCGGTACCGCATTCCAGAGGCACAAGGTAAACCAAGATACAGTATGAGCAGACCGACGGAGCATGAAGACGGTTTAACGAGGCATCAAGCAGTACAACGGAAGACTCCAGTGGTGAACAGAGAGTACCAGTGAGTTTATATGCTGAAGTAGGATTGAGAGAGGGACACCAATTAACACAGAGGAAGCTGAACTAAGACAAAGACTTCAAGGAATAAGGAATAAACAACAAACCAAGACATGTTAGACCACAATAAAGGAAATGATGAAAACACAGACCTAATCGAAACCCTAAACCTAACACCCTAGGATCATGACATAAAAAATCCTTTTAAGCCTGTTTTGGGGGCATAACACAATGTGCATTATCTTAGTTGCATAATAGTGCACATCCTTAATTATTTGCAGTACCTTCGTATTCATTTTTAAACTCACTCTCAAGTTCACACCTACCATCAATTAAATACAATCTGACTCTTTATTTACATTTGCGACATTTAGCTAAATACATAATTTGTGGACAAGTTACATAGGACCAGAAGGATCTCATCGTACAAAGATCTCAATGAGGATGTGACGGAGGAGCCGTCACGAGCCAGGACGTAGTTATAAGTCTGCATCAGCATGCGAGCACGCCTGCACACACAGACACATACATCTTCTCTAAACTTTTTGTTGCAGCTAAACTGATGTGGTTCATTGTGGGTGCACACACGGTGTTCCTGCTTCAGTTAGCATTCATCCTAACCTTTTTATTTTCAGTTTCAAACATTTTCCCTGTTTTGTTTTCAAGCAGGCTTGTTTCAGGATTGTGGTGTGCTGGGAGGAAGTCACATGACGTGATGTCATCAGAAGTACTGAGTGTTTTGTTAAATTGAGTACTGTATTTTTGATTGTAAGTTTATTTTTTTTCCCTTATTATTATTATTATTATTTTGTATACTTTAATTTATTTGAGTTAGAAGTAATTGCTTAGATGTTTTTGTTTGTTTGGTTTTTGTTTGCTTGTTTGAACTTCCTGTGGGCGGAGCCTGTGGCTTTAAAAGCAGGGCTCTGCTCCACATGGAGGCAGTCTGTGGTTAGACTCCTGAGAAGTCACACTGAGGGTGAAAGACTGTAACATGGAAGGTACTGTTTTTTTTTGTCTTTTTAACCTGCCTGGACGTCCTTGTATATATTCTGCACCTGCCATCTTTGGCTCACCTGAAAGAAAAACTGAATAAATTTCACTAAAGAGATCTCCGGCCTTGGCCAGTCATTTATGTTTGACCAAGCATAGAAGAACCCCGTCACAGAGGAGAAAGGCACTGATGGTAACCACACCGTTATTTACATACCGTGATGTGTCCGGTATTAATAAACAATGGTGATCCAAAGCATGCATCCAACTTCAAAATAAGCATGAAAAGTAAAGTTCTTTAAATAACAAACAGGAGCTCCAGAAACAACTCTGTGAGTATATCTGTGGCGTCACATGTTGAAGACAAAAGAGAAGTAAATTGATATTTACTGTAAAATCAACCTAACTTCTTCTCATTTGTCACCTGGGATGGAAGTAACATTCCCTATAAACAATCGGTCCTCTCCCTCAACAACGTCTTAGTCAAGTTTTTGTCCTTTCAAACCTAAAAGGTATGGTCTGGAACTACTCGGATGCAGTGTGTAGTCCGTGTTTACTCCCTGGTTCCTGAGCCAAATATATGAGAGTCCCCAAAACAGAGCACAGCATTTGGTATTTTATCTTGGCAAAAGAACAGCAGCCTGCAAACATGGAAGCCAGGGAGAGAAGCGGACCACAAATAGAACAAAATACAACATAAGACACCTATCCTGTGAAAGAAATAATTCAGTGGAGTTTCAAAGCAACAACGGACCGTTGGTCTCCGTGAAAGGCATTCTGTATGTATTGTTCTGATTCAACCACTAGGCATCATTATTACTAATTGTTCCTTTAAATAACTTTTGTTAAGTAGACTGGGTAAATATAAGGAAATAATATTAACTGCTGGCAGAGTAATTCAAATGAAGACTATATGCTAGAATTAAATCAAAAGGCTATTCGATTTTTAGTTTAAAGGTGCCACTAAGTTGTTGCACCCTTTTAGATCAATTTCTCCCCCCCCCCCCCATCACAGATTAATTTGCTTTTCAGTTCAATTGAGCAGGTTGTGTCATACTATATTGTATGTGAGGAAACCATGAAATATATTTATGATGGTCTTACTTTAACAACGCAAACATCATTTTAAGAAGGATATTTAAGCTTTTGAGAGCCACTGTATCTATAATGCACTATAGAGGCATCCGCTATTAGCTTTCGGAGATGTTGATGAGACACGATGACCTTTTTTAAACCTAAAACTTAGAAAATGATGATGAAGGAGCAAGGAGCTAAAACAGGATGACTGCATACTACATATTTAATCACTACTCATCATGAAGAGGCGAGTTAGTCAGGGGTCAGCAATCCAGCACTGCAGCAGCTTCACTTTCACCAGTACATCACGATCAGCTTTTCAGTCGTGTTTTACCAGAATGACACAAAGCGGTTGTCTTTGAATTTGAAAAATAACTTTTAGCAGTGTTTGCTTCATTCTGAGTATTGTATAAGGAGGCATTTCACACGAAACATTCATGTCCAAATGTTTATAATAGTAGCTTCATTTCATGCTGTGGCAGATAATTGAGGTTACATTTCAATATATGTCCATGAAAACTCTCAATATAAGTCAAAAGTTAGAAATCAAGCCTTCAGTACCATGCCCAAACCAAATTTCATTCCGCTCAGCTTTTATTTATGTTGATGCAGCTATTGATCATGCTCAAGAGAAAATTATGTCTCTGGGCTGCAGTGCTCGCAGGTGGGCCAGGACATTAATCAGGAAATCAATTATGCTGTCGATTGGCTGGGCTGTGTTTGGAAAAAGATTGTGATCGGACAATTCAGTTGGACTGAAAAAAAGAAGGTATGTGTTTTGTTTTTTCACAGTGATATCAGAGTTAAAGCCGAGTTTCAAGGGTTCTGTTTTTATGTGTATTGCTCTTGTCAAGACTGGTGGAATTATGTATGACAAATATACTTTCCCTCTTTCACTAAAGTTGAGAAAACCTCCAGTACATCTTTCGTGGTGATCGGGACTTGTGCAAAACAGCAAATTAACTGAACAGAGCCAATATGGAATGGTTTACCCAATCCAACTGACTTTGAGTTAATGGGCAGACAATGTTGGTCTTCAGATGTGCAAAGCTGATAGAAATTTTGAAAATCATCTTTCATCTGGCTTCCACTTCACAACAAAGCACTCCTTTGCACTTGTCTATCATGCACTTCTAATGAATTGGAATTTTATCAAACAGTTTATTTTCAGTTATACAGTTCACTACATTAAACACATTGTATAGATTGATTGTACATAGACTGATGTTTTCAAGCATTTGTTTATGTTTCTTATGATGATTTTCTTATTACAGCTAACAGAAACACAAGATTAAAATACTGAATCAGAAAAAAAGTTTCATAAAACAGAAATAATGACTTAGTGTGGTGGAAAGTGCTTTGGGGTCGTCGGACTTGATAAAGCGCTATACAAGTACAAGCCATTTACCATTTAATTACATTTTGTTGTGTACTTGGAGTCTCTACAAGTAGAGAAAAGTTGAATGTAGTCTGTCCAGGTGCTGCGTTCATATCTTTATATTCTTTTTGGGTTATATTTTTCAAGCCGTTCAGTTTTCTCGTGACAGTTTTTGAGCAATTCATTCACAGTATTTGCTTCGGAACTGCTAAACAAGGGCATGGACTTCCAGCTGTCCAATTTCATGAATGTGCCATTTTTATTTCTCTGAGCAATTTTGTAGTCCAAGTTGAAGGATGCCGGAGCTACAAGTGGATAAGTCAAAATGTTTGGTTGCTCATTACACCGTCCCCTGCATAGTAAACGGCTGAAAGGTTGAAGTGGAGCACTCTGCAACCTGGAGTGGGTCGTGGTGTGTAGGGCCTCCTATAGATTCAAAGTGACTGCATTAAACCAAGTTGCTCTCAGACGCGCCTCAGAACAGGGGTAAAAAGGGGGGGTGTAGAGGTATATTAACAAGGAATTCAGATCAAAGCTTTGCCGTTTCAATTTATATAAACAACAGCTGAATGATTTCAATGTGAAAAGGAAGAACCGGAAAGCATAATTTGTCCCCATTAAAAGTTGTTATTTTTAATAGTAATATATCTTATATATTATGTCTGATAAACTCGCTTCATCAGAAGGCACATTCTAAAATATTGGATATGACTGCACATTCTCATAAAATATTTGTAGTTTCACTTTTTTGCTCTGCTACTATAAGTTAGCATCTACTTTCCAGCATATTTTCAAAACAGAGCAATGCATCGTTTAGGAAAGCTTAATATGCAAAAATGTTCTACTCAAAGTTTGGCTGGATCTCTGCAGGCTTTTAGAAAAGGAAAAGTTTAAAGTAAACCTTTGATAGAAATGGTAAACGGTTTGTACTTGTGCAGCGCTTTAACTAGTTTGAAAACCCCAAAGTGCTTTACACTACGATCAATCATTCACGCACACACATTCACACCCTAAAGGCGGTGCAGACTGACACCGGGGCCTCTGACCACCTATAGCAGGCAATTCGGGTGAAGTGTCTTGGCAAACTTACAAGATTTAAATGTGTTTCTTATGGTTTTATCTAGGCAGTAAAATTTCCTCTCAAAGTCAAAAACAGTTGTTGATTTTATTGATTTATAAATCAGCCTTTGGAGTATATAGGAGCACGTTTTAAACACACCCTTTCTATGAATAAGCTGTATGTGTAAGTGAGTGAGTGAGTGAGTGAGTGAGTGAGTGAGTGAGTGAGTGAGTGAGTGAGTGAGAGAGAGAGATAGCTCATTTGTCCTCGTGGAGCTTATTAGCTGAGGAGGCAATATGGGACAACCTAATCACTATCTCCCCTTTACCACAGCCAGTCTATAACACACCAGGCTGCCTTTCTGAACCCATTTTTGTCAGTTTAGTCTTCATAATTTATTTGAGGCATTTTTAACCTCTGCAATAAAACACCGTGCATGTTTTTTTTTTTTTTTTTTCTGGTGTGTGTATCTCTCTCGGCACTGTGATTGACTTGCAACCTCTCCAGTGGTTAAGATAACTCCACATTAACTCCTTGAATAGCACTATATTACTGCTTTCACAGGGACTGATATAGTAATTAGCAGCCAGTTTTTTTTTTTTTTTTTTTTTAATTAGAAGCCCTTGATTAACTGATCATCATTGAATGTGGCCACAGTTGTAAAAGTTTAAGCACTTTGCAGGATTACCACACGTCAATCTTATAATGCTTAGATAAATTCTTAAAACCCAGGAGCGATGTCTCAGAGTCTTCGGACCTACGTGGGAACAATTAACATCAATTAATTAAGTCCATGACAGCACAATTCTGCTAGGAGCAGCAGAAATTAGTGCCAACTCACAAACAAGCAAACCTGGTATTTATCAGGGACCTGTAAATTATAAACAGCTTGGACAGCTCGTTTCTTGTATCCACAACACAGCCCATGAGGATTAGACTGCTCCATTCCCAGGTGTTTAAAATGCACCCTTTAGCTTTGATAAAAAAAGATGTTGTTGTTTCTTTCTTTTTACTTCTAAATCGGGGAAATGTCTGACATTTTGGTTTAACCATATTCTGTTATGATCCTGGTGTATGAGTATGACTGTATAAGTATGAGATCTTTTATGAGTAGAACATTTTTTTCTGGAGGAGATGGCCATGAGTTGCAGCACCCACGCCTGACTGAGATATCCTCATCACCTGCTGGAGATATAAAGAGGTTTGAGCTGACCCATCCCTGCCTGATGATCAACCTACCTGGTTAGAGTCAAGCCAATAGAACCATCCTGAGTTCCCCTTCTAGAAAGTATAATTCTTTGATTTTGTGTCTTAACCCAAAGCTCATAATTGTGTCTTTGTGCCTCCCTGGTTGCAGTACTCATTGAGCGCTTGACACTTTGACTCTTTAACACGTCAAAGTAAAATGTCAAAAAACATCCCTCTATTAAAATAAGCCCAGTCGATCATAGAACCAAAAGCATTACATCTATTCTACTTTTTACTAATCTTACCTTATTTAAGTTACTTTTTTCTTTCTGCTTCTTCTGCTGTATACTGAGTATTATGCGCGTCTATATAGAGAGGCATATGTAAGATTATGTAAAAGAATAAATGGATAACGAGTGACACTATATAAGTTTACAATCCTACCCAATCCCTTAAATATGTAAATACTCAAGGGAGTAATAAAGTTTCTGCATTATGTTACCTGAGTATTCTTGTACATATTCAAGGAAAATAAATAAATAAATAAAACTCCACGCCTATCTCTGATCACACCAAAAGGCAACCTCCGTGGCAGCTACCTCCTGGAAAGCCATCCACGGTCAGCTCCTGCAGCACATCAGTCTTCAGTAGTTGCATTTCCATCAACATTTTTTTTTTTAATATACATTTTGACGCATCGGATTAGAAGGGGTTGATGGAAACGGCAAAATTCTAATTAACACTAAATTTTGCAAAAAAAAAAGTTTTTAGGCTCGCTTGAGGTGGTTTTCGACTATTTAAAAAACAGTAAACGTGATAAAGAGGAGATGGAAACATTTGTTGAATCAGTTCTGATGTAGCAAACATTTACCTCACATGACTGATCAGCTGCTTCTGCTGCTGATGTCTTCTCGGATAGTCCCATAACGCTGGAAAACGTTGGAAGCAACAACAGGTAGACTGTGTGGACGGACGAAGAGACGCAAGCATTTCTAAGTCTCATCCGTAAAAAGGAAAAAACTCTGCACATTCATTAAAGATGCATGGCCACATTATTTTACTTTTTTATTTCTACGTCAGTAGCTCACTCTGGCTACATACAAGGTTTTTATGAAAGATTATTATGTCCTGCTGGCAAATTAGTTGTTATTTTTGTGTTTTATGCTTTGTATTAGCTCAATTTGTTAGTGAATAAAGCCTTCTGTGTTTATTTTAACGGAAGTACAAACTGTGCATGCTCAGCAGGCGTTAAAACAAGGTAGCAGCTAACGATTATTAGCAACTCAAGGTGAAAAAATGAAGAATGTGGAAAAAAATCAGTAAAAAATCTGATTCCAAGAGAGAAAAGACTGGAATGTTGCTGGGAATACAGTATGACCGTGTGGTCGGCAAACCTGCTAATTTATCAGATGTGACCACAGAGTTGATTGACGTGAGTAAATGTTTTGATATGAGGCTCTTAAAGTTGCTGTTAGATCTGTTTATTTAATTAATAACAGTTGGTCTTAGATCATGCCAAGCTGCTGGTTTACGGTGAGGCATTGCAGAGGGTCAGTCTCAGTCGGGCATTATTTAATTTTGATTTATTAATTAAATCAATCATAAATTATAAATTTATGATAGTTCTGCAATACTGTCACTAGATGGCGCCACATCTGTTTATATCTGCTAATTGTGGCTGGTGCGCAGGCTATTTTTATCCACAGAATAGACCATCAAACCATTATCGGGATGGAGGCTTGGCGCATATAACCTTATTTTATCATGATCAAATGTTGTTTTTAAAGCATATAATGTGGCTATATACCTTTAAAGCCTTGCTCCATTACTGATCTGTGGTACATGCTAGTTAGCAACATCTACTGTTTAGCCAACGCCAACGTTTGACGAGGTCGTGCTTTGCATCCCTGGTTAATTTGGTGGATATGTCTGATGCGCATTTTCTTTTCTTGTGATATTTTTAAAGTTGGCTCAAAATTCGCATGAGAATTGGCTGGAAACACAGCTAGTGGTCCCTGCCTGTCCACTCTAGAACTCTCTCTGCTCAGTTCCAACCCCGATCTCAAACCATCGTCACCTCTGTTCAAGCTGGTCACTTGAAACAAACCCAGAAAGTCACCACCTGCACTGCAAGTCAATCCCTCTAGTTAATCATTCATATAATTAATTTGTTTGTTAATTGGGTCAACAAACCAGTCTTCCTCCTGACTCCACATAACCATTGTCCCCATAACTCTGTAATGGTGCTAATCTTGAACTGTTTTTCCCAATAAATTATCTTTCACAACTTTGAGTCTGGGTCATTTCTGCACGTAGGTCTAAATAACTTCCTGAAACCATGACATATTCAGGTGCAATGTTATGCACTCACCCTTCATGATGGAGTTGAAGTGAACACAGCTCATCCAAGCATCATTAAATGGTTCTCAATTCAAGATTGAATGAAACATGGAAACTGCTTTTTGCAGCAAAGTGGCACAACATTTCCGCTCCATGGTGGGAGCTTGATCACTGCTGTATGTCTACCTTTGCGGACACAGGCACAGTTCAGCTGTTACACACCCACTGCCACACACAGTAACCCACCTCTCAATTTAAACTTGATTATATTGCTCTCGCCTTCACTTTAAACATAAACCGAATGCTCATCTAAGCTTATAAACCAAAGCAGTTTTTTGGCATTCCGATTTTGTCGCCACTGAATGATTGTCTCCAGGTGGATTTTGGAGCTACGGCAGAAATAAGTAGATACATGACACTGCAGCGTAAGGTGTTCTGTCACTTCTGACTTTTCTCTCAGACTTCTGTACAGGTAAGTAGCGAAATAACAGCACAGATGTCATTAATTTAGGTGGGTGACGATTTTGGTCCTTAAATAGAAGCAAGACTTCAAAGTGCTCATAAATGTTTGAAAAGGGCAGCAATTAGTTTAATTAATTATTTTTCAGTCAAAATCTATGTCTCGTTTTGTTTTCTTGCAACAAAAGCATTGGAGTACGTGAATGAGAGTAGTTGTATGGGAACTTGGCCATAATTAAATAATTTATGCAAGCAAAGAGAACAGGAGAGATTTAATGGCCAGGATGCAAATACAACGTGATGACATAATCAATATGCTAATTGATGAATGATGCCATGACCTTCATTTACTTGAAACTAGATGACTACATACACTGTATAAAAACACAGTTATTTTCTCACTGTTAGACATTTAATCAGACTAATTCCTCTCTACTTTTAGTTTAGTTAGAACCACAACAATTTAACTTGCTAAATGTCAGAGAAGTAAAAAAAAAAAAAAAAAAAAACATTAAATAATTTGTTGCCACTCTTTTCAAATACTACATATTTACATATACTAAGATTACTGTCTTTATCCATATTGTAAAAGCCCATGATGATGTCACGGCTTTTTAAGCATCTGATAAATTGATTCACAACTTTTGAGTTGAATGGTGATATGGTGTTTGTGGAAAAAGTTTAGATCTTTGAGTTCATCTCATAAAAAATGGGAGCAAAACCAAAAGTGCTGCGTTTCTATGTTTGTATATTTTAAGGGACATTTTAAAACAAATGGTTTCTTGCGCGAGATCAAGAAAGGATTGAAATAAATCAGTCAAGGAAGAGAATAATTATTATCCACAATTTCCAGGTGCCTGAAGGTGCCATGTTCAAACTATTATATTCACATATAAGTACCAATGGAAAATCCATCCTGCTGTTCAGGAAGGAGATGGGTTCTCTGTCCCCCAATGAATAGATTCCAGTGAGACACATGCTCAGAAATCCCAGAACAAAAGCTAAAGACCCTGTGAAGATGAGCTAAGACAGTATCAAGTCATTACTCCTAAAAAAAAAAAAAAAAAAAGAAAAACAGACAATGAATGCACACAGTGACAAAAAGATATCAGCCAGGAAGTTAAAGATTGAGCACAAATGTATTTTACAAATAGATAGTGACACTGAGTAAACTGCCAAACTGATTGCAAAGTGGCTTGAAGTCAATGTTGTGGAGCAATTTAACAAACTCTGATCTCAATCACATAGAACGTTTGTAAGCAAAGCAGAAAAGGAGTGTGGGAGCAAGATGACTGACTTACACCAGTTTTGTGAGGAGAAAAGGAAAACAGAACTTCCAGAAAACTATTGTAAGAAGCGTGTGAAAGGATACCCAAAATCTTTGACCTAAGTCATGACGTTTAAAAGGCACTTCTGCAAATACTAATGCTTCCTCTAACATTAGGCAAAAATAAATGATTTTAGAAAATGTTCAGTCTTATTTAATGACAGACAAAATGGTATTTTATTTTAAAAGGGTATGCAAATATCTGGCTTCAACACAATGCATATTCAAACATCACAGATTAAATATGATAAATTAACTATAACTAGGTCATGTTGGAGCCCCAAGCGTCCTAACATACAATTGAAACATGATTTAACTGAATTTAAACCTGGGTGAACTGAAATTAGAATTAGAATTCTTGTTAAAGGTAAACAACAAACCAACATATCAAGATACTGTATTTGTAAGAATATTTGTATGAATGTGGATAACATGGGTCAGGTTTCTTAAGGTCTTGAAATTTCTACATATCAATTGCTAATGGCCCCGGCTCTAATACTAAATTTGATATTCCAAACATATTTCATATCACTTGTGTGCCCTTCTCAATGAAAATAAAAGTAAATTCTCTCACTAAAGCTAGGCCGTAAAAATATATATCTGAATTCACAATGTCTACCTGCAGGAAGTTGTTTAATGTCATATGATTTTGATAGGAGGTAATGTGAGGCGATTGGTTCGATAATAGTCAACTGTCCATACGACAGAACAATAATTTTTTTAATGAAAATTTATCTTTATAATGATCAGAAAGTTTAACTACCTGGAGATATATACTGATACATAATGGTGGAGTCTGGGTACAAAATGATGAGGGGATGAACTGACCTTGAACCCACAGCATTAAAATTATTTTAGCTATGCAAACATAAACTTGTTTTATTTCCTTTACCTGTAAGAAACATTAAATAATAAGGATGTCAATGGCATTCTATTTTAACATGCAATACAATGCAACAATAAGCCCTGTTTGCTCAGGCCTGCTCATGCCATTAGTTAATATTGTCCCCAACTGGCAAGTGAGCTTCTCTACATCAAAGATTAACACAAGCACCACATCAACATGCAGACCACATGAGGCTGGAATAATGATCAAGACAACAACAATGCTACCGTTCGTATGGTGAGGTTGGGTTCTTTTTCCCCCGCAGCACATCAACACAAGGCTCATTGACGTAGCATGAATCTCCGCCATATCTCATTTGTACCTGTCAATTTTCTGCCTTATTTATTTATTAAAACAAGGACAATATTGCCAGCCACAGTTCTTTATCGTTTGGGTGTCACTGATTTTTAATTTTTCATGTAAATTAACTGAACTTATGTGCCACTTTTCTAGTCATACTGACCACACAAAGTGCTTTACACCAGCACCACATTCACCCAGTCACTTTTCCACACGCAAACACCTTCATACGTCGATGCGCAGATCAGCAGGCAAATTGGGGTTAAGTGCCTTGCCCAGGCACATCAACATGTGACCGGAGAAACTGGAATCGAACACAGATCTGCAAGACGACTATGATTCCCACTGAGCCACAGTAATATAATATGCATAGTATAATATGCACTGTCTTTACCATTTTTATATTATATTTATACATTTAGTTATGTAATAAACTATGATGTATTTTATTTGTTTTTTATAGGATTAACCAACATGCAATTGCACAAAATTGTGAAGTGGCATGCAGATGATATATACTTTTTAATTTAGTCCAGTAATAATGATCTGAAAAGTGTGGGAAGCAAATATATTATGTCCCCCTGAGTCCATACTTTATAAAATCACTACTTGCTGCACATCTTTTTTTTTTTTTTTTTTTTTTTTTTTTTGGACGGGTATCTTTACCTGCTTTAAACTTCAAGAGAATTAACTCTGTGTATGTTTAGGTTTGCCCAATACCTCTATTGACCTTCTCATCAGGTCTCCCCAGCTTCCCTCTCCCACCTTTAGAAAAGCATCCCACAACATGATGCTGCTACCTTCATGTTTAGCAATGTGGATGTTGTATTGAGGTACATGGGCAGTGTTAGCTTTCTGTGATAGTGTTTACACATACAAGAAAGCTTAACTTTCACCTGACATGTTTGCTCTGTCCCGTACAGTGCTGCTGCTCTACCAGTGTTACTGTGGGCTGATTGGTTTCTTCAGTTGCTAATATTTTCCTTTTCAGACCTGTCATTTTGGGTAGAGGTTTATGTCTTGACAGGTTTGTAATTGTACCAGTTTTTTCCTTTCTATTTTCAGGGAAAGAATTTAACAGTGCTTCATAAGATATTTAAAGCTTTGGATATTGCTTCATAACCTAACTTGGCTTTAACATCTACACAATATCCCTGATTTGTCTGTTGTGTTCCTTGTTCTTAATCATGCTGTTTGCTCACTTTTGTTCTCTAACAACCCTATGAGGCCTTCACAGAAAAGCTGAATTTATACTGAGAATAAATTACACACAAGTGAACTCCATTCAAGAATTGGTTGCACTGGATTTTATTTTGGAGCATTACAGTAAAGGGGCTGAAAACATATGAAAGGACAAAATCGTTATCTCATTTTCAGTCCCCTTTGCAATTATTCATGACTTTGTGTTGGTCACTTAAAATCGCAGTAAGATATTGTGGTTTAAGGGTGTGGTTATACTAAGAAAAGGCTCTGGGGTGGGAAGACTTGTAATGCACGGTAAACTCACAGAAAAAAAAAAAAAAAACTGGACACAATTTGGAGTCTACTGTTTAACACATGCACCAATGATTTCAGAGTGTTGCATCTACCCGGAGTGATTTCACAAAGTTTCCCATCCTCACAGGGTTACTGTCTTTTGAACGCTTTTCCTTGGATGCACAAGTTTCCCCATAGTTGCACAACCCATCACTTTTTAGCTTTGAAAACGTCCTTGTCGGGGTGGAGTATGCACAATAAGGAAAACCTGCAGAATCAAGTTTGATTGCACCAAACCTGTCAGGCAGGATATCATTATCTCTGGGAAGTTTCCCACAGCGAGCAGCTGGGAAATTGTCAAAAACCATCTTGTTGTGGATGCAAATGAACCCCTTTGAACTGCAATTTATGTATGTAGGTGTTTATAGCTGTCAATCACCAATAAGAATGTTACACTTTAGCAAACAGAGCACTAAATCTCATTTCTGGTTGCCTTCTGTTGTTTGGATGCTGCAGTGTCGTAAAAAGATTTAGCCATATTTGGTTTTGAACCCGGCTAAATATTCTGACAAGATGACTTTAGCATATGACTTCGAATGCAGAACAACTTTAAATTTCAACACATAGCAGTTTGTAATGTCTTTGAGCAATGGAGTATCTGACCTAGAAATAATAAGCCAAATCCAATACAATACTTTATTTATAAAGCAATTTAAACACACAGACCAAAGTGCTGTACAAAAACAAATATAAACAGCACAAAATTCAGTAATATTGATAAAAACAATCTAGGAAAATAAACATAGGAAAACTGGCATAAAATCAACAAGCACCAACATTCTATTGAGTATTAAAAGCCAAGGTAAAAAGATGAGTCTTTATGACCAAAAAGTCATAAAAAGTCAAATATATTTGTAATTTTGTTGCAAAATGTTTAAAAACAAATAGTTTGCAATCACCTTTGATTTGTTTCATAAGAAACTAAATGATCTTGGAGAGCTTAAAGATTAGCACAAAAAGGGTAAGGATCTGTTCATTAAGGGAGTTTAATGCTGTTTTTTTTATTTCCTTAGACCTTCTTAAGTCCATGAAACACTATTTGATAAAAACCTTGGGGATAATGCTCCACAATATTTGGACTGTTGGGGAACTGTTGACTTGGCAAAAGGCAATGGCATTGCCTTCATGATACCATAAAGGCAACTTCTTCCTTTTACACTGAGCAGTTAGTTTCAAAGAATACTTCCTGTTCTAATATGATGTGATGATGATTTGGTTTGCAAGATATGTCAGTGTGATTCCAGTTTCTTATGTCCCTAAAACAACTTACATATTGCTTTCTGAGGATATCAGAGGACAGCAACCTACACCATGTTAGACTATTGGTATAATTGTCCTTTTCTAAAATGCAGCGTTAGTTTTACACTAGATGTGATGAGATGCAGGATCATCAAGTTTTGAAGAGGAAATGTGAGAGGGGCCTTTGTCAGCAGTGGTTTTGGCCTTGGAACTCTCCCATGAATAGCATTTTGGACAGCTCCTTTCTTTCTGCTTTATAATGAACACTAAACTTAACTTAAGCAAGTGAAGCCTGCCCTGCTAAAAGGATTTTAGTATCCCCACTATTCCTGGCAAGGATCACAATTGGTTCATGTTTTCTTCATTTGTGGAGGATGGCTCTCACTGTTCACTGGAGTCCTAAAACTTCTCAAATGGCTTCGTAATTGTTTATTGATTGATAACATGTCAATGACTTTGTTTTTCATGTGTTCTTGCATTTTTCTAGATATGTCTATCTTTGTTAATGTTTTAGCCTACTTCATGTTGACAGACAGGTTATATTAAAGTATTTTTTATTCTACTGGTAGTAATTATACATGGGTGTGGCTGGTGAAACTGAAAGAACAAAACTGTCAAAGTTAATTCAGGATTTAATGAAGTAGGGGCTATAATATTTTCAAATAGGTTTAGGTTGCTTTGGATAGCATTTTCCCTTAACAAAGATAATATAATTTGAAACAGCTTCTACTGCAGGTTTGAAAAGCACATGTTCCCACCAACTCTTACACATCTGACTTTGACACTAAGCTCCCCATGCATCAACCACCCTCAGCTCCTCAAACCCCCACCTGGATTTAAGATCTCTGAAGAAGATGTAAAACAGGCTTTCTTACCATCAGTAGACAGGAACCTCCAGGACCTGATGGTGTTTCCCCCTTGAAAATCTGTGCTGAACAACTGGCCCTCATCTTCACTCAGATCGGTAACAAGTCTCTGAAGCTGTGTGAGGTTGCCTCCTGCTTTAAATGCTCCTCCACCATCTTCCCAGTCCCAAAGAAACACACCATTATTAGAGTAAATGACTAAAGGCCTGTGACCCTGATGTCTGTGGTCATGAAATCATTTGAGTGACAGGTGTTAAAGCATCACAGGCTCCCTTGCTGGACCCCCCACAGTTTGTTTAAAGACATCGGCAGGTAACACAGTCAACCTGAGACCGGTTGACTGTCACATGTTGACTGTCCTCCACCACTTTGACCAGCCAGGGTCAAAGATTTTTGAACTTCAGCTCAGCCTTTAACACTATTAACCTAGACATCCTCTACCAGAAGCTTACCCAGTTGATATTACCAACCTACGCCTGTCAGTCTGGACTTCAGCGGACCAGTATGTGAGACCACTGAAGTTTGCAGTTGACATCCCTGTTATCGGTCTGATCCAGGACAATGATAAGTCTGCATACAGACAGGCGATGGATTGGCTTGTCCATTGGTGTGCTCAGAGCCACCTGGAGCTAAACCCCAAAAAAGACTGTGGAGATGATGGTAGACCTTCCGCCAACTCCCCCCACACTACATCTCCTCACCATCCTTAACACCACTGGGTCTGCGGTGGAGCTCTATCGGTTCGTTTGTACCCTTTCTCGGGACCTGAGATGGTCCTCACACATAGACACTGTTTGGATGAAGGCCCAGCAGAAACTGTACTTCAGCAGAAACTTCTGGTCATCTTCTACACTGCCATCATTCAGTCTGTCCTATGTTCATCCATTACTGTGCGGTTTGCCTCATCAACAAAGCAAAACAATTCCCATTTGTAAACAGTTTTTTGTACTGAATCCTGTTATCTTTGTGTGATATTAAACTGTTCAAATAAACTAAAATATTAAGTTGTGATAAGTCTAAAAACTGAATAACTCTGTAAAAAGGGGAGGCTTTTTCATTACACAGGGCATATGCCAATATTAATTATTAGTAAAAAGCAATTTATACATATTTCCAATATATCTAACATTCTTTATAATACGTTTTTCTCTGTTTACTTTGCTCCACATCTGAGACAAAAGGCTGCAGATCCAAATCCTTACTTAAGTGTGGCACAGCTGACTTCTATCTTTCTCTGTATATTTCCCCATGAGCATACACATGGCCTCTTCTTTTGCATACAGACTGTTAAGATCATTCCATGAAAGATTGGTTGTCTTTCATGCAGCCTTTTTTAATCCTGTATTCTTCTAGTGAAAGATTCAGTTCCTGACAAATTTACAAAGCTTCCCTGTGGGTTGGTTGACTTCTGTTTCGGAGACAGCTGTGACAAAGGCTCCCTGATGTGTTAGTCGTGACATATTTGGTGTGCAAGCCATGTTGAGATCGGTGAACTCCAAGTTAAAAAAGATGCTTGCAGTCTTACTAAACAGGAGCTCAGGGCTTGTGGTCTGGTTGTAAAAATGTAAGCTGTCCTTAGACTATAGAAAAAAATTAAAAGAGGTGAATAAAACAGTGGATTTTTATATTAAGTTGACGGCACACACTTTTTTCTGTGTAGAATAAAATATTACATGGTTTTTGTTTTAGAGCAGCTTTTCAAAAGGGCAGAGTTCCTGATCTAGCAAGAAGAAAAAGCAACCGGGTGTATGGAAACAAGCCCAAACTAAGAAACTTGGTTGTACAGAAAACCTATGAACAGATTAATGTCACCTTAATCACCAGCATAGGAGACAAAAAAGCACATTTGCTGATTTAAACAACCTCAGATACACCTGAAGCATCAACTTAATATCAGTGCATTTTTCCACTCCAATATTAAATGCTCCAAAAACCCAAAAATGTCATCATGGGACCTACAGCAAGCTCTTGCAACCTTTTGATATGAATGTCCATCCCTGTAAACAATGAGCACCTCCTTCCAAACCAAACTGTTTAGAGCAAAATGGTTGTCTTACGGTGACTGGTTACTAAATACATGCCGTTTATCCTGTCAAACAGAACAGTGCCCATATTCACAAAGATTCCTAAGACTAAAAGTAGCTCTTAGTGACGTCATTTTAGGAAAAATCTTAGAATTTCCCTAAGTCTAAAATTTTTCTTAGAATCTTACCTCGGTAACATGAAAGTTATTCACAAAGCAACTTAGGCCTTAAGAGAGCTGTTAAAGTCACAAAATGTTAGGAGTAGTGAGGAGGACTTTTATTGAGCCTAAGAGTGTCTTAACCAGGGAAAATAGTGGACACAGAGAGATTATTAGCTTATCCACCACCTAAACAGTGGAAGAATTGAGCCCATACACTTCTTTAACAAACATACAATTACTAATATGCAGATAAGATAAACTTTACCATGCCCAAAGAGGAAAATTTAATTTATTTCAGCGGCCCGACAGGTTTAAGACACGGTTCTAATAACATAATTTTATTGAGGATAAATAATAGAAAAATTTTGGGTAATCATGATTAAAAAGGAGGACTTTACAAGGAATATATATAAAAGGAGGTGAGAAAGTATTTTCTGTATTGCATAATAATTTTAGTAGCCTAAATGGTCATCTAAGTTTGCTGGTGTGATGTAATCTCCTCGCTTTCATTTGCTGCACGGAGCGCTCACCTTTTAGGCAGGTGTGCAAAGCAGAGGCTTGCATTGATCTGCAACAATATGCTTTAAACTCTGTATTTGTGCCGTGATACAGGGACCAATTTACCTTTCAACACTCCTTCTCCTCCCAGAGATAACTGGACAGGTGCACTGCTGTTCAGTTTTTCCTTTTTTTCCCTCCATTTCAAGTTGGTCATTTTGCCAGATCCGCTTTATACAAGCAGGCAATCCCAGTAAAATGCTGACGGGTGAGTACGCATTAATATCATATAGATAAGGCTGTAAAATGACTAGCAAGTCATAACAATAAGTACATCTAAATAAGGTGCTTTAAAACATTGTTTGTGTGACAATAAGTTTTGCTAGTTTTCATCATAATGACAAACATTTCTTAATCCGGTATAATTTATCTCCTTTGATTACTAGGAGCACATTTGTTTGTTTTTTCTTGAGCTATCAACCAATCATAGCTCTTATAAGACACCTAGCAACAGGGTCAACCACACCTCCTCACTAAAATAAAAATTGCTGTCGTCTCCTCACTCAGAATCACTCTCAGCAGGGATCTGAATCACTTTTCAGCTAAAACTCCTAGGTAGGAATTTTTAAGCCAAGATAGCTCTCTGAGGGGACTGAGAATCTTTGTAAATACAGGCAATGGTGTTTTTGAAAGGCAATGATCTATAAAACTTCCATAAAAAAAAAACTTAGAAAATATATTTTTCTATGATATATACATAATAGCGTTTAAATTTGCTCACCAGAAAAATTTAGAAGATTTATTTATAGGCATTTATTGGCTTATACTTAAGGTAATTCAGTCGATGATAAATCCTGCTGATATAATGCTGAACAATTCCAACATTTCTAACTGAACCATCTACTGAACCAAAGCAGCATTTTCACTCTGTCTTCAAATCAACCCCAAGAGAAACTACTGGACTTAACTGAAATTATGTCCAAGCAAACCTTAAACAATAAAACAGGATAACAGAAATCAAAACCCGTCTGAAAGCAGCAGAGTTTAACAACAGCTTCAGCTCTGTGCATCAGAAAATGCAGCCGTTATTGTTTGTCCTAAAACCATTAGACAATCAATTCCGATCAACAAAATACACCAAAACATAGCCAATGTAATCACTAACATTGACATTATAGGTTCATGATATTTCTAACTACGGAACAACGCCAACTGTCTTTAATTAATTGATTTACCTTTGCCGTGTGTGTATGGCATCCTTCTAGAACCTTCACTGATGTAGAAATTCCTCCAGCTACATTCAAATATCCAGTTCAAAATGATCAACAGGCCTGTGAGTTGTGCGACGCTCTTCCCTGTCCATGCTACATTTTCTCCTCTTTGTAACTACTTCCATGATACAAACATCTACAGAATAACTTAGCACAGAGGATTTATGGCTAAAGGCATAGAGAAAGTGAGATACACTTTCACTCCAAATCATCCATCTATACAGCAATTATCTATACCTGTTAATCTGTGCAGGGCCATGGGGGTGCTCGTGCCTATCACCATTGGTCATTGGTCTCTGTCCAGGAAGAACCTCGGCTGGGGTTCGTACCCAGCACTTTCTTGCTGCAAGGCAACAGCGCTGCTCCAAACCATGTGGATTCAATTTGATAGACACCACCAAACAACCGTGCCACCAGAAAACCTTTCAAATTCTGGGAATCCCCATTAGATATGGGGACGGACCAAATGTTGGGCCCGTTTAGGTAATATGCTTCCTCTGTCAGCAGCAAAAAGCGTGAGCGTACACAAGTCAAGGATGAACACAGGGCCAAGTCCCTATTCACTACCCATAGAAAAAAGTGTAATGTAAAACTCATTCTGGGAACAACTTAAAAATATTAAAATGGACTTTTTGCAACCCTCTTCTAATGCTGCTTAGGCCAACTGCCCATGTTGCCCAAAAAAAACAAACAAACACTGCAGTACCATTAGAATGAGTGTGCACAAGTTTAACTTTTATAGGAGCAAACGTTTCTTAGAAAACCATGGAACCAACACTACCCGCACCTCATGTGACCTGATCTTGGATAAGAGGAAGACAATAGATGGAGAGATGGACAACCTGTGAAGCATGGGAGTGGGAGTTTCATGGTTTGATGATGCTTTGCTACAGCAGGACCGGGTCAGCTCACCAACAAAATCAACACCTTCAAAATAAAATGTACACTTCAAAGTAAACGCATGAATAGATAAACGTCCAGCTTTTTGAAGAATTCTTGACACTTGTTAAATTCAGCACCAGAAGCCTGTTATAGTGTATGGATATATTTTCTTACTGTGATAACATTGTGCACAAGACAAAGAGTAGTGCCTCCATTGACTGGATATCCAATAAATAATAGAACTTTTTTTTTGCACAACTGTTACATAACTCTTTTTAACTCTACTCTGAAAAGCCACCACTGGCTATTATCCACAAGCCAACATTTTATGACTGCTGTTATCCAGTTCTTTGTTGATGTTAATATGCCAGCTCAATTGGTCATTGAATTTATTCCACCACTGTCATTTATTTGTTCTGTATTTTTATTTGTTATTCTGGCATTAGCAAATCAACAAATAACCGATTCAACAAAAGTGAGGACATTAATAAAACAGTTAACTTTAATCAAGATATTGCATAGTCATTACCTCTCAGCAGAACCCAACGGCCAGGAAAATGTATGTCATAATAAGATTTAATCATTAAAATGTTATCTATAAAAATATTAAAATCTGGAGGGACTCCAGAGGTGCTAAGGTTCTGATAAATTTCATTTTAATGTTGCTTACATCTAACAAAATTATATTTTCTTCACTGTTGTACAATGTTAAAGCAGACTGCAGTGAATGTTATGCCATTTGTTCTCATTGTCACCTTGTTTTATCATGGAATAAAAGGCATATGTGAAGTTGGATCCACAATCTCACAGAGAAGGAGTTTTCTGTTTGTTCACAAAAGCACTCAGGTAATTACCAGCCAACCTGTATGTTGTTGTCGGAGTCAATTTCTTTACACTCCCATCAATTCTCCCAATGATAAATCATGGTGTATCTTTCTCTTTTCTGATGGAATCATGCCTCCCGGTAAAGAAGAATGAACTAACAAGGTTTAGTTAAAGCAAAAACATATACTCCTCAAGATATCTTTAAAACATTTCTGACAGGCATGTGCACAGATATAACCCGAAAGATGCCCAGGTGCTTGGCCTTTGGCCCTGGATGGGAGAGATTTCCTTGTTTTCATCATTCATCAATATTTAAAAATAGAAATTATCCTCCCTGTCATCAACTCTGTGGAATTGTAATCACACAGAAATTACATATTTTAGACCCATCTCAAAACTCCCTTTTATATCAAAAATCCTGAAGAAAATTGTTTATAATGAATTGGTTTTATACCTGAGTGAACACAACCCTCTTGAAGCAATCCAATCTGGTTTCAAAACCCATCATAGTACTGAGTCAGAGATGTTGAGGGGTTTTAATTACATTCTTTTAACCACAGATTTTGGTCACCGTGTTATTTCACTCTTGATGGATCTACTGGCACTTTTGACACAGTGGACCATAAGATCCTTTTAAACTTACTATGAGACTTGGGTGGAAATGTATGGCGTTGTATTGGTGTTGGTCAGTATTCACATGTAAAATCACATTCCACCTGGCCAGGAAAATCATCCAATGTTTGGGGAAATCAGTTCCAGATAAATTTACATGTGAATCTAAGCTCTAAAAAGGCCTACCAGCAGGTCTATAGAGCTTGGAACTCCACACTACTCCAGACATTTTGAATTGAGAAAACTTCTTGGATGGGAAGTGAAATGTCTTCAGGTTCACAATAGAACTCCTTGGCTTTTGTCTGAGTTTGACAAGTTGGTTTATATATATATATATATATATATATATATATATATATATATATATATATATATATATATATATATATATATATATATATATATATATCCCAGTTATTAACTGGTCATACTTTTATTGTATTTTTGCTAGCTACAGCTGGCAAGGGTATTTCTGCATTTTATTTGTTTTCATCAGTGTACAGCACTATGGTTAACGGTGTAGTTTTTAAATTGCTTTATAAATAAAATTGTATTATATTGTATCAGTTCTGGCCGAAAGTGTTTTGATACGTGACTGCCGTTTTATTTCTATTCTATTTCTTATTTATTTTTTTAGTTCTTGTGAGAATTCTGCACCGACCTTATCCACAGCTCACACCTTGCCAGTCTCGTCTTTCTCCACTTTCTCCGCCCTTATGCGGACTTGAGCACCAGCCCAAACCACTGCAGCTGCCATACTTCTCCTGTGACCTGTAGCATCAGACAAACATGTAATGTTAGTGTTTGTGGAATCCCCAATGTTTGATGTGAAAATTAACCACAATACTTAACATTACTGTCATGGCTTAGAATGCGAGTGTGCTGGCCCACCTGATTTTACCATGGCTTTCCACTGACAGGTTCAGAGTGGCTGACGTGCCAGAGGTTGTCATAGCTAAAAGCGACGAAATCCACAAACAGAAAAAAAAAAAAAAAACATCAAGACAGATGAAAACAGGGAAATTAACTAATATGGTAAATCCTAAATGGCAAAAAATAAATAAATAAAATAACCAGAAAATATGGAAAGACATTTAGGACATAACAAACAAAGAAAATGCTGAAAAACATGAAGACAGAATGAAAAAACAAACCTAACACCTCACGATCGTGACAGAGGCTGATGGTTCCACTTACACCTGAGCAAAATCTTCTCCTCTCCTGAGATGAGCATTAGGGTTTTATTTCTAATCCTTAATTTCTTATGAAGTAGGAAATATCCAGTTTTAAGAACATTAGCTGTCTGTGATTGGAGGTACAGCCCTAGCTTTATCAGCAAACAACAGTAAAAAAAAATTAGTGAATGAATGAGAAGGAAAAGAAACATCACAGTAGAATGAAAAGGCAATGTCCTGTTAATTAGATAACACACTTGAATTTAACACTTACACAAGACAAATGTCTGAGGGGTAAAGAAACCTGCATTCAAGATGACCTATGACAAAGAAAATTATGAGTAGTAAGGTCGTTTTTACAAGTCACTAAATTTTTGTACATATTCTTGTCTTTGCAAGAACTATCATATTACAAGGACAGATAAAACATCTAAAACACTGAAACTAGAAGTACTTTGACTTTTACAGGTTTGGAAAAAAGTTTGGTTTGATCATTTGAAACTAATATTGTTGAGAATTTTATTAATGCAAATGTAGATTGTCCAAGGAGCCAATCCCTGTTGTTTAAGAAAACATCAATTTATGGATTACATTGTTGCTACTGCACAAATAAGCTTAAACAGCCGTTTGCCACCAAATAAAACTATGCTATAAGGCGCAGCAGGGCGTTCCCCCTGTTATTATGTGGGATAATGGCCACCACAAAATTGTTTCTACAACCCCTAATGTGTAACATCATTCAAATATCCTATTATGATTCAATGGATGGACTGAAAAGAGATGAGCATCTAAAGAAAATGCACTGGACCTGCCAGGGAATACTAAGCAGACTGTAGATATGCACAGGGGCAAACACATGTCTGTGAATAGAGAGCTATGGATTTGCCCAGACTGTCTTTGACATTTTAATCCAGTGGGAGGATTAAAACAGTCATCTACCTTTGTCTCAAAGAAACAGACACATACTATTTGACAACTGCTCTTAATTATGGTCTTGATCTTCAAATATATTTAGGAGTTCTAATTAGTTCTGTTATGTGGATGACTGATTGATTAAAAAAAAAAAGATGCAATATACAGGTATACCCAAAAAAAAAACTATACAATTATGAAAAACTTGTTTTTCTTATTAATTTCTGAAATATGTTTAGATTCTAAAGAAAGCTTTGTAGGTGTTTTTAAACTAATTAGGGTGTGAGACCATGAGTTTCTCATAATGAGTGTCTCTACTTTTCTGAGACATTGAAGTTTAGGTTTACGCAATCTGTAAGCCATAATCATCGAAATAAAGGTTTTAAATATTTCACTCTATATGAAATAACTGTATGTAATATGGGTTTCACTTTCTGAAATGAGGGACTAAAAATATTGATCTTAAATATTGAGGCTATACTTTTTTAGATGTAGATAAGAAAACCTTTATTGTTCCACAATGGGGAAATGTGGGCATGACAGTGACAAAGACACAGAGTTACACAGTTAATAGTAGTGGGAAAAAAAACAAGCAAATCTAATCTAAAGTTAATTCTAAAGAAGCAGAGGATGAGCTTTATCAGAAACGCCAAAATTAAAAGGTAAAAAAAATGAATGGCAATGTAAATATTGCACAGTTATTGAATAAAGAATAAAGAGAAAACAAGCCTATTTACAGAACAATATTAGATAATATGTAATATACACAATATTACAACAGCATTTCAAAGTAGCTACATGCAAGTGTAGTGTAAGAAGTGTACTGCATCCACAGTACTTCCGTTAAAATCGTAAATAAACACAAAAAGCTTTATTTACTAACAAATTGAGCAAAAACTAAGCATAAAACACCAAAATAGCAACTTATACGCCAGCAGGTCGTGATAATCTTTCATAAAAACCTTGTATGCAACCTCACTGAGCTACTGATGAAAAAAAGTCAAATAACGTGGCTATGCACCTTTGAACTAACTTGAATAGTGTAAACAAAGAAACAACAAAAAAAAACACAAGGAAACAGAGGGACTTTCAGACGACGGAATAGGATATTTATATGCACGGATAGCGGGTTTTGCCCTCAAAAGTGCAAACCATAGCCGTTTTTAATAATTTATGAAGGACAGCACCAGAAAGGACCATGTGAACTTCTGTTCTCACGAGCAGCCATTCCGCAGCCGGAACCGTAGTCATTGTGAGCCCCAGGTAAGCGGCCATCAGAGTACTAACAATCGACTGTCTGGCAGGATGGTCTTCTTTTGCATGTGAGCAACCCATTTTGATTGTCACCGTTAAACTTGTTGAGAAACTAAACATAAGTTTAGTAAACAGAAAGTACTGTTTATAAGGCTGAAACTTCCCAGAATGAAGAAGACAAAACGTCTTTTCTTCAAAAGAACAAAGTAAAAGGCTACCGCGCTGTGGGCAAAAACCATCTGTCATAAGCATCAAGGGATCTGCTCCTCTTTACGCTCCTCCTGATTAGTCCTGATGCAGTTGTGGAGCAAAACCTAGCAGTAAACCCAGGCACAGACGAGGTTTGACTGACACACATAAATATATAAACCTGCACCCAGTTTTGAGGATATGACAGTATTGTCATCTTTTCACAGTATTGTGATAGCAACATTCTTATAGGTGTAAAAAAGTCTAAGTAAATGTCAAGCAAATGTACTTAATCTCATTTTAGAGTTTTGAATATACATCCAATTGTGAAATGAAAAGTATTATCTCTTCAACCTCTGTCAGAAAGGATTTGATGTGGTAAATGTTCCCTCTGTGATTGCTCCAGGCAGTCATAATCTCACTGGTACCAGTATTGTTAATTTTCATAACTCTGATTTATTAAAATGATGGCTGTCTGTGGAATGTTTATATGTTTTATTAAACCTTTCAGTCTCAGAATCCCATTGGTACATTTCTGAGCCTGGTGAGACCAGATCAGGCACTAAAACACATAATCCGTTTTTTTAAACATTTTGAAATTAGATTTGAATCGGAATTATACCTGTTGGTACCTCTGTAACAAAAATTATATAATTTTATAGGAATTAATTTTAAAAGGAAGTTATCCAGAAATCCTAAAGCAAGTTGAATTATTTACTTTATTTCCCCAGCAAGAGGAAAATGCAGATGATTTTTCCAAACCCTTGGAAACTTTACGGTCATTCCTCCTTTATCCAAAATGAATCAGAGAGCAGTTTCATGGAAATATTAGCTCAACCCTATGCACTTTTACTGATTCATTTTATGCTTCCTGTGTCATCCTCAGCACAATGGAAGAAAAAAGGCAGGCAAAGTTTTCAAGAGGATTACAGACAGACTTTGTCAAACAACCCCAGACAAGGAAATCACTTGCACTAATCCCGCTTTCTGATATCCGCCCCCCAAAATGTGCCTTTCATCAGCAATAATTGAACATTGAGAGAATGCCATTGTGCGGAAGCCATTTCCTAATGCCCTTACACTTTTGACTTTCAAAGTATCTTGTCTCTGTGTGCTGAAAAATCTTCTGCCATCACCCTTATCGTGTGTTACAGTTTTCATTTTTGGTGCGGGAAATACCCAAAACATTACTCTGCATTTCAAAACATCTCAATGACTGTCTTGGATTCAGTTGAGAACAACAATGGGGAAGTGTGATTGATTCCATTTAAACTACTATCATTTTTATTTCAGACAAACAGTACGGAACTGATTCCAAAGGGGTGATCAGGTAGATAATTTGTAATCCGTACCACAAGTTAGCTATTACCTTAAGGGTTTATTGCCTCCTTTATAAGTGTCTCTACTTCAACACACCTGAGTCAACTAACAGGTCATTAGCACGATTCTGGAGAACTTGACTGTAAACTAAGGAGCTACCATTATATTCAGGTGTTTTGGAACAGGAACACATCTAAAAGTTTCACGACACCAGACCTCGAGGACCAGAATTGAAGACCCTTGTTATATTATATTGCCAGTGATTATGTAGAAGGCACCTGAATTTCTTCCCGTTTGTTGAAAATGTTTTGTCTCTCATACAAAACTCTGCTTCCATTCTAAACGAGGTTGGAAGTAACAGGGTTATAAATTGTAGTCAAAACAATCATACTGAAAGGGCCATTAAAGTCATTAATGGGGAAACTAGGACATTTGAATCATTGGTTCTATCCTCTATTTAGCTCAGTGTGTGCATTGCTGATGTTTGACAATCCGAATTTGTCCTTAATGATGCCATGTGAGTTGTTTTGGTCACATGTCCCAAATTGTGAATTGCTGAAAAACCACCTGGGGAGGAGAGTCAAGGCTGCAGAATATCTGTTAGAAAGATGAAACCTGTTTAGTATTGGTTTTCATGTTTGACATAGATGGCTCCTTTTACTCCTCTTTCAAACCAACCCTGTCCAAGATGTTCAAATTGCTGTCCTCAAATGAGTTTCCCTTGTCCTGGAGATGTAAATGAATGATGTACAAATTATTGCTGTATGTTTTCAAAACTCCCACTTAATTTCACAATGGTATCAAGACATGTAAAAATAACAAATTAATAAACTTAACTTAAATATGAGAATAGTGTTAGTCCTCTCCATTTCGTTTTACTGTCTTGCTATGTTCAACAAAAATACTGCCTATGTTATAACACAACTAAATAGCAGGACAGTCCATAACAGAATTATATTGGAAAAAGTCCAATCTCTCTCTAAAGATACTTAAACTTCTGTCTGGCAAGTGGCTTCGTCAAAATATCTGCCTTCATATCATCTGTACGACAGTTTCCAGCTTTACCTCCCCATTCTGCACACATTCACAAATATAATGATAGCGAATGTCTATGTGCTTGGTTCTTGAATGGTACACTGGATCCTTCGCTATTGTGATGGCACCTTGGTTGTCCTCCAAAATCACTGTAGGCGTAGTGTTCATACCGAGATCACTCAGTAACCTTCTCAGCCAGGTACCCCATGAGCTGCTTGACTGAGAGCCAAATATTCAGCTTCTGCTGTTGAGAGTACAACTGTTGCCGGCTCAGGTTTCTGGCTCCTCCACTCAGTTCCTCCACTCAGTAGAAATATGTTGCTTGTTGTTGAACATCGGTCTTCCTGATCTCCAGCCCAATCCGTATCTGAGAGGCCAACCAAATTCTTATTTTCCGAAGAGCCATTAGAGCAAGGTTCACTGTGCCCTTTGAGTATCGAAGAATCCTCTTCATAGCCATCAGATGTGCAGCGTTTGGATTTGCATTAAACTTTCAGAGTGTTCACTACTTGTGCCATGTCTGTTCTTGTCACTGCAGCAAACAGCAAAGCGTTCTACCTGGTAAATGCTTAGACTCAAAGGGTTACTAACACCATCATGCTTTTTCCGCTTGACATTGATGTCTGCAGCGGTCGCAACAGGATTTGCTTTATCCACCCCATACTTCTGAAGAATGGTTTCAATGCGCTGTTTCTGGTTAAGAAAGTTGCAGTTTTCTTCTTTGTCTTGAACAACAGAGACGCCCAGGATATAGGACAGCTCACCCATGTCCCTCATCTTGTAGCGCTCCTGGAGAGCCACTTTCAACTGATGCACGCTTTCAGTTGACTCTGTAATCAACACCGGATCATCCACATAAACCCCGATTATCTCCAGCTCCTGGAGTGTCCTCACCAAAACACAGGGATCTGAGGTGCTCTGTTTGAATCCGAGATCCTTCATGAATTTTGTGAACTCCGACAACAAGCAGAAAGCATCAAAGGAACTCTCCAATGACTTTTTAAAGGTTATATTTTTGGCTTTGTGGTTTTTGATTCGTTTTTTTTTTTTTCCTGCTTGGACAGCTTAGTACTACCCAGGAGAGTTACAATCTGATCTCCCTCTTCAATCACAGCACGTATTGCTCTTTGCTGATCAGTCAGTTCCTTAATTATTTTTAAATGGTCATTTATTTAAACTATCCTCTTCCATTATTTTTACACCTGAAATATTTTTTTCTTCAGGAACAGTTTGTTTGCTAAAGTGTCTCTCTCAAAATGTTATTTTAGCACGTCCCATGCCTCCTTTGGAGTGTAGCATCTTGTTCTCAAAATACAACTGGGGTGTACTCACATTCAGCACTAACATGGAAAATTCTCTCTCTGCTCGAGTTTATGTGTTAGCATCCGGAGCTAGGGTACCGTTAGCATACCAGTCCTTTAGCTTTCAGCAAGCGCTCCATCTGAAACTTCCATGTTGCCCAGTTCTCTGGTCCACTTAGCTTGTCAATAAAAAAAAAGCTTATCATCCATTGTGAATCCCACAACACCATATCTGACTTAAAATTTCACTTACGATATGAGGGATAAAGCGGTTTGGAAAATGGATGGATGGATACTAACGACGCTCTGGGCCCATAACCTGGTGTTTTCCGTTTCAGACCGGAACGGCAGTACAGGTGTAATACTCAACAAAGACACCAGATGGCAGTATAGTTACTTCTCCATTAACAATCATTGTACAAATTACTGTTTTATGTTTTCAACATGTCCAACAAGAATCTGTCTTGTATTGTAGTTTTTGCTCTAAGAAAACTAAACTGTTCCAATGCATCCATAAAAGCCATACATTGATATATTAGTGCTGGTGATGACTGTATGTAAACCTTTGGTTAGAAGCATACCTCGGGAGCTATATACTGTATACATAATAGATTTGCTCCATTTTGGTGTGCCATAGTTTGATAAGTTGTTTATTAAGCTGCAACAGCTGAAAATAATGTTTCAGCCCAGTGACTTCAAATTAGCTTACCAAGCTTTATTGTTATTAGCTGTGCACCATTTTATAGGAAAGGTTGCAGCACAATTTGCATGTTTTACTCATAGTTTACACCAAATTGCACTGCTGTTCATGTCTTGTGATTCATGCATAAAAATGCTATAATTAGCAGTTCATAAGAGGAAAACTGAAAAAAAATCTTGTATTTAAAAACGGAAATCATCATAATAAAGACAACTTAGCTGTAAAATGCTTTCTCTGGGTCCTCATATTGTTATTCACCCGTCTATCAATGAGTCACATCCCTCATGGACTAATAGATGGAATCTAAATATTTTAGTCTTTCAGGCATTCATGTCAGTTATTGAAAAGATATTCAGTAAGTAAACTTCTAAATGAAGTCACATTATTATGAAAAACATGAATGTCAGACAGTAAGCTTTTTTTATTTTATTGTCCTAAAAATTGATGTTCTGATCATTGATGTAGCTGCTGCTGGACAGAATTTTTACTACTGAAACCAATAACAGTGCTGTGCCAAAACATGATCAATTTTGTCTAAGTTTGTCCAGGGTGTTGCTTCACACAAGGACACAGACTGAAGACTAACGCTTCCCTTTCCTGTTGCAACTCAGTTCTATTTCACTAAAACCATAAAGTCCCAAAGGACCAGAAAGTCTAACATTGGTTAGTCATTAATAAAAAAAAAAAATAGAAATAGGAGTATTGCTATCCACTGAAGTACTACTGTCAAGCTGATTTTCTTGTGCTGTTGTTGCAAAAAAAGCATACAGTATGGTGGGTCTGGTAGCTTTGGATTGCAAACGTGACTTTATTAAATTAATACCACAATAGGTTATGTGATTGAAAACCTCAAATTGGACCGGCATCAACAACTTTACAGATAAAGATAACAAATGAGAGAAAAAGAGACCAAGATAATAGCAAACACATTACCTGATAACATATAATTTGATTCGCTAAAGGATCCATAATGTCTTGACACTGTAAAAGAAGCGACAATGTGTTTCCTAGATCACTGAATTTAATAATTAAAATATGATTGTAATATTTCCTTTTTAGCCTGTCACAAGGTCAAGTTAAAAACTGTTAAGGATTATAAGATTAGAGATGCTCAAGCTGCAGAAAACGGGAGATAACTGGGACACCGAGGACTCAGAGGCTGACATACTTGGATTGGACAAAATAACTGATTAAGGTTAAATTTCTTAGCTTGGTCACGTCCGGAATATAGGGTAATATTTAGGGACGGTTCTAGACAGGGGCCAATGCCCCTGTAGAACTGGTCCTGGCCCCTGTTATGGCCCTTGTACTAAAGACATGATTTTAAATAAAGTTCTTATGATGATATATGGTGACAAAGATATTGTAACCGATTGGTCACTGATTGGTCACTTGGACTTTTACAGTTTTACTCTAATAATTTCAATATTAAGCTGTTTCATGTTTAGCTCCTGCTGTATTGAGATAGGAGCAAGGGTCTGTTACCTGCAGTTCCAGAGCCACAATTGGCTCTTGGCTCCCTCAATATATTAAACGATAAAATATTAATCTGCTTAGTTTTTTTTCCCAATCTTTTTTTCTGTGCCCCCATGAAAAAACAGTGGCCCCTATCTGGCCCCCCTGCTAAATTTGGTACAGAACCGCCACTAGTAATAATCTCCACCAATGTCATGCAAGGAATACTGATGTCATTCAGTACACCCCTTGCACGGCTGTACACACTTGGATCTATATAATGCTTACATAAGTGATAATCATAGCTTTCTATTCAAGGTAAAAAAAAAACTAAGAGAACCACAACAGGTTGTGGTTAATTGACACAATGGTAAAACAGACGTGCATGGAGTCGTTCAGCCAAACAGATAATTACATTTGTGCTTCAAATACATGAGCAAGGTAGAATTTTGACAGATGGTACAAATGTTTCTTCCCATTAACAAACTGATGCTCTTGTTGACGGTGTCACTTCCTCATTTTTGCATTTGGACAATGTAGCCCCCTTGAAAAAGGAGGTAATTATTCACAGGCAGCTGGCTCCCTGGTTTAATTTAGAGTTGTGTTCTTTGAAGCACAATGTTAGGAAGTTGGAAAGAAAACCGTGCTGTACACATCTAGAGGAACTGATGTCTACTGTTGTATAAAAAGACACTTTTCAGAGTTAGCAGCATATTTTTCATCATTGATAGAGGCGCCACTGTGCGCTACCCACGCGCAGTGGGTAGCAATGTTGCCTTGCTGCAAGAATGTCCTGGGTTCAAGTCCAACCCTGGGTCTTTCTGCATGGAGTTTCATGTTCTCCCTGTGCATGCGTGGGTTCTCTCCGGGTACTCCGGCTTCCTCCCACAGTCCAAAAACATGACTGTCATTAATTGGCTTCTCTAAATTGTCCTTAGGTGTGAGTGTGTGCGTGAATGGTTGTTTGTCCTATCTGTCTATGTGTTGCCCTGTGACACATAGAAAGGCACATACCCTGCCTTGCCCAGTGAATGCTGGAGATAGGCACCAGCAACCCCCGTGACCCCATGAGGGATTAAGTGGGTCAGAAAATGGATGCATGGTACCACAAATTAACTGAATGTGCAGCAGCTGTGGGGAAGCATGGCCCTGAGTAAGATGGGCTAAAACTGAAAAGAAAAACAAAGGGGCTGTCAGGGTTTTGTGGATTGAACCCGAATTCAGCCACACACAGAGCCACAATTAAGAGTCTTTATTGCCGGGTTTGAGCAGTGGATGAAAAAAACAGGAAACTATACCATACTGGAGCAGAAGTGTAAAGATGGCTGGAGCTGGACGGCGGAGCTGGATGAAGGGAGCAGATGCTTGTCAGACGGAGGACGAGGAACACACGTAGACTGAGGGCATCTGAAGATTGAAGACGGACCAGCAGTGGGGAACAGACTGAGGGAGTTTAGATAGGAGAGCTAGAAGGTGTATTGAGTCCAGGATAACTAGAGCAGCAGGTGAAACAGATCAGGCTTGGAGTGAGACTGAGCAGAGTGGAATGATCCGGAACTGTCCATGGTGAAGCAGGAGGAACTGATCCCTGACAGGGGCACTGGCGAAAACTGAAAATATAATTAAAAAAAGCACAAAATGATCTGCCTGGTATGAAACTCAAAACAAATACAATAAACCAAACAAGTCTCACACCGGGGCAACATTAAATAAACATTAAAAATTCTACATCATACTTTTTAAAAATTTTCCAAATTCAGCTATAGGCATATATATGATGATATATTGCCTTTGCAACTATTTGTTATGAAACTTGTTATAAAATATATATTTTTTTCATGGTACTATCTTCCCAACCTGGAAGAAAGGTGCTTGCCTTCACTCCACAGCACCCTAGAGTCAACGCAACATGGTACCAACACTTCTGGCGAGTAGGCTCTTCTTTAGGAAGGCTGATCAGAGTCCAAAGCCTCTCACAGACAAAAACACATTTTTGTGTCCGATTATTATTATTATTATTATTATTATTATTATTATTATTATTATTATTATTATTATTATTATTATCTAGTGATGCTTTCACTTAACTGCCACGCCAGTCTCCTCACTCCTCACTCACTCTTGTCCAGGCTTGGTCCATTCTGGACTTGTCTCGGAAGTAATAGTTGGTTGAGTCATACAACTCAGGCTGACCGTACAAGTACAAAAAGCCATTTTGTCTGTTTGCTGGGTGGGGGTGGCATGGTCAAGGTAGGTCTGTGATAGCAACCCATTTTCCTGGACAGGGAGGGGCTGGTGCTCAGAGAGCAGAATTCACAAGACATGCATAAATCAAGCAAAATACCACAAAAATCCCATTTTTTGGTAACACTCTATGCCTTGTTCTGCTATATCCTAGGCCAGAAGGAAAATCTAGTCTCCCCAGCATATGCTGGGTCTACCCTAGTATCTCTTTGAAGAGAGACAGGGCTCCAAGAAGATCATTCTGATCCAATGTTTGAACAACATTCACTGACTCCTTGAAATATGGTGTAGCAGTGATTCCAAACTGCACTCCCCCAGATTTAGTAGATCTAGTAGATATAACAGGTGAAATAACAGCCAGTATTGTAAATTGAATCACTCTATCTGCATATGAATGTAAAAATATGCAAACTTTTTATTATCTTGTTAATTGTTTTCTTTTTTCTTTCTGATAAGTTCATTCTTTTTTGCATTAAAACCTAACTTTAAGTCAAGTTGTTTTTTATACTAATCAAATGTGTAACTTTGTCTATGTGTTTTTGCCATTGTCACTTATCTAATGATAGGGGTACATTGCTGTTAATTGAATGAAAATGTTCAGCTTTTAATGAAAGAAAGGAGATTGTTGATTTTCGCTCAATCAGCACTTTATTAATTCTTGCAAGAATGAGAATAGAAGAACACAGTCCTCTGCTCTGCCTCTGCATTTGTTCTGCTAACTACAACAGAAACTCTGTGGATTATTTTGGTGATCTTCAGTCACACAACAACAATAAAACACAGGGAAAGCAAGAAAATCGGAATCTTCAGTTTGGCTCTCATGAATAGGCTTTTGAAAGTCTTCCACAAGGTTGACACTTGGTAGAGATTTAGCCCTTGGATCTATGAACCTATGAACGTCAGGGGGAACTTCATCCCATCAGTACCAGGCAGATTATGACTTTTACCGAAAGCCTCCCTGGTTTTAACAAGGTACACTAAAAAGACCCTCTACTATAACTCTGACCTTGCAGGAAAGCATAGGATGAGCAGACACTATTATGCAGAATATCAAAAATAGAAGCTACTTTCACATTTTGCAATCACAATTACCCAGTAGTTAAACCTCTGCACTTGTTGTTTTTCTTGCTATTTATAACTATTTAAATTTGGTCCGAATGAACTGAGAATGTATCTTCTCCTTGACTAGTATGTGTTTTGAGATATATTATGAATGCCATATAGATATGTATGTATGTAGATATGATATATACCCAAAAGCATACAATAAAGGAGTGTGTATTTTACACCACAGTTTTAAATATATTTTACATAGAGTTGCTAAACTTTTTGGCAAGCATGGCCTCATCCTGTCAGTGCAAGAATTGACAGACAGGCTTTTGCTATGTGTGTCAAAGGAAGTGGTCTGGTACAGACTAGAGGGACTCTCCAAGTGAACACTGAACAGGGGAAGAAAGAGAAAGGGAAAAGTAAGACTGACAGACAGAAAAAGAAGAAACCATGAGAAAGGGATGGAGAGTGTAGGTGTGTGTGTGTTTGTGCGTGTGTGTGTGTGTGTGTGTGTGTGTGTGTGTGTGTGTGTGTGTGTGTGTGTGTGTGTGTGTGTGTGTGTGTGTGTGTGATGTAGACGTGGTTTAAAAAGCCCCAGGCAAAACCACGTGTGAGATGGCAGAGTCTTAGAACTCCCTGCTCCTGGGGAAACAAGACAACAAACCAAATGTATAAACTTTTAACATCCTGTCCTTCCCTGAAAATGCCCAAGCAATACCTAAAGCCTGCTTTGACATTTCACTAACTCAGTTTTAGATTTTTTTTTTCATTTGAAAATTGTGGCAGAAATGTTGGACTGCACTTCGGGTTAAACTATGAATCAATCTGATGAGTTTTACTGTAATCATGGGAAAAATACCTTTATTTGTTACGGACAACATTTCATTTTACGCAGAAGCTGAACTTTTCAGGCTGTCGCATAATTGTGATTCCTCTTTGTGAGTCACATGGAAACATTTTTTTTTCTAGTATGACACAGGTAAAATATTTTTGCTTGACCATTTGTTTAGATTCAGCTCTGATGAGAAGTTGATATACACTCATCATAGGAATAAATTACTTTTTATTTTTGTCTATTCATTTTTTATTCATAGCATTAATTTAAATCAACTTTAATGATTAAAAAATAACAGCTTTGTGTAATATTCTGAGTTCTGTTCTGGTTTATGTTAGTTTTAGTTTTCCTTCTCTCTCCTGTCTTTTATTAGCTGGCTGTTTTTTGAGTTATGTCTAGTCTGGATTCTTGTTTACTGTTTTAGTTATGTCTTCAGAAGCTTCTTAGTTTAGGTTTGAATTTTTGATCTGTTCTTGTTTTGAGCCTCAGCACTGATGTCTGGTCTAATTACTTACTCTGCACACCTGCCTAACTCCACCCCTGCTGCAATCACCTCTCACCGGCTTCACCTGATTCCACCTCCATATAAACTGCTGAGACCAGACATCAGTGCCAGGTTGTCTTGTTGAGTTATGGGTGAGTCTCCTTCTGCAAGATTCTGTTTTTGAGTTGCTTTTGGATTTTTGACTCCCTTTGTCTCCAGTTACCTGAGCCATCCTGTTCTGTCTGTTCCTGCCCTGCCCTGCCTGCACAACTGGACTGTTTGTTTTTCTGCCATTTTTGTTACAACAGGTTTTTTTGGATTTTGTCTTTGTTGATTTCTGTTATTAAAATCCTTCGTTTTAAAGAAACCTCTGCTGGTCTGGCTGAATTCTGGGTCCCCTGCCTCTGATCATTACAGTACAACCTGGCCAGTTTAGGATCCATCGCCAGACCAGCACGTTTCTTTTTTTTTACTTTTTCCCTGCTTTAATTATCTTTTTTTTTAAGATGAGCCGGCTGCAATCCCGGAGCTCTGTTCCCTGCAGAGTTCAAATCCAGGGGGCATCTTTTGAGGGCTCCAGGTTAGTGCTCTGCCCCCCCGGGTACGGTCCAGGACGCCACCTCCAAGGGCGGAGCGCATTGCCGCAGCCGTCCCGCCGCCACAGACGTCGTCGAGCAGTTGACGCCTCTGCTTCTGTCCCTGAGGGTCCGCCGCCAGCAAGCGATGTGGAGACCCAGGAAGTTTTAACAGCCAGCTAATAAAAGACAGGAGAGAGAAGGAAAACTAAAACTAACATAAACCAGAACAGAACTCAGAATATTACACTTTGTGCACAAGTGAGGACTAGGATTTTTTTCTACCTTACACATGTTAAAAAATATGCATACAAACTCAGATATTATTGTAAACCTTGCATGTCTTTAAATGTGCCTTAGCAAACTGTCTCTAAAAATCTGGACAACCTTTTTGGCAGAATTGAGAGAGATCCTTGCACATGCACACACCTGGCTTTATTCAGTCTATAAATTGTTACACACAGTTAAGACCGGGGTCATTTTAAAAGCTTATTTCTTTAACCTGCTTTATCCATTAAAATCAGTTTTCATGTGTGTTTAGAATTATTGTGATAATGGAGGACCCACTTATTTCCTGTAATAAACCACTTAACCCAAATTGTAACACACAGCTGAAAAGAGTCACAGTCCAGACTGAAAGCCATTTCACATCAGCATGGACCAGGATATCCATCCATTTTTCTATCACGTCTATCCCTTGTGGGGTCACGAAGGGTGCTGGTGCCCATCTTCAGCTGTCCTGGGTACACCATGGACCGGTCGCCAGGTCGGCAACACAGAGACAAACAGGACAAAACAACCATTCTTGCACACACTCACACCTAAGGAGAGGCCAATTAACCTAACAGTCATGTTTTTTGGACTGTGGGAGGAAGCCGGAGTACCCGGAGAGAACCCACGCATGCACATGGAGAACATTCACAGGGAGAACAGTTTAACAGAACACGTTCTGTTAAACTGTGACATCATCCAGAGAAGACGTCTCACCCGCTACTACCATATAATGTAGAACCGATTACTGGATCAATGTGTGCTTCTGTGCTTGTTTGTCTGTCTTGTTGTGTCTCTGCTCTGTCTTCTCTAACCCCCAGTCGTTCAAGGCAGATGACCGCTCATACTGAGCCCGGTTCTGCTGGAGGTTTTTCCTACCCGCTAATGGGTGGTTTTTCTTTCCACTGTCGCTTCATGCTTGCTCAGTATGAGGGATTGCTGCAAAGCCATGTACAATGCAGACGACTCTCCCTGTGGCTCTACGCTTCTCCAGGAGTGAATGCAGCTTGTCGGGACTTTGAAGCAATCAACTGGTTATCTTATATAGGACATTTTTGACCAATCGGTATAATCTGACTGATTTTGACTTGTAAAGTGCCTCGGGATGACATGTTTCATGAATTGGCGCTATATAAATAAAATTGAATTGAATTGAATTGAACATGCAAACTCCATGCAGAAAGACCCAGGGCAAGGGTAGGACTTGAACCCAGGACCTTATTGCTGCATGACAACCTATTTCACCACTGAAATCTGCAGCCGCCAACACTTCCAACATTTAAAAAGCAACTACCTTCGGGAGAAATCTTGCATGAGTAGATTATTATTACCAGATTAAGATGCCCCATGTTTACAGGCAATGGTTGCGCCCCAATTCAGGGGCGGCATCCCTCGAAGGACCCAGTCCATGTATACCAGGTCCTTCCAAGGCCGCAAAAACCACAAAGGCCGCAATTAAGCGGCAGTGAATTTGGACAGTCGAGCATTCACTGGCTGTTCCAGGCCTTACTGTAACTTTGGTTGTCTATCAACCATGACAGCGTGAAGCACAGCTGTGAAGCCGAACAAAATGGACACTTTTATCAGCCGCAATGAAATTCTTAATTGTGTTGTACACACATACAATTAAATGTGGACCAATTTCTGAAATGGTTTTTCTAGTCTAATTCTTTTACATACCAACAATAATTTTATCAGGGGTGCAGATACTTTTGTTATAATATTGATGGTGAGGTTAAAATGCTTAAAAATAGTGCTTTAGTAACAGATTGTCTCAAGACATTAATTATTCAGAATATGTGATTGATAGGCAGGATGTGCAAATGTGAGTGTGAATGTATTTCATATTTTATGCACCCAAGACAAAAGTGAAAAGAATGTTTGATGCAAAGTTTATCAAAGTGCTTCTTTTTTTAAGCTAAAAATGTCTTACAATCTGAGTTATCCTATTTTTGGACCGATATGGAAATTATTTATTGAGAAGGAAATGGATCAAAACGTTGAGTCGTTCGGCTATGGGTGGGAATATTCAATAAAAGATTAGCATTGTTTCTTTTTAAAGCAGCAATCACATTTCTCATGCGGACTCTCACTATTTAAGGGCAGTTACAGAAATAGGTGGGAAGGCACTGCAACTTTACAGTGAAATGACTGAGTGGAAAAAAAGAGGCACCGCTAAACAAATTGTCCATCTGACTTTGATTTTCTCATCAAGGACATCTGCCCCTTCCTTACGTCTTCATCTTTGTGGGTTTGGCTGGTACGGTGAAACAAAAACGTTGACACCTTGTTTCAACAAATGAGAAATGACAAATGCATAAATCATTCAGGCTCTGCAGCACAGAGGTTTCGGTTTGACATAGTGCCAGGCTGTTTGATGCGCCGCTGATGAAAACCTTCAGGGAAGCTGACGGAAGGCGCGTGTCACAGCTGATGTGCTAAAACGGCCAGTCTGCTTTGCTCCATCTTCCAACCAGCACTTTTATAAAACCTATGAAGGATGCCCGCCATGTCAGATACAAAATAATTGTCTCTAATCAACACCTACTGTTCAATTATTTATAAGCTTTACTTGAGAAAAAATCACTAACATGTTTAATATATATTTTTTAAATTGCTAAATTAATGGCCTTTAGTTAAAAAAAATTATTAACTCAATTCAAGCACATTAAAGCTTCTTTGAGGCTACTGCTGCAGATATTGTGCTTGACCCCAGCAGCAATGTGATGGCTTTTTTGTCTGAGGTTAGTATTCCTCCGTGGACTGAAACAATACTGGAACAATGTGTGAGATTTCCAGGGAGAGTTTACCTTATTGAATGAAGATACACAATGGCTCTCCAACATCGACCAAAGCTGGCTCAATATTTGCTCTTTGCTGAGGACCCAACAGTTTTTTTAGTAAATCTGAAAAACACTTTGCTAAATGTGCCCCATCTACCACAATGTTGTTTGCTTGCAAGATTACACTATTCTTTGTCTATTATTGCAAAACGCTCTGTGGTGAATTCCTTTAGAAGTCTCTGTTTCCGAGTATTATTCAGACATGAATCTATCTTCAAGCCCATTCAATTATCTGTTTAACCAAACACGTAATTACTTCTCTTTGAGCCAGGAGTGTTTATTAGGATTCCTTACACCGAAATGAAATTACCCCATAAACAATTTAGGAGCCATTAGAGCATCTCACGAAATGATTCCGTTAATGAGGGGGCGGGTGGAGAGCGCGGAGATGCAGTAAACAGGGTGGGTGGTGGTGCGGGGGAGGGGTTTGGGTGTAGCAAACAAGCTGCATTCATTGACTCGACAAAAACAGACAATTATACCTTAGCAAACTAAGCTGTAACACAATATAACAAATGCTAGAAATTAATGAAATGATCTGAGCATGAAGGTATATATTTATACATAACTTGTGCTGAATATACTTCAGTGCTCATATATAATGTTTAGATTTTCTAAAGGTAAACAAAATAGAAGAGCATGTTTTACTCTGCTAATAAAATTAGCAGCATATCTTCCCATTGGGGACTTTGTTGTTCAACCTGATAAATGGCACCTGTACAGCAGGCAAAGATGTCTTACACAGTTACAGTTACAACACAGGAAACTTGTCCGCATGCGTGATCAATAATTGGAATATAAATAGTGTGTATAATTTAAAAAAATATGTATCGATTATCTAGGTATAGAGCTAAAATCAACATGCATCCTAAACTAGAATTAATTTCAGGGTTTAACACAATTTTATCAACCATAGAAATTAATTTTATATAGGCCTTTCAAAAGGGCCTTCAGTTATACTCTTGGAACACATTTTACCTCATATTGTATTACTGATTGTATCCCTTAAACTTATTTTATTAGGTATTTCCAACAGTGTCTGGTATTTCTACAATTAACTTTGTGCACTCTTTTTATTTTATTTCCGGTAGAAAGTATTCCTGGCTCATTGGTCCTGCATTTACTAATCTCTTTTCTGAATAGACTAAAAGGAAAGAGAAACTGATGGGGAAATGTCTGTCACTGGGCGTGCACTCTCCTAGTTTTTACTTACTATAGAACTTACTCTTGTCTCAATGCTTTTGGGCTTAGCTTTGTCTCTTACCTAGATAGAGCAATTAGCAGAGCTTTTGTTTCTACCCTATTTGTTTTGCTTTTCTATCAAAGTTTCTCCTTTCATCACTGCTTATGCATGACTCGCTGGAGTTATATTTGCCGTTTACCTTGTATTGATGTTTTTTTCTTTCCCTTCAAATGTACCCTGTGGCCAGGGCTTCTGTTTGGCTGTCATTGTTGTGGATGGAGTTTTTTATGGAGCTCCTGCTGCCATTAACTTTTTGTGGTTTCTGTCTACGATCTGTTTTCAGGATGATGCAATTAACAGGTAGAACAAATAGCAATTGCTGCTATTAACTATTAATATACTCCCTTTGTGTCCCCACCTCCCGTCCCACATTTAAAGCACCCTGGCTGTGTGCTTTTCTGTTTGGCTGTTACACATTGAGCCATTACCAGCACTACTGCTCTCAACATCTTGGTGTAACTTCTTCTTTTTTTCTTTTGCATTGAAAGTACCAGTTGCTGAGTCTTTCTGTGTTTGGATGTCTCTTTCTTGCACAAAGCCATCAATAGAGCTATCGCTGCCATTACCTATTGTCTGTGTTATTCATTAATGTTTAAATAATGCTGTAGAACGTACTCCTGGCACAGTGCTTCTGAGTATTTTTATGTGTCTCTGAATCCTCAACCTTTTGCAGGGAGTGGTTCCCTCTGCTATCACCACGTGCTTGCTTCAGAAAAGGGATTGCTGCAAAGTCTGGAACTCGATGCACATCGCTGGCTTTCTTAAGTAACTTTTTAACCAGTTTGCATTTTCATATTTATTTGAATTTGAGTTTACTGCAGTACAAATTTGATAGATTGGGCTGTATGTAAAATTATCTAGCTTGGACTATATGATGGGATTGTGTTGCAATAATTTAGAGGAATTTCAAACTACTGTGGGCCACATTTTGCTCCATATAATATCCATATGGATATAAGGGGGGATTGGTTTATCTCTAAAAATCTGAAAAGAGCCTTATGAACCGGTGCCATATAAATTAGCTTAATTGAAACATGAAATGCTTTTGTACAGAGATAACACATCAAAAACAGAACATTTCCTCTGGGTATTACTATTTTATTTTTTGACATTGCCTTATGTATTATTTACATTTGACAGGTCTTTTTTTCACATATAATGATTTTTTACAACATCTCTAGCATCTCTAAACTGTGCTGAAACAACAAATTCTTCCCACGGAAGCCATTGGTTGGCTCTACTATTACCATTACAATGGCAAGTAATGATCATTACATGATACTTGCATGTCATTGCAATTACTCTTGCTTTGGGGCCAACTGTATATTAAACTATGCACTTTTAACATTTCCAAAACAAACAAACCTTGAAGAGTGAAACTTTGACCACAGTAGGTTCTGTCATAACTTATTCACTATCAAGTGAGGACTTGTGTTTTGACACCTAACTTCAAAGGATCTTGATTCTATTTCATGTTGGCGTTGAAGGAGAGTCAAAAAGATGCCAAATGCAAAATCCGTCACCGAGGTCAAAGCTGCTTCCCAAGATGACGGAGGGGTCGACAGATTCAGTCTCAGTGCTGAGTTTCAAGGCCACCTGTCCTTGAAATCCTGTTCGGAGCATTAGCTTTGTCTTTTCTATCCAGCATGACGAGCCCTTTTTTCTCTTTAGCTGCTCTTTCATCTGTTATTTAATACAGAGATTTCTAACATGAAAGGCATGACCACTTTGTCTTTCATCCCAGTGACATCATCCCTCTAGCTACACCTGGGAACTTGTCTTGTTAAGGTGGACTGAGGCACATTTGGTAAAAGTCCAGTGTACTATATTTGCTTTTGTTCTGAACAAGGGCCTGTTAAAAAGACTGCTTAGTTAGGATTGCACAGGAAACTCTGAAGGTTCTTTACAAAAGCTTCCGAATACCAGTTTTGTATTTCCTTTTTGCTCTCAAAACAATCTCTTTCAATTAACTTATATCAGTTCAAAACGAACAATGAATTCCATGTATTTGTGATATTTTAAATCAGGTCCATGGCCTTTTGTCCCTTGTACTTTTATTCATCAAGTTCCTTCCAGGATCCCATCATAAACCCATTCTTTACATGCAGGTGGGGAGGCAAATGCGCAGATAGGTGGGTGGGCAAATGGGCAGCCTTCCGCAAGATAGATAAACAGACGTCTAGTTATTTTTTTTCAAATTTCTCACTTTCAGATTGAGTTTTACGAATTGCATTCTTTTCAAATTGCATTTTACAGAACACATTTTCTTCACTTCTCGCTGTTGAAGCACATTGACCAATAAAAATGTCATTGCTAACGTCCATGCAGACCAATAGAAATGCTGGTGCAAATTCTTAGAAATGCGTCTTTGCTCCTGACTCCGGAGAAAACCCCAGAAGTGAAGAGAATGTGATCTATAAAACACAATTTGAAAAGAATGCAATTCGTAAAACATGAAATGTGAAAATAGAAAATCTGTCGTTTTTTGAAAAACTAAATTTAAAAAAAATATAAAATAAAATATATTTAAAATTATCTTTTTGATAAAACTAAATCTGAGAAAACAGCAAAGTTAGTCTCAAAACCTGTTTTGATTAAGAAGTTTTCCAAAGTTAATTTTTTTTTTTTTAATTTCCATTTACAAAACATGTTCTTTGCTTGCAACAATATCGAACAAAATTCACTCCATAGATCTAAAGGCATTCCCAGACCAGAAGGGATATGCAGTATAGTCCCTCTGACAGGTACATCTGGGATTGTCTTTTTCCAGGTGGGTATGTCTGGAAAACCTCCAAAGGGGCTGCTCCCAGGTGGCATCATATAATCAGATGTCTAAACCACCTCAGGCTCCTTTCACTTTTATTTATTTTTTACTAATTTTATTAACATCTAGATTCTAGAAGATGTCTGAACATCTTGGCTCAGGTTCAGTCTTTTGTGACATACTGGTCTCATTGGAGGCTTTAGACTGGGAGTAATTGGAGAATTCCAGTGGCAAACTACTACAGAAAATGTCAACCTAGCCTGGAATATGGAGACAGAGGCATACGGCTAAAGCTGGGTATGCCAATTTGTAGTGTCCATAGTCTACCAATAATGTCTAATTACTAAATTTTATTTATACAAAAAGAAGTAATAAAATATTTTTTTTGGAAACTCAACTCTTCTTCTGTCTTAGGCTACAGCTCTTAATCAGATAACAGTGGACTACGTCCGTTGGATAAGGGGTCGGCCTCTGACCCAAGTTGTCTAAAGTAGCTCAAGTAAAGTAAAGCTCTCAATTATTTGATACATCTTTGCCCCAAACCTCATCCATGGGCATGACATGTAGATCATAACAGACTAATTAAGATTGTAGATACAAGCAACATTAGCTTTCCATCCAGGATGACTGGATTTATCTTTTTATATAAAGTATGTCATCTCAGGTGGGCTCAGAGTGGAGCCTCGGTTTATCTTCTTCAACAAAATCAGTCGGTTTAGTTGGTTCGGGTGTCAGTACAGCATCCTTCCTGAGGTTCTCCGTTTGGAAGTTTTCTGATTCTAATCTCCAGCTGTGAATGGATAATCAATGACCAGTGGTCTTGTGTTAAACTAAGCTGCATATATTTGGATTGTGCACGAGGCAACTAGGACACCCAGAGAGCACTCATGAACATGAAAACCATACAAAATCCACATGAAGAGGCTTCAACTGGTATTCAAATGTGGGCAAGGCAATTGTGATAACAAATGTGCTTTAAATAGGGCTGGGCAAGTTAACGCGTTAATTTTGCGTTAACTCATTAGACTATTAACGGCGATATTTTCTTTAACGCGCATTAACGCATGTTGCTCAGATGCTTTTATTTTGTGAAGGTCTGTTGCTGCGGTGTAGGGGTTTGAATCAGAACAGTAAGTGGCGATAATGCGCCAATAACCTCGCTGTCAGCCAAGCCTCGGATTCAGAGGAAGAAAGATACTGGCCGGAAAAAAACAAAGCCGACATGCGGAAGCCGGTGTTTCCCGCAGGTACCGCGAGCGAGCTTAGGCGGGGCGAGGCAAGGCGGTGAGTTGGCGGCCGGAACAAGTTTTGTGCGGAGCGGAGCGGGGGGGGTCTGCTTAGACGCCGTCGGTGAAGTCGCTTCTCGTTTCAAAGTATCCATGTGTTTTTGCCTGTTTTGCCCTGCCATTCACTATATGAACGCGAGAAAGCAACAACAAAAAACCGCGTGTTAACGTCAAATAAACGCAAGTAACGCAAGCATATCGAGTTAGCAAGCATTTCAGTTTAAAGTTCTTCCAGCATGGAATATGACAGAAACAAGTTAGTTGTAACCACTGCCAAGTTAAATTTTGGTATTGAACATAAAATGATAATGCTGCTCCTTGCGGTTACCTCAGAAATTGCCTGTTTTTGGTAGATTTTTTCCCCATAAAGAGAATTCCCTGTCAGTGGCAATAAGCTTTAATTTATTATTATTGCTATTTTTTGTTTTACATGTTTAAGTTGAGCTTTACACTAAATATGTGTTACTGATAAGTGCTACAAATGTTACAACACTTTTGTTCATATGGCAGCAGAACATTAAAATAAAAGTGTTCTTTACACTACTTTTGAATTCATTCTTGGAGTTTGTAAATACAATGCGATTAATCGCGATTAATCGCGATTAATCGCCCTGATTAATCGCGATTAATATTAATCGCAATTAAATATTTTAATCGTTGCCCAGCCCTAGCTTTAAAATATTTTTAAAAATGCTAAATATATTTTATAACACCATCTCTCCTGTTTAAACCATTAATTATTAGTTTGTGCCAATTTACTGGTCAAAATAAATAAAAAGAGAAATTGGGAAAATAAACCTTTTTAACCAATATGTCTGTATGATTCAATGTAGTTGACTTTCAGATGACATGTGTTTATACATTAGCTGTATTAAATGAAAATGGCACAATTAATTGTTTTTCAATTGATTAAATCCAATATCAAAATATGTGGGTATACCTGTTCCTAAACTATTAAACATCTGTAGGTTATAACTGATTTATTTATTAGTTTAGTTTATTCATCTGGTTGCTGCTCCTTACTTTTGTAGCTCTGGCAGGAGATTTTGCAGCACATAGAGCTTATATTGATAAACCAAAGAGCAACAAATGCACAGAAACAGTTTTCTAAAAATGTAAATGTAAGTTTAGTTAGCATCATTTAAAATTATTTAGCTGATTCAAATGAGAATGATGGTAATGTCTTTGAAAATTGACTGCTCTTTCTTTCATTGTTTTACCTAATTCGCTCAGACATGCAATGGAGAAAACCAAACATTTGGAACAGAACTTATTGTGCTTGTGTGTTGGTTTTAACAGAAACTCTGTCTTTTATATTAAAGCAGGAATGTTTCACCATACTGGGTTCCCTGGAGACTGCTGAGACATCTTCAAAAGAACACCTGCCCATATCAGTGTACTTGACCTATTTCCCCAGCTTCTTTGCTGTATCCCTCCCTCTGTTCAGCTCAGGCTACAGAGGACAGGTAATCCCATTGACATTGGCAGAGACTGATGTAGTGCACCTGTGATCTGGTTATCTTGCTCTATCGCGATTGTGGATGAAACTCCCGGCAAAGCAATGAGGTTTTTTAAGAGTTGTATAGTTGTCATAAACAATTAGAGTTCAAATAAGAGAGTATTAAACAAGACGATATCAGAAGAAGCACTGCATGGTAGAGATTTTGCTCCTGCTCATATCGGGTCAACGTTTTTCTAAGGTGGAAAAAAAAAGAACGTGGCAAACAGGGAGATGAAGAGAAGATATTTCATCACCAACTGAAATAGTTCACACCATTCATTAGTGTCTGTGTGTGTGTTTATATATATATATAAACAGATAATACCCGCATGGTGACCAGTTTCTACTGGGAGGCAATGGGATGAGCATGGAGTTGGAGATTGGTTTATATAAAGACTCAAGTGACCAGCATTCTGGGCTCGCACATCCTCATTCCTTTTTTCTATATCAATTAACAGAGCATCCGTACTGATCTCCACCATTTCACTGGCTTGTTTAGATTAAAAGTGTTAAAGTATAGTTTCTGTTTCAAGAGCCATTTCCTACAAAAGACATTATTTAATGTGTGACCGCTTCTCCGGGGTAAAATAACAGAGGCGCCCAACTGGCGACAGGGTGCACCAGCTTTTACACAATTGTCAACCAGTTTGATGGCTTCGAGAAGTATGAACATCTATCACATAAAATAATTTAAGTTTGTGGTTGGAATTTGATGAAATTGGGAAAAATGCAAGGGAGGGTAAAACTTTAGTAAAGTACTTTAACTTGGGTTAAAGCTTTGATTCTGCCGAATAAATGGACCAAAGGAGAAATCATGTTATTTTGTTATCTATTTATATTTATATACATTTCTAATACAAATCCCAAATTATGTTTACCATACCCTCACAATTTGTCATTGCACCTACTTCAGAGAAGGAGCGCTAAATTAGAGCCATAAAAGCAGTTCTCTGAATTCAACTGAACACAGCTGCCATGGTATGAATGCAAAACAAATGTTGAGATACTGTTTCCAATCTTCAAAACGGATTTGAAAACGTTTCCTTGGCTAAAATCACCAACCATTTTCAGCCTACCACCTGAGAATCATTTCTAGACGAAGCAACACAAAGTCTGGTGGCTTAGAGCTGTTGCATAATACAAAAACAAAGATGAGTAAAGAAAAGCTCAAAGTACACAGAGCATGGCCGAGACGGCCAAACATCAACAAACTTAAATATTGATGGGGGAATCTGACTTTCTTGGCATATAAATCAAAGGGCTCTCCTGGCTCAGTAGTATCAGCATAAGTTGCCGCAAAGAGCAGCAAGGCTATGTTGCTTTATTGTGCTGCAGCCAGAGGCCCAGAGGCGAAAGAGGGAATCCACTTGCCATCACTGCTGGATGCTGAATCACAGGATGCTTAACTCATATTTTCTTGCTCAATTTATAACATAATGTGCTCTCTGTTTTATCACAGCAGTGAAACTCAATCCTTGCTTGAGTTGTTCGCTCATTCAAGGAATTGATTTTGCTGTCATCAGCCTCTCTTTCTGCATGCTCTCTCTATCGAGTGTAGTCTTTCAACCTCTCTGACCTCTCTGTGGGGCTCTTGATGGCAGTTGAATGGTAATATTGAGGCCCAGCAGGTATTTAGGCTTTCATCAGCTCAGTATAATGTGCATCTAGTTCATGAAGCTAAAAATGCAGCTACTCAGGCCTTCCTAATTCATTTAGCAAAGCCCAAGGAGGTTGTGAGCTCTGTCTGAAAAATCCATCAGCTGACAGAGAGACTTTAAATGGGAGTACGGGCAGAAGAGCTTATAAAATTATTGTTGCTTCTCAAAAGAGGAGAATGCTTAAACCTACAAAGCCCGGGAAGGAATAACACAAATGTTAATTAATATAAACACAATAAAATGCATTTGACCCCCTTTGCATGTTGCCATCGGTGAATATTACTAGTGGCCTCTCTAAGGCAAGGCAAGTTTGTTTATATGGCAATTTTCAGCAATAAAACAATTCAAAGTGTTTTATGGCTTTATTCTTCTTGCTAGAGTCAAGCAGCTATCTTTTTTCTGGATTTGTGGATGAGATGCTCACCTTTCTTCTTCAGGAAACCAGGGCACCCACCTTCTGACAACTCCCTTGACTGTACTGGCTTATGGAGTCAGACAGGGAAAACATGCTTGCACACAGTGGCGCACACCAACACATACTGTAGGTGGTGAAAGACAACCGAGAAGCGGTGCAACACATTAACACACACAGACCATAACAAGTGAGAGACACAACCATGGGCAGAGACAGTGGAACTGCCATGAAGATGAAGAAACTGATAAATGAGCCGTAAATGTAATTCTTGGTTAGATGTCTGGTATTAATCATACCATCCTATTAGCATAAAAAATGAGCCTCTGTCGATGTGACAAAATAAATTGTAGTGAAGCCTGCCTTTCCCAGATTTGGATTTTTACCTGGAATAAGTGTATTTTTTCCAGGTCCCTTTAAACTGTCCTTGTAGAACCTTAGGTCTAATCAAAACAACTGTCTCTTCCAATCAAAGGATATCCAAAGGTCTTGGAAATATGAAATGGATATGACCATGCTGGCTGCTTTGCTCAAACTTGTTGTCTCATTACCTGTAAATAGATATTAAAGTCCTTCACATACAGAGTCATGTTTTGTTTATTTAAAAATCCAGAAAGATTTAAAAGAACTCACGATTCATCATAACTTAAGATTATCCAAACTAACTTTTCATTTTATCAACATGTTTGCTCTGACTGGAAGAAACATAACATTTTGCAGTGGCCCAGCCAGAGTCTCAAGCCTGAATTTTATAGAAAATCTGTTGAGGAGCTTAAATATTGTAGTCATCATGGAAGCAACCTCAAAGAACTTGCCAAAATGGCAGCTGGTTAGCAATTACTAGAATGGTTGAATGGTGTGATGGCAATAAAAAAGGAAAACATTAATTATTGAGAACGGTATAAAATGTATGTATCTATGTTTTTGTACGCCTAGTACATTAGGTTCATCTCATTTTCTGCAAAGCATCAGTAAGACTTAAGTGTCTTTTCCAAAAAGTAAAACCTGTCAAACTGTGAGCTTTAAGAAAGTATGATGGCTCTGCGGATCTACCAGAGTTTTGTGCAGAACTGATGTCAGCACTACACATAAAATCTGTCAAAAGTCCTCCCATGCTTTCTTCGAAACAAGAATCGTGAACGAATTCCGTGTAGTGATCCTGTTGTTTGCAGAGCAAACGGTCCAACTTTTTCTTATTCTTCACATAGAAAATGATTCCTGAGTCTTCTTCATGCTTTTAAATACTGATGATGGCTGTTTGACAAAACCATGCATAACCACATAACTCCCTTGACACATGAAGCTGGCTTGCCATTATATAAATCAGCTGATGCAGAGCTTTGACTGCCTCCATTGGCCAGTAAGGGGTATTGCAGAGGCAGGCTGACTAACCTTTCTTTTCCCATCAGTCCTTTCACAAAACACATGAAGATCAGGAAAATGCTTTCATTTTTAGTTAAAGGAGCCTTTGTTTTGTTTTGTTTTTTCTTCATCTCGAGTAGAGAGAAAAGTTTGCTAAGGAGAGCTTTTTGTTCAACCCCTCAAAGCAAACTTTTTGAGCAATTTTTCATTTGCAACCAAACCGACTCCATACTTAATTGAAAGTTGGAGAACCTACAGACATCTTAAGCTGCTTCCAGACAACCTACTGTTACACCAGAGATCTTTGATAGACAGTCCATCTATTGGAGCTGAAAAAAGGTGGGACACCTGGGTGAGCAGCCGGTTGTGAGCCAGTTCTGTAAAAGTAGAACAGCAGTGTATGACCCAGTAAAGCTGTCTTTTTTTTTTTTTAGCTGTATTATATTATATTGGTTCTGGCGATAATAATTTGGTGAAACGTGATTTCCTGTTCTATGTGGGTGGAGCTAAAGTGATGTCGGTAAATTTATTAATAAATGTGTTGAGGGCTGGTCTTTTATGACTGTCGGTTCGTGGCCTTTGAGGCTGGAGTTTCAGCAGAAATGATGACGAAGCGGCAACATGTGGAAGCAGTAATACATTTATTTGTTGGTAGCAGCATTCAATCTGACAACCAACCAACAACCAACTTGGTTCACAGACACAATCACTGCCTTAAATACCCTCAGCTGATTAAGGCCAAACCATTCTGCACTAGACAATGTACTGCTGATTTTACCTATAAAATACAATATTTACATAATACAAATACACATTCCCACCTATTTTTATAAATATTTTATCTTTTAAACCCACCCCTAAAACCCCTTAAAACAAATGTGCAGAAGTTCGCCCCTGCTTTTTCCATGGTCTCTCCCGGAACCTATAAATGGTGTCTGGACTCCTGGAGAAGCATTTGTCCAAACACCCTGGAGAGGACATAGAAAACAGGTAAGTCACTAAATTAACACTTAGTTTAGTCTCACACTCACAGATTCTACACCACGATTTGCTTATGTTTACTGACAGTAAACCTCAGCTCCAAATAACAATTCTTCTTTCCACAGATCCCACCCCATTTCCCAATAAGGAGCAGCTGTGCAGAGCCTGAAACAAAAGGCTACATGCTAATTATTAAAATATCCAATAAATATTCAATAAATAGTTCAAACTTCTTGTGTGCAAATGGTTATTTCTGTGCAAAGTCATGCTCAAAGTGCTGTACTAAATAAAGTGCTAATCAAGGTGCAAGTTTACAGTGCAAAAGTATTCTTATACTGCAATACCAGTTACTTTTATATAAAAAAAAACAGTCCCAGTAATGAAGACCTCTTCATTACAATGACACAGAAAGTTTGGAACAGCTCCGACCTTAAGTGTGGAAGTTTTTACACCTTTGTCTTTTATGGCAAGGCGAATAATTTTATAAGCTCCTGGAAATTCTTAGATTTTAATGATAGTGGAAAATTAGCAGTTGAATAGTAGTAATAATGTGGTTAGCCTTTGAATGTTTGCTTCTTTTCCTCAGTTCATAATTAGTGAATAAATATTTGTTTAATTTCAAATTTAATTCCCAGTTCTATCAATGTATCACTCTATTGATGATTACTTCTCAACAATTTTAATTTCTTGTTGAAGTTTGATTATTTCTGTTTCTGTTTAGATAATCCCCACTTCATCTTATTATACTGATTGGTACTCTATGATTGATTTTTGATAGTGCACATCAATATAATTTAATGCAGCTCAATTTGGCTACATATTGTACCACTCAAAATATGTAAAAACATTTTCAATGTTCTACCAAAAATAACTTATACCCTGCTTGGTTATGTATCGCTACTAACTTTTTACCTTCCTGGGCGTTATTAAGAATTAATTTAAGGTTGTCTACACAGATGTATTCGCACCATGTTAGAGGAAAATGTCATCTGCAAACTTTTTTATACATTCACATTCTCACACCATACAGTCTTTGTGACGACAGAGGTAGCGGGGCCTCTCCCTGATGAATGCACTGTGGCACAGGTTGTCTTCAGCTGAGTTGAGGACTGCAAAGGGTTTTGACAGTGTTCACTCCAAATATCCTGCTTCGAGTGAAGCTGATAAGAATAGACGCCTCTCCCGGCACAGCTAAGCGAGCTCCACATCAGAGTGTGTCACCACTGTCAAAAAGTAGGGACTGCAGTTAGATGCTCACTTTGCAACGTGGCAATGGCCTGTAACATCTTGTTAAACTCCTCAGTTTGTCAGTTTCTCTCTTCTCTCAGGGCCAAGATGTAAGTACATGCTTAGTCATGATGAGACAAAATAGACATTATATAACTTTCATGGGCTTAGAAAACCTGAAACACAACCACTAATAATACTAATGTTTTAATTGAAATGCTTGCTTCCTTTTCACATTTACTGAAAGACTGGAGCATTTTAGGCCTGTATAGGCCTCAGATTTGTGCTGCATTATTAACCAACTGAGGACAACAAAATAAATCAAAAAAATCACGGGGAAGCATTTATATAGAACTTTGGGGTCACATCTATTTCCATGTCCCCAAAGTTTATTTATATTGGACTTTGCAGACATGTGATTACTGTTCAAGTCGGCTGTGTTAAAAAAACAGCTTAGGTGAGATGGATGTATGGATGGATGTATGTATGGATAGATGGATGGACGGATTCATTCATTCATTCATTTAACATTTTCAGAATATTTGGACATTTCTGATGTGTTCAAGTTTCAGCTTGGATTTTTTTATATCTTTTTTAGATTATTACCAAAACTTAATAGAGATTTTCTCAAATCCACACAGGTTTGGAATTATACATATATATCTCAAATACATGTCTCGTGTGTGTGTATATATATATATATATATATATATATATATATATATATATATATATATATATATATATATATATACACTTTTATAAATGTGTAATGTATTTCTGCAACATTTCAAGTAAATGTTATTTATTTTATTTCTATATATTTTATTTCTATATATAACTTAGTTATTATCGGCTGTTTTATAGCAAAACTTTTAGAATACTTAGAGCAAGAATATAATATAATGGTTTAAATTTGTGGGACGTTTGGCTGACCAATCATTAATTGTAAACTCTACACTGTTCCAATTAAAAAAATAATACAATGCAGCTCACTGCCTGTCAGGATGGCAGGCCGTTTATTTGTTCACATTCATCTTTGAACTTGACTCTCACCTCCATTTAAATTTTGTCATAACGTTCAAGTTTCTCCTTTTTAAACACCAACAGAGAGTAACTGACTGCTCTCCTGCTGAGCCCTCTGGTGTTAATGGGCTCAAAAGTTTCACTTACCAGCAATAAATGGTGTAAATTTAACGTTAAGGAGGGACAGAGAAAGTCATTTTGGTAATAAGACCTTGTAATAATCTCATTAAGAAGAAAGAGATGGGCTCAGGGACAAGACAATTATCCCCATGTCTTCCCCACATTAAAGGTATTTATTACTTGAGCTCTGCGGGGCTCCACTCATCAGCATCTTGATTTGTGTTCTGACCCAACAATGGGCTACCGTCCAGGGTTGCCACGGAGTGCTCCCATCAACACGCAGGTGAAGTGAAAACTCGAACTGACTGAGCTTTCCCCCTGTGACTCGGCAACATCGCTAATGGCCTCGGCTCATGGCCTTCCCCCGCATAACCTGTCGATACAATTCTCTTCCGCTTTTCCCACTTGCCACTTCCCATCTGGAGCCAATTCTTGAACTGAGATGGTGTGTCCCTTTCCCATGAGGTCTCCTCCTGTCTCTGTATAACACTTAAACTTAGTACTTCTACGGACATACCCTGAATTTGACTCTCCATTCGCTCTGCTGAACATCAGCTTTTTGTTATGGTCTGTCTGGTGCAGTCCCCTCTTATTGTAAGGGCTTTGCCTTTGGGCACAGGAAGAAAAAGCAGAGCTTCTAATGGGTAAAAGTGTGCCACTAATCTATCAGGAATAGGGACAAAGAAAAACACAATTAAAGAGAAAGCAAAATTAACATCAATAGCTAAACTAGTCATATCAACAGGGCTGTGTGCAGATTATGTGTGTGTTCTTTAGCTCTTGCATTACAGGGTGGGACCAACAGGTGACTCTGCAGAGCTTCTGTTCATCTCGGCCAATCAGGGGGAGTTTAGGATGACCGAGTTCCCCCGAGGCATATGTCAGCTTGTTCCTACGCACGGAGAGGTAATTAGGCCTCCTGTTAGGCCTCGGGATCTTTATCTTTTTATGTTTTTTCCACTTACATCCTCGTGTCCAGTCATCAGCTCTGTTCAGGATCCCTGTCCACTGCCTCCTAGTCGTCAGAGTCCTTGGAAAATTTCATTCTGGAAATCCCACAGACAATCTCACTGCTCCGTGGATCCGCTGTCCAAACTCCTCCTTACTCCGCCAACTCCACTCACCTGCCTGCGCAACCTCCAGTGCTCAGCCGCCATCACCACCTCCTTCTGGTATGCGAACAAAGAATCATTACAGAGTTACAGCGCTTAGTACAATCTGCCAACTTCAGCCTTTGTGGGTGTACTTGCCTTCCTCCTGGATCTTCATCATCTTTCCAAACATAAAGAATCAGTTCCATCACCATCAGATCCCAAAGTCTTGGTCTGCTAAGCCTGGGCTTACACTGACTATGGTGCGGGTTACGGTCCTGATCCAGTGCAGCTTCTCCACAAACTCCCACTCACACTGCTCCTAGGGAAACAACAGCCAGCTGCGGCGCTGGAATTCAAAAAGACCAATTTCATCCCCCAATAGCCCATCTTTTTTCTCGTGTTTCTGTTTTTTTCATTTTGTTTACACTAGTCAAGTTAGCAGAAATTGGAGGGTTGATTTTAATCTGAAACTCTCTCCTGTCAAGCTCTTCACTTTTTCTGTTTGGCTCATGAAATTCAGGAACGTGATCCAGGGGATGCAGAGTAGGTTACCTCACAGTGAGACAAGAAGAAACAGCAGCCAATATATTCTCTCTTACATCGTATGGCTTGCTGGGGGTGTGGTTGACATAGAATCACCGATGGTAGAAAAATGACAACCACAAAAGGTATTAAGGTATTACAAAAAGAGATATTCATGTTCTGATGAGCAGCATTACAAATCATTTTCAGTTCAGTTTATTTAAATAACACCGATTCATAACAAATGTCATCTCAAGGCAATTTCCAAAAGAGAATGTAAATTCAATGAAATTATACAGACAGATTCTGAGTCAATTAAATACATTCCACTTGATCCTAGTTATCTAACAGTTCAGTCAGATTAAATGGACGTGTTGGAGTGAAACAACTGGACAGGGTCAATTTGCCTCCTAAAAAAAAAATCACAGAATGTGGCAACATTGTCTAACGCATATTTTAACAAGACAATATATACAAAAGTGTGCTGCCTATCCAAATTATTGGATTTAATTTTATCATTATTGTTTTTTAACTTCCAGGAATTTTCGTATACTTTTTAGAAATGCAGAAATAATAAACTCCCCAAAAAAAGTTTGGAAAGGTTATTTAAAGCTGCAGTATGTAACGTTTGTAAATAATTTTTTACATATTTGTTAAAAGTTTCACTATGTATTGCCAGTAAAATATAAGACATAATTAGTAAAAAAATAATAATAAAATCAAGCTCCTCTGGCTCCTCTCAGCAGTATTACCGTCAGTCACAGAAATACACCGCTCCCGGTCAGAACCAACCAATCAGAGCCAGCCTCTCTTCCTGCCGCTGATTGGTTGTTAGCAGTGTCAATCACTCTTGTGTATGCTGATTACACCCCTTCCCCCTGCACAGTGCTACCATTATTCTGCTTTTGGGGAGGAGCTGTGGAGAGAGGACTAAATAAGCTGCTCCAGCTCATGGACAATTCCTGCTAAAAAATAAAAGTCTGGACTCGGTCAGGCCAATTGATCAAATTATATCTTTTAACCAAAAAATATTTCGTTTTTAAAAAAGAAAAAAAAACTCATAAGAGGTCCCAACGAAATAAATTCTTAATCAGTATTATCAAAAGGAAGAAATGACTGACTGAAATTAAATTTGTAAACATTTTTGGAGGTGTTAATTTTTTTTACAGCTGCCAGTACAACTATTTTGATAAAAAAGACACCTGGAAAAAGCATGCATAGTGTTTAGCGGCACAAGCAGCCAAATATCAACAGCTACATATACATTTTCACGGTTTTGTGCTTTAAATTTCCCCCTGAATTAATTTTTGGTGATGTTCTGAGCATGGCTGACTGTGGCTGAGCCCTAGTCTATTTACTGACTGTGGTTACATTTTAATAGCCAATGTAAAATATGACTATAGTTTCTCTTCAGAGTTCCTACTTTTCAAACTAAGCAGCAGATTGTCTTAAATGAAACTAATAGGTACAAAATGTACCTATGTGTTGTATTAATTGGGGTATCTTTAATATCCCAAGAATTAGCTGTACCGTCAGTCGTGATTTTTTGTTATACTGCATCTTTCATAGACACAAAGAAAATTTATTAACCGAAATATCCATCCATCCATCAATTTTCTGACACGCTCATCCCTGCTGGGGTCATGAGGGGTGCTGGTGCCTATCTCCATCTGTCAATGGGCGAGAGGCGGGGTACACCCTGGACAAACCGAAATATATCACAAACTTTCAAACAGGATGAAAATCCAAACAAAAATAACCACATTGAATAGAACAGATAATTAGAAACTGAATAAATTGAACATTTAAAAAGATCTTGAACAATAGCAAGTCAAAACCACATATGCTTTATAAAGGGAGAGACTTTTCTCCCTCATTGACATTGAATTAGACCAAAGTGTTTTTAAATCAGTTAGGATTACCAAAAATTTTAGCCACGTTCTTTCCATGATTTTTTTGGATAAATCCAAAACAAGATATCATGAAGAAATTGTAGGCATCCACAACACTGGTTCTTCTTTGGGTACATTTTCCAGATGCAGGGAGGAACCACAATGAATCTGTTCAATTCTGCCAGCATTAATATGATGAGAATGTCCCACAATCTCACCGCTCAGGAAGAGGACAGGCTGTGTGTCCCATGAAAATGTTTCACTGCAAAAAGTGTGTATCAACCTCATAACAGAAGCAAAAGACTTTGTGATCATGCTGGATGGAGAGATCATCATTAACTAGAGTAGATCGGATTATTGAGCAACATGGGTTCAAAGGCTACTCAGAGAGTGAATGCATTTAATTTAAAGGTAAGACAAAATTATATTAGCATAGAGTTTATTGTGTCTTAATGTTAGAAAGTGGGGGGATAAAAATATTGTGACAACTTTGCTGATGTAACAAGCAGCGTATGGGCAGAAGAGGATTTTATTCCTCCCCACAGGCCAGCGATATGATTTAGTTTGTTCAATATTGTACTTCCCTGTTCAAAAGGAATTTTAAAAATAGCCAGTTGCAAAATTCTAGTCAGTCTTTGCATCGTTTCTCTCTTATTCTAAGACAGCTTGAACTTATGACTTCACCGTTCTTTTCCTGCAACAACTCAAGCTCAACAAGATTTCAGAATGAGATGTCTCGAGGAATTCTCTCCATGTTGTTGTAAGGCACAGGTAATGACAATGTCAGCTTTTCAGTGCAAAAGTAAAAAAGTTGCCCAAGGATTATTTTATATGTATTAAGAAATTTGTCCACATATATGTGTATATGTGTGTGTCTGTATATATATATATATATATGTGCATATTTATGTTTATATACATATGTATATACATATTTGTGTAGACTATATCCTCTCCTGTTGCAATATCAATAATGCACATGTAAATATCTGCCGAATTGTTTTTCGTCTGCAAATATTTGTCTAATTGTTATCCGTTATTCTATTTTATACAACTTGTTTTTGCTAATTCATACTATATAGTTCTACATTTACTTATGTCAACTGTATGTTTGTCTATGAGTAGCATCTTTTCACCAAAGCAAATTCCTCTTACGTGTAAAATACTACTTGGCAATAAATCTCATTCTGATTCTGATTTTATTTTGATGTATTCCTAGCTTTTAGACAGAAAATATGAATATACAGAACCTAGACATCCTGCTTGTATATATTCCAAATTATTAACTTGAAATGAAATTGGTTTTCAACTCCTGATAAAGTTTTCCTCATCATACCTAAAAGTAGCCGAGTTGTGATTCACCAGGAAGAAAAAAAACAACTTTGTAAGCTGCCAGGAGTCAAGTGCTGAACAGCAGGAGGCTGTCAGACTGCTGGGCTGAGGGGTTATGGTTTCCACACTCCCAGTCAAAGTGCATATTCATTCACGCTGCTCTGCTCTGCTTCAGTGCTGAACTGTTCAACTGTGTCTCAGGGGTGAGCATCAGACAGGCATAATTTCAGGGCCACGCACTGTTACTCCCATTGCTATTCTGAGTCATATTTACCTGTTTAGTTAAAGGAAGAAAAAGCGGCTTAAGTGTTGGATCAATGCAACAATGAGGACAAGAAATCCTCTAGATAACGAGCTGTAACCTTTGCAAAATGAATGACGCAAGAGAAACATATTTGTTGACCAACCGTGCAACCTTTTAGGGCTATAATCACACTGTTTTAAAAAAAAACCTTACTATTTAAGGGTAAACTCTGAGGCAGAGTATCAATTCATGAGGAGTTGATTTAAACTTTAAATTTAATTATGGAGGTAAGTTTGCCCTGGGAACTCTTTTTTGAAGGATTGTACATTTTAAAAGTGCTCAAAGTTCAATGCGGATGGAGCATAGGCTATTGGAGTGTCAAAAGATGCCACAGTGTGGTAGGGTGGCAAACCACACACTTTGTTCCAAAGGACAGCACATTTTGGAACATTTTATAATTTTTTATGTGGCTCACTTATGTTGTTTAAACGATAAGTTGAAGGATTTCTAAAGTGTTGAAGAACAGGTAAACGCTCAAATGAGAAAACATTGTTTTGTGAGGGTCCTGAGTAGCCATACATTAGAAAACTCTACATCCATTCTTGGGCAGTGAATAGACATTTGTTGTGCTTAAAATGACGTATGCTGTATACTCATTGGCTTTGCACTTTGTAACAAATGCTTAATTGCTTGTTAACAAATAACTAATCACGTAGCAGCAACTCAGTGCATTCAGGCATCTAGAGGTGGTGAAGACAACTACTTGAAGTTAAAAACAAGCATCAGACTGAGGAAGAAAGGGGACATGCTCAAATATAAACATTGCATAATCTGTGTATCAGAAATTGACAATCTACTAGAATTTTTGCCCATCACCCTGCCTCAGGTTTATAGAACGTAGTTTGAAAAAGACAAAATGTCAAATGAGTGCTACTTGTGCCAGTGAGAACGCTTTCCAGAGGTCAGAGGAGAATGGGTTGCCTGGTACAACATGATAGAAAGGCAACAGTAGCTCATACTACTGCTGGTCACAAGATCAAGGGATGCAGAATACCATCTCTGAATGCACAACGCAACCTTGAAGGTGATGGAGTACAGAAGCAGAGGACCGTACTGGGTGCCACTCCGATCACCCCAGAACAGGAAATAGGGGATTCATTCTGCACAGTTTTACCAAAAACAGGTACACACATTTTCTGATAGCTACGTACAGCAGGATGGCGCAGCATGTCACAACACTCAAATTATTCCAAACTGCTTTCTTGAACTTGAAAATGAGTTCACTGTACACCAAGGTCATCCACAATCACCAGATCCAGTCCAATAAAGGTCATCTGAGATGGATGTGCAGACCACAGATCTGTGACAGTGTTTTTGTTTTTTGCTGTCATGTTAATATGGATTAAAATCTCTGAAGAAACAGACAGATATGTTGTTGAATACATCACAAATAATTAAGGCGGTTCAGAAAGTTCACTCGTGCGAATCCATTTTTGTAAATTTTCCTTATTAAAATTCTTAAGCCTGATTCTGTGTCTCTGCTGTGTGTGTGTGTATATATATATATATATATATATATATATATATATATATATATATATATATATATATATATATATATATATATATATATATATATATATATATATATATATAGTATAATTATTTTAATTTTAATGTTTTATTTTATTTTTTAAATTTGTAATCTGGCGAACATGAACTCTGTATTTGTTAACAAGATTTGAAGAGTTATATCTGTTTTATTTCTTTTTTTATTTGTATTGTTCACTGTAAAATTCTTATTGTCGTGTTTTTAGGTAGACAATTTTAAGATCTGTCCAGGGACAACAGATGAAAATAGTCTTTTTTTGCTAATTCTGGTGCATTTGCAGCAATGCTAATTAATGTACACTGTTCCTGTAAAATACATAAATTATAAAAATAATTCTTGATTATGCTCTGCATTTGAGTAATTTAAAATGAATCATGATACTACATGTAGTAAGGAATTATGTGTTTGCATCACACTGAGGATCAGATAGATTATTTTCCCAAGCTGTCAAGATGTCACCACAGATGGCCGCCTCTGTACTACACTCACTCGTTCGTTTGTATGTGTATCTGTAATTTACTACAACACTGCAGTCACGTTTACCATAGACCAACCCCTAAGCATTAGGAAGTCATATCTAAGCAGTTTTTCTTCAGTTTTCTACCACGCAGAGAGTTTTTTTCTGAGATCCTGGTTGGTAGTACAACAGCTCTCTGTGAGATTGTACAGGGAAGCAAATTTTGGAAACACACAGGAACGCTCGTCAAGCTCACCTCTCTTATCCACCTGGCAAATGTCCGCTCCTTGAACAAAACGGACAAACCACTCCTTCCCAGCACCTTGGACTTCCACGGATCTAGCTTCCAGCTGTTTCATACGGACTACAGCGTGGAGCTCTCAGGGAAAAAGAGAGGAGGTTGAATTTGGTTTTACGTACACAAAGGCTGGTGGGGCGTGCTCCGGTGGCGCAGGGGTAGAGGGCACAACCCATATATTGACGTGGCTGACTCAGGTTCGATTCCAGCCTGAGATCCTTTGCTGCACGTCTTCCCCCCTCTCTCAAACCCCCTTTCCTGTCAGTTTACTGTGTGAAAAAACAAGCCACTAGTGCCATGAAAACCCAGATAAAGAGTTTAAAAACAAAAGCTGGAGTGCTGTTGAAAATGTTGTAGAAAATATGTAGCCCTCATCTGGATTAATTTTTGTTCGTAAACCATTTTATTTACTGAGAGAAGTGAACTTCCAAAATACAGACAGCATGTAGAATATCCCACCAGAAATAAAAACACTCCGGATGACTGTTACACAGTCTTAAAGGAAGCATGCCATGCAGTTCCCAGAGCAGCCTTCGGATTCTCTGATCGCTTTCTGCTTCATCCCATCCCAACTAATGTGCAAAAACTAAAAACCTTTCAGCCTGTGGTTAGGAGTGTTAGAAAGTGGACTGAGGGGTTAAAGCAGATGTTACAGGTTGGCTTTGATTGTATGGAGTGGAGTGCTTTTGAATCTTCATCCACTGAATGCCTTTACTGAGGCTGCAAAATCATACAACAGCCTTTTTCGAGGACATGTGTGCAGACCCAGACTTTTCACACAAGCAACAGTGAACCACCAAGAAGCTGCATTGGACCAAAGTAGGGGCTTAAATCCTGAATTTTAAACTGCTGGATTTTGCAGACAACAGCATTTTCACTAGTCTGATCTAGGATTGTGACAAGTCCCCACATTGACAGGAAGTGGATCAGCTGGTCCACTGGAGCAGTTAGAACCACCTTGAGCTTAACCCGCTGAAGACTATGGAAATAACCATGGACTTCTGGAGTACCCCCCCCCCCCCCCCCCCACACACACACACACACACACACACACACACACACCAGTGCCCACACCTAGGCTCTCCACGGGAGAAGGCCCAGCAGAGACTATACTTCCTCCCGGTCTTCTACACTACCATTATTTAGGCTGTCCTGTGTGTGTCCATCACGGTGTGGTTTGGCCCATCCACAAAACACACAACCTACTTTATTTTCCTTTATCTGTTTGTTTTTTTTTTACATCAAAACACACATGTAAATACTGCTGTTGATATGTTTTATTTATACCTAATATCTGTTCACTGTGAACGCTGTAGCCAAAGTCAAATTCCTTGACTGTGCACACAATCGTGGCCAACAAAGCTGATCCTGATTCTGAATGCGGCAGAAACCATCAGCGGATAACAAAAGGTTTGACTCGGAGCTCTGCACAAGAGGCCCTGGCATCCACCTCTCACATCTACAGGTCTCCTGTTAGCCCACAGGTCTTCATATCACCTGCTCTGAGGCAGCAAAAGCCACCCACCAGTTCTCCCCGCTGCCAAACAGTGGGTGGTGGAAAGCAAAAGCGGTGCATGAAGTAAAACAACAGCTCAATCCCAGAGCAAAGTCTCACAGTGACAAGGATAGCATAAAAGGTTATAGAAAAAGAAAAAAAATACAGTGTGGTGTGCAGTGATTTGTATATTTTACAGTCAGAGCAGGTGGTGAAATTACTTCAACATGTATCTCCATAACATTTTGAGGGTTGTTTCCAAAAACAAAGAAAAAGTAGCACACTACTACACTCACTGGTCATTTAATTAGGTACATCTTGTTTGCACTGGGTCGGACCCTCTTTTGCCTATATAACACAGATTCAAAATGTTTCATGAAGTTATATTTATTTATACTAGAATGACAATTATGATCCATTATGCACAAAAATACCCTCCCGGATTGATTTAGGGGGATGGTGGAGGACCCTGGAGTACAGTAACCCCATGCAAATCTTCATGGAACCAGTTTGAGATGCTTTGAGCTTCATGACATGATGTATATTCTGTGTATATTAGTAGTCATCAGAGAATGGGTACATTCTGGTTAGAAATGACTATGCTCGGTAATAGTCAGGTAGGCTAAGGTGTTCAAACTTTGCTCAGTTGGTACTAAGGGGCCCAAAATCTACTGGTAAATTATCCACATCAATATCACAGCACCAACAACAACAACCTCATCAGTTGATACAAGGTAGTATGGACCTGAGCTTTGATGCTTTTACAGAAGATTTAGACCGTACCATCTGAATATCTCTCCTAAACTGGATACTGGTGGGAGCAGGCAACATTTTTTCCAACCTGTTGTCCAATTTTGATGAGCCTGTGTTGATCGTGGTACAGCGGCTTCTGAAAGTATTCATACCCCTTGAACTTTTCCACATATTGTCCAGCCTACGTCCAGCAGCACATCTCTCATTGTCTCCTCCAACAGTTAACAGATTCACCCCTTCTTCTAGATCGGTCCGGTTCCCCGTCCTCCTGGTTCCCGTTCGAGTCTTGGTCTTCAGTACAATCTCCTGTACTTCAATAAACCTTTCCTCCAATCTACCTGTTTCCCGAGTGTACTCTGCATGTGGGCAAAACACCTTAAGCCAAACATGACACTTAGTAGGTTTACAGATGTGCCAAACTCTTTCCATTTCTGGATGATGGATTGAACAGTGCTCTGTGAGATGTTCAAAGCTGGGGAAATCTTTTTTATAGCCTAAGCCTGCTTTAAACGTCTTCACAGCTTTATCCCTGACCTGTCTGGTGTGTTCCTTGGACTTCATGCTGTCCCTAATAATATTTTGATTAATCTCTGAGACGGTCACAGAGCAGCTGTATTTGTACTGAGATTGGATTACACACAGATGGACTCTATTCAGTCATTAGCAATCATCAGACAACTTCTGAAGGCAATTGGTTGCTCTCAGAGAAAAGGGGTCTGAATACTTTTGTACACCTCACTTTTAATTTTTTTCTTTGTAAAATTTTGTTTGCTTTTGTACAATGCCCTTTTCAGTTTTTTATTTGTAGAAAAAAGAATACATGTATCATTTTCTTTCAACTTCACAATTGTATACCACTTTGTGTTGGTCTTTCACATAAAATTCTAATAAAATATATTTGTTTGTGGTTGTGATGTAACAAAAGTGCGGAAAGAGTCAAGGGGTATGAATACTTTTGCAAGCCACTGTATGGGTTTCCTGCCTCAGCAGACAGGAGCGGCACCTGGTGTGGCCAATCTGCTTCAAGGTTTGATGTGTCATGTGTTCAGAGATGGTATCCTGCATTCCTTGGTGGTAACAAGGGGATTTATTTGAGCAACTACTGCCTTTCTGTCACATCAAACCAGTCTGCCCACTCTCCACTGACCTGAGAAAACAAGGCAAGTGCTGCTGACTGGATATTTTCTGTTTTCATTCTATTCTCTGTAAACCTGAGAGATTGTTGTGGGTGAAAAACCCACTACATCATCTGTTTGTATCATACTCAGACCAGCCCACCTAGCACAGACAAAAATACCATGTTCAAAGCCACTCAATTCTATTTATTTCTCATTCTGATGCAAAAATACAATGACTTGCTGTCATGCAATTGTTTTTTTTGTTTTTTTGCTATTTTTGTTAGCAAGCGTTTAAACTGTTTACTTAATAAAGTGACTGGTGTGTATGTATTGTGAATGTTATACGATATATGTTTTTGATGAAGTCAAGACCCCAGGAAGAATAGTGACTGTTTTAACAGTAGCTAGTGGGGTTATTAATAAAACAAACAAACTGGTGGGTGCAGTCAGTTCGCTCCCTTATGTGAAAACATTCAGTAATTTAGGCCTCCATAAAAGGTATGTGATTTAGAAGGTTCTCAAAAAAAGTTTTGAATACAAAAAAGGGAACTGAATCACTCATCAAAAGACAAAAAAAAATACAAAACCATAAGATATCTACAACTGAGCTGTCTTAAAATTTCAAAACCCTTCTTGTGAAACCATTACATTTTGCTCTGAAACACATTTTCATGTGGGACCGGGTTGTGTGGAAGACTTGAAGCCAGAGGGCCTATTGTGAATTAGAGAAAGATGAGAAACACCACATATGAAAGAAAAACTCCACTTAAAGGGTTCTGTGCGCCCCTAACACACAGGGAGGGAATGGCTTATTAATATAACCCACAGGCAAGCCACTTGTCAGAGCTATGTTCCCTTCTTTCAGTGGAACAACTCCATTTGCGATGCTGTATCCAATTACAGAAGGCAGAAAGCCTTGTTGGGGGCAATGAGATCCAGTCACCTCTGACCCCACAGTCAATTTGTCTCAGGCTACATTTTAATTTGCAGCATTTTACAGCAAGCATTGGGACCAGAGGGTATCCAAATATGTATGTGCAATGTTTGTTATTCAGCATCAAAGGAAGAGGTATGTGGCGGCAGCTTCTAAAAGTACCAACTATATGCTTCCATTTCATTTAAAATAAAACAGCTAACAACAGATGCAGGCCTAACGAGCCATCTGAATAAATGCAGTGCCTTATCACGTTGTCACATTACAACCACAACCTTCAATGTATTATTGTGACATTGTTTTGTTACATACTTGTGAACCAGAAGGAAAATTATACATGCTTTTTTTTTTTATATAGAACATTTTTAAAGGAGGCTGTGCATTTGTAATCAGCCAACTTTACTCTGCTACCCCTTAATCAAATCCAGTGGAATCAATTGCCTCAGAGTCCACCTATGTGTAATTTGGTCTCAGTACAGTACAGTTGTTCTGTGAGGGCTTCAGAGGTTTGCTAGAAGACTTTGGTGAACAAAAAAAAGAGCATCATAAACACCAGGGGTCTCATTTATAAAGGATTGCACGGAATCCATACTAAAAGTGTACGTACGCCCAAAAAAAGAAAACCGCGTACGGCAAAACAAATTCTGATTTATAAAACCATGCACACGCACACCAGCACGCAGTTTCCCTTTATATATCAAAGCTGCACCTGAATGTTTGCGTACCAGGTTCTGCCGTCAACACACCCAGATTCAACCATAAATGGGCAATGCAAAGCACCTCATGTACGGTAGTGTGTGTGTTAAAAATGGGTCAGCTGATCGCTGTTCTTTTCATCATGGTGACGTGGCAACTATGGAGAAAAAGCTCGAAACTTTGGGAAAATTTCACAGAGAGGCGTTTGTTAAATTTGTAAACTGGAGATGAAAAGCACAGATGTTGCCCACATTAAAAGAACTCGTTACAAAAAAATTAAACCGGATTCCTGTTTTAAACTTCAGATAAAAGCTGTGCCCCGTGTTGAAATTCCTATGACGCTGTGCACTCAGATCGACATTCAGAGACGGGAGGGAGACCAAGAAGAATCAGAGGTTTCCTCCACAATGATAAAGAACCCCCCCATGCACACAAAGAAAAAAACTTCACAAAAGGAATTTTAGGAAGCTGACGAATGCTCAGAGCTGCATGCGTGTGAGCGGTATTTGAAATGTCCTTATGTATACTTAAGTGTCACCAGCACAATCATGAATAACACTGCCGTTTTGAATGCTCATGAATCATAAGCATTCAAAATCGACTTAGTCATAACTTATGATAAAGTCGATGATTCAATTCTGATATGGAGTGAAATTGAACGTCTGAGAGGAATCATCATGCTGTTGGGCTACAACTCACCACTTAACCATCTGCATCAGCAGTTTCCCCCGTCTCTAAAATGAGCATACACATGGGTCAGGGTTGCTGTGAGGACCACACATTTCCCCATCAAGTTTTTTTTTATATATTCCAACTTTTGTGTGGAAAGTGACATACGCACATTTCAGGCCCCATTTTGTGCGTACACAAGCTTTATAAATGAGACCCCAGGGAACGCAGCAGACGGGTCAGATATAAAATTAGTTGTAAAAAAAGAAGTGTAAAGCAGTGTTAGATAGAGGAAATCTGACTTGAGTCACACTTAAGTCACAAATCTAAGAGCGGTAACAGTTTTTATCTGATGTGAGGAAGATTGAATAAAAACCTACATGCGAGCTACCGACAGCAGCTGCTGCACGTTGTACTATAAGAGGATGCGTTGCTGATTAGGTGAACAGATAATCTGTTCATGTTAGCTGTAGCTTCATAATAATGACCACATGAATGTATCTCCAAATGAACAATGTATATATTAAATTGACTTTGGGTAATTTGTGAACAAAATAAATAAAACTCTCACAGTTAAGCAAACTATTTCAGTACAGGAATTGAAAATATATAAATAAAAAATATCATATAAATAAAATAACTTCCTGTTACATTTATTCAATAAATTATTTGCTTCTTTACACTTTGGTTGTGATTTTCACCTCACATTTGAACATATTTGTTTAATTTAGAAGGGAGAACAAAGTTTTAAAAAAGTGGATTTAGAAAATAGTTTCTCAATATCATTCAAAATTCTCCAGCTTAGAGTAAGAAGAAGAAATCGCGGCAAACCTTTTTAGTGTCATACATAATGGTATTGGCAAAAGGTGTCAGTAAAGAGGTGAGACCTTCGGAATGGGTAACACCTGAAGCCCTAAGCATTGACTCAGGAAGGAGCTGGTATTACAAGATGACCGTAGAGATAACCAGGATGAATGAGAGAAAAGAAGGATGACGTAATATGGGAGGCGAAGGAGGGCTGACGATCAGAAGGTATTGGAGCTCATGACGAGGAGAGATGGTGTCTGAGCGGAAAAAAGGTGGATGGATCTTCCTTTTATAGCCAATCCCTGTGGTCACTTGATCACTGCCTGACGAAAGGCCATCATTGTCATTGCAGCAATTGTCCACACTCTTTAGATTATTACTTGTAAAAACGTTTGGAAGCCATACTTTTAATTTTCTTCAACTTTACAAGTATATACTACTTTGTGTTGGTCAATTACATAACATCCCGATAAAACACACTGATGTTTGCGGCTGTGACGTGACAAAATGTGAAAGATTGGTGTGAATACTTTTGCAAGGCACTGTGGAATTAGGCTTTTAGCGCGAAATAAAGGAGGCCGCTCCTAATATCCTTCCAAAACTGGCAGCAGTTCAGCACTCTACCTTCCAGCCTCTCTGAGGTAGGTCGAATATTACACGGCTCTTTTTTTTAATGTTCTCTAAATCCTGCGGGGAAATTACCCAAGCCCAGTCACCAGCATTTGTGCGAGATGGAAAGCCTTTCCAAAGGGATTATGATGCCCTAGACTTGCTCTTGCTCTCATTTCTTTTAAAGCCCAGGTATCAGTTATCCGTCAGACAAGCTCAGGTCCGCCTTGACAGGGGTGCACATGTCTTGGCTCACCCCTCGTCAGAGATCGGATGAAATTCTCTGTTATGACCTCTCTGACTCTGCTATTCACAGCTGTAAGGCAAAAGGATGACATAAGGGTGACATTTGAAATGCACCTTTACAGTTTCCCGTTGGACCTTGTTACCACTACAACCCGACCTGAGAGAAGGCTTTATGGCCTATGCCTATTGTGTCACATTCACAATTGGTCCTCAAAATGGGATTAACTTTAAAGCACACATCTGATGTAGGCCCATTTGGAGGGTAAATTTCTGGACTCTGTAGCTAAAGGAGATATTGTTGACTTTTCTTTCATAAAGACACAATACACCTTAGGAAACATCCTGTTTGAGTCCCCACGGGTGTGGATTCAAACTGCTGTCAACAATGTTTGTTCATCTTCTGTGCCAGAGTATTCCTGGGTTGTAATGATCATAGAACTGCTTGTTACATTTTTTGCTTTGAGATGTTGCTTAAGTGCAGGAGTCTCGAGTTTGAGACTCAGCACTGCAGGTTTCTTTCTTTTGGATTTGCGTATCTTCCTGCAAGGTTTTTCCAGGAACTTTGACCTTCTTCCACAGTCCAATTCTAAGAACTACATTTCTCTCTGTTAAACCTATTGTTATGGAACTTAAATCACTTATATATAATAGTGTAGTTTAAAGTAATACAGATGTTAACTTTAACCCAGTAACCTAAATAGATGAGGATGTATGCAGAACAAAGGATGAATTCAGACTTCAGTAAGCATGTACCAGGAACGGATGCAACAAAGAGATATGAGCAGATAACGCTTTTAAAAATGCTTGTCCCAAGGTTTTACTATTGTTTCAGTTAACTCCCAGGAACCAAGCTAGGAAAATAGATTACATTTAACGGTCAAAGGTTAGGAAACAGATGTTCTCAGCAGACTCAATGTCACAAGGAAACTTAGAAAAAAAGGTTGGTCCGGCCCCCGCTTGGACTCTGTAGGTTCAAAAAGGAAGATACAACGTGTAAGCTTTGAGACACACTTAGGACACAGGCAGAGAACTTGAGGTATACGATGCTCTGATAAAACTTGTAAGTGTCTTCCACTTTGGAATTCCAAATTGTAATAAATATATGTTTAACTGTTCTTTAAACATATATACTTTGCTTTTGAATTCACTGCCTCTTCTCTTTGTGCCAAATCCTCGACCGGGTGAAATGAGACGGGCCGTTAGGTGAACGGGCCCCACATGAGTCTCGTTACTATACAGACGACCTGTCCAGGAGCCTGTACTGAACAGAAGTCACTGACTTCATCTCAGAGACTGAAAATAGCTAACTTCGGGTTTTCATCACTTAGTCAAAGCATTCACACTGAAGAATGTGTTTTTTTAGCCTGGCCCAGGTCCTGTACCATAAAGCAGGCTTCATAGATTAATGAGAGAACTTCAGCGTTAGCTCTCAGTTTCCATATTTGCAAAGCTGTTTTTGTGCATATCTGGCTCTGTCACCATGGTAATTCGTACTGCAAAACCTTCTAGATTTGAGATTCAACACCATGAAACCACATTTACTTAAATCAATCTATGCCCTGAAAAAATTTAAGGAGACTATAAACAGAACTCTTTTATTTTCCTTCACACCAAGTGATACTTACCCAATCACACCATCGTGTGTCTCTCCTGCAAAGGATAAAAAGGTATAGACAAAGGATGGATGGATGTTTAATATCACTAGTCAACTACATCAAAGGGTATTAGAGGCATTCTCTATTGTGTTTTTCCTCAGTTGTATCTTATCACCTTGAAAGTCTGCAAATGTTGATCAATTAATCTAAAAGAAAATAAGTAATTTCCATCCATCCATCCATCCATCCATCCATTTTCTAACATGCATATCCTTTATGGGTCGCAAGGGGACCCTGTGCCTATCTCCAGCTGTCAATGGGTGAGAGGCGGGGTACACCCTGGACAGGGCGCCAGTCTATCGCAGGGCAATACAAGTAATTTATGCTACAAATTGTATTTTACAATAATCCACATTTGTTTTATTTCCCAATGTAGGATTACATTTTACAGTCAATACATCAAACCTCCCCCATGTTGCTTTTTTTTAATTTATTTTTTAGTTTTAGTTTTTTTCTTTTTTGCACAACTTTTTAGTCTGTTTCTCATTAAGGTCTTTTAAGGTCTTTTTAAGAAATGAACAGACATTTGCATTTAGAAATGACCTTTACATATACTATATTAGAATGCCTGTGTGTTCCTGCATGCTTCAGTTGGCATTTCACTTTGCTGAAATGTAAATGGAAAAAGCTAGTACACCTGAAGTTTCCCACTGAGGGGAGAATTTAGGTGTACAAGCTAACTAAAGAATATTTTTAATCTATTCTAGTTTTGGGGAGTTATTTATACTGGAAAGCATTTCAATCTTCAAGGTGAAGAACATATGGCTGACAGGAAGTTTGTTTCTGTTTTGTTATGCTTTTATTTTGAAGATCACTAACCCCTCTCTTTGAGGTCAGCCTTCAAAGGGCAAGATTCATGGGCTGCATCCAAAAAGGTCTCCTTGTTAAGAACACTTTAGCCGAAGAGAAAAAGAGCATCAGTGTTTTCCATGATAAGTGCTACCAGAATAGTGCAGTCAGAAAGGAAGAAGGTAGGAAAAGGAGCCATGCTTCCCATTAAAGTTAATTTAGCATAGGAACCTTGTCCCACAATCCTTTGCATGATATGACGTATAAGCACCGCCCACCTTACGGAGATCAACGAAAATGCCCTGGGCAAAAAGCATTTTAGCAGCAATATTTACCCTTTCACATAGTACATGACTTGTTGGTCATCCATGTGGATAAGAGGCCTTTGGCTGGCTCCGCCTTTGCTGTTTGCAGCAAATAAGATCCGATAGATAGTGTAATGGCAAAGTTTTAAATCAGACGAAGCACAAAATTACCAGCTGTGATGAATAAACCTGTTTTCCTTGAAAATTAAACTCTGAATATTAATTTATGTTGTACACATTATATATGCGTAGATTTGCAACATCTATGTGTGTTTCCACTGTGTAAAGATGTATGAGTTTAAGGCTCTCTGAAATTGGGCAAACAGTCAGTGGCTCCATCCAAAAACATCTATTTGGTAAGGACTCTTCAGCCATACCGTAAGTGTGTCAGCGTTCGCCATAATAAGTGCTGTTCAGATACTGCAGTTAGTAAAGAAGGAGGTAGGAAAGGAGCCTGTGTGCTTCCTATCAAAGTTCCTTTAGCAGAGGAACCCCACAATGATGTATGAGTTAAAGGCTGTCCAAAACGGCACATTACTCCGAAGCTTCTTTCCTCCCCACGATAGGGTTCTTACTGTTGACCTCCTGAAAAGTCAAGGAACAAGAGCTAGGAGCTATAATTAGAACATTTCAGGTACATCATCCAGCTCATTGAGGCAGACCACTGAGCTGAAAAAAAAAAAAAAACAGGAACCACTTTCAAAACAGAAAGGTGTTATTACTTCACAAAAGAACATTAAAGGTGCACAGTGAAAGTTTTGAAGTTAAACATGATTTATTTTCTTTCCCATACATGCCCTTGCAATTGCCCAATATGTAAAATAAGTCCTCTATTTACCACAGTTGCCTCTATAGACTGGATTTTCAGTTCATGAGAGAGTGATTCAGACTGAATCCTCTGGGCGTGTGCATGTGTGTGACTCCAAAAAAAGTAAAAACAAAACAACTGGACTTGTTTTCAGTAGTGAAGACGTTTCGCTTCCTCTCCAGGAAGCTTTCTCAATTGAAAAAGTCTGGAGTAATGATGAGTACCAAGCTTTATACTACTGCCCAAACAAAGGCCTTGTAATGGCTTAGATAACATGCAAATTCAACCGAAACAGGTCCACCCCTTAGTAATGGGCGGTCGTTGAAGCCATTAAGCCAGCAGATTGGACCGAAACTGGTCCACTCCTCTGTAACGAGGAGTCGTTAGGGTTGTTATTGGCCTGGCTTAAAGGAACAATGTTTTGATCACCCGAATGAGGGTGAGAGTTAAAGTGACGATTGGCTGAAATTAATCCTATAGCTGTGTTGTAAGTTTTTGAGAGTTGGAATCTAAGGCCTCCTCCCCTGTTTAAGGTTGGTTTTTCTCTCTTAACGTATATGGCTTCCTTCACACCCCTTTCAAACCATCTGTCTTCTTTGTCCAAAATGTGAACATTTTGGTCCTCGAAAGAGTGTCCTTTGTCCTTAAGATGTAAGTGGACAGCAGAGTCTTGTCCCGAGGAGGTAGCTCTCCTGTGTTGAGCCATGCGTCTGTGGAGAGGTTGTTTGGTTTCTCCAATATAAAGATCAGGACATTCCTCACTGCACTGAACTGCATACACCACTCCGCTCATCTTAGGTTTGGGGTTTTTGTCCTTGGGATGCACCAGCCTCTGTCTGAGGGTCCTGTTAGGTTTGAAATGTACTGGGATTTTGTGTTTGGAGAAAATCCTCTTGAGTTTTTCAGAGACTCCAGTAACATATGGGATGACGATGTTTTTGTGTTTATTCTTCTCACCATTATGTTCTGCAGCGGGTCTTTTGGATTTTCTTGCGTGTGACATGTGTGTGACATGCTGCGTGTTCTCGTTCACCCTGCTACTGAGTCTCTGCCATAATCAGTGCGAGAGAACACTTACATTTTTATATTTTTCTTACCTCAGGAAACATCGTGTCTCTAAACAAAGAACCTGTGCATTTGCCACGGCAGATGCGTTTCCTCTTATCCCATGCAGGTGCACAACACTGGTGTTGTTACCACTTGTCACCAGAGGGGGGAGACATCTGTAGGAATCCTGGAAGTCACGATAAGCTCCTTTAATATATCAACAAATGTAATTTATAAGACATTTAAAAAAACAGAAATTACAATGCTCTTTAAACAATGAGATGTAAAAACCATTTGAAAAACAAACAAAACACTGTTAAATATACAAACAAAATACTTTAAATTATTCACCAAAATCAAGTTTTTGTTTGATTGAATGTGAGACAAATCCCTCCTTTACTCAAATGCAGAACTTTTCACAAAGCAACAAAAGTGAATTTGTCAGCCTGCTTTTATTATAAATCCTGTTGAGCACCTTCTCCAACAGGTTTACCACTATGCTTTAAAACAGCCTTTTTTGTGCCTCATCCCCTTCGTGGTGGTTGGTGATATCTGTTGTGAAATTAGCAGTCTTGATTGCGTAGACCATAGCAACAATTTGTTATGTTAAAAATATTTTCTTATTGATCCAATATAAAATTGAAATACGTGATTGGATGACAAATTGTTTTTTTTAGGCTTTGATTATCCATAATTCTCCAAATTAGATTAAACATTTGAAATTTCAATGTATATATATATATATATATATAATACATAAAAAAAAAATTATTTACTGAAATAACTTTTTTAAATTCGATATGCATATTCGATATGAACCTGCAATGTTCTTGCTTACCTTCTATTTCTTTTTTTTTATTGAGGACTCAGTATCTAAAATAGTATTTCTGGCTAAATTTCAAAAGCTAATACACAAAATATGTTCTTTGAAAATATAGTATTTGACACATAAACGAGAAGGTTAATTTGTTGAATTTCCTAGATGTCACCATCTAATGTATAATGTTCAAGATTATGTCACAAGTCTTCCAAATAACTGTGAGACATCCAAATTAAGTCTTTTAACTAGGAAATTGGGGGGATGGGGGGGGGGCTATAGCGGCGGGGGTGGGTAATCTTTGGAGACAGGGTTGTAATTTTGTAAAGCGAGTCATCAAACATAGCCATTTAATCCCAGATCTGTCCCAGACAGGAACACAGAACTCTTTTGATCAGGAAATGAGGCCAGCAGTGGGCCTCCAGAAAAACACCAAATCCATTTTGGGGATTGGAGTCAATTCAGGGAATGAAAAGATCAACAAACTATCTGCCAAACACAAAGTCTCCATTTTCTAATTAAGTGAAATGTGTAGATATTAGGTGATTGCTGTTGCAAGCAGGGCCTTGCATAATGTAGTAATATCCTTTAAACATTTTCACATTTTGTCACATTGTCACTACAAATCAATCAAATCAATGTGTTTTATTGGCATTTTATGTGGTAGAGAAACAAGTTTGTGCATTATCTGAAAGGTCATGAATTTAAGGGAAAGGAAACAAGGTTTCCTTTTTCCATCAACAAACACCTGAATGTCCTTTGTTATTCCACACATCTGAATCAGTACTTTATGGAATCACCTTTTGCTGCAGTCCCAGCTTTTTTTTTTTTTTTTTTGGTGTTTAAGACCTTTCCGCATGTAGGGATTGAAATCATTCCAGGAAAAACAGCTCAGTCATAATCAGATTGGATAGATAGGATTAGCGTTACAAACATCAGGTTTTACCAAAGATTCCCAATTGGATTAGTGTTGGATTTTGACTTGACTATTCGGACACGTAAAACTGCTTTGATATAACCTTTTCAATTGTTGCTTTGACTGCATGTTCAGCGACATTGTCCAGGGTCTAACAGGTTCTCTTCCGAAAATGCCATTATTTAACATCCCTTTAACTTTCACTGTATTTCCGGTCCCCACTACAGAAAAACATCCCCGCACCACAAGTTTTTCCTTTTTCCTTGTATTTTACATAGGGGTATGAGAGTAAAGGAGACTGAATAAAAATGCATGCCACATTTTATTTGTGGGGAAAAAAACAATCAGTTTCATCTACTTAGTAATACTCCACTTTGTGCTAATATTTAACATAAAATCATTATAAAATGCACTGAAGTGTGAGGTTATGATCTGATATATTAGGGAGGTAAAATCATTTTAGCAATGGACAGATTCTTGTTTTCAAAGGATGTGAAGAATACCTTTTCAGTGGGACTGAATTTACTCTGCAGTTCAGATGAGACTAATAATTAATATCAATTGTTGTATTGTGACGATTTATGTTTTACACATAGAAATATGCCAGCTTCAGTGGCTGCTGTCTATTATTGAATAGAACGAGACAGAGGGAGAAAAAGAGAGAAAACTGCAGGTGGTTGGCGTTTAATATTTAAGAAGTTTGGTGGATTCAGCACCTGCCTGGCATACTGAAGACAAACGTAGTCTTTCTCTGCAGACCTGGCCTGTGGACCCTGTGGCCTCTGCAGCACTCGTCATCCCACACCACTCTCAATGCAGGCTCCCATCCACCTACTGCAAAGCCTGGTCTACACCCAAACACTTCCCCTTCATGCCTTATTCATCTTCCATAACATGAACATCACACGTAAGTCTCTCTACCTCGCTGCCACTGCTCGGATCCCGAGATTAATGTAAACAAAGACGATCCAGTGGCGGGAGATAATGGACAGGTACTATTTGCATTGTAACAAAAAATTATTAGATCTGTCAGTCGGCAGGGGAGGCCTCGCTTCTTTAGCGGTGAGGCGATGTTTTGTCTCTTTGGAAAATGACGCTTCCTCCAAGATGAGGGGTGGAGATAGAGGTGTCTTTCTTCATCAAGGGAAATGTTTTGTCATGAGCCCCACTCGCTCCTCTCCTTTTTCTGACAAATCAGCTGCAGCGCCTTTAAAACCAACATTCGGAGGGGGAAGATATCCCGCCAAGCTCCCTTAGGACTCCAAATTCTTAAGCCTCTTATTTTTGTCCTCTCCGAGGCTCTCAGCAGGGGATGGATGCAATGTTTTATGTTCAAAATGAAAAGAGCTGTCGCGAAGCATCCCTAATAGCGCTGGGACTGTGTTTGATTGCTTTGCTCTGATACGAGGGGCTGTTCTTGTGTCTGTTTGGTGCCTATCACTTGCATCATAAATAATGCAGTCACCACCCTGCCCACCCGACAAACACCTAAACGAAGAGAGCCTGCGCAGCAGATTTTCAGAATGAGGAAGGTTACCTCAAGGAGCACGCTGAACCAGAAAAAAGAAAACAGGCGTTATTTGGCGAGGAAGCCTCTATCTAATGGAGGTGTTAACAAATATGTGTCTGGTTGCTGGAATGATGTGTGTGAGTGTTTGCATGTGTTGGTCCCAAGATGCTCGTCGGCATACGCCACAGTTCATGTGGGTGGAATAAATAAAGGTGTAATAAAAAAATAAGAGGTAGTATAGATGGAAAACACCAAACTGTATAGGTAGATACACAAGCTGGCAAAATACAGTAGCTCCCATCTCCAAAAATATATCTTTGGGTGGGGGGAAGAGGCAAGACTGGCAGAGAAAGAAATGCAATGACATCTATCTCACACATAAAAGTGCTATCACGCTGTGCTCCAGAAAACCTGTAGCTGAGACATTCCATCAATCGAAAATCTGCCTCCCCTCAACTTTTAATCACCCTGTTTCTGATGAAATACCTTTGCTGGAGGGAAACTGGGGCTGTTAATACTGGAAGCAAAAGCAAATCAACTGCTCTCAGGGTGGATATACCACCAAAAGAGCCAATTAAAAAGGAGATGTTGTTAAATGTTGGTTGGATATGAACTAATTTATGTGGTTCACGGGTAAACCAAGTGAGTCATTCAAAAGGTAAAACAATCTTAAAAATCTTTTAGGCAGTTGGATATGTTAATTAGGTTATTAAGTTGCTACTGGGTTTGTAAAAGAATTGAGAGCTTTACAAGTCTAAATCAATTTTAAAAAGTAATAAGAGGATGCTGTTTAGAGGGGAAATCAACAGCAGCTAAAATAGTTTCTTTGTAACACGAAAAAAGGAAATAATAAGCACTTTTTTTAGTTAGACTCCCAAAAAATCTTTTTGCATCCTAACCCTAACCCAACAATGTGTATATATACTGTGTGCACTCAGTGTGAAAATGTATTTATACAAATCTGAAATGCTAATAAAATGCCAAATTAAAAGTGTATTTGGTGAAAGTGTAAATACCAAACTAAAACGTTCACATTTTGTCATCAGTTTTCAAGTCTTGCAGCACATTCTCGATAGGATTTAGGCCTGGACTTTGACTGGTCTATTCTAACTAATGAAAACACATTGATCTAGACAATTTGATTTTAACTGTGACTGTATATTTACAATTGTTGTCCCACAGGAAGCAGAACCTTCGCCCCAGTGTCAAGATTTTTTTGGCCACCAGCAGGTCTTCTTTTACAAGATAACCCTGTATTTAACACTTTCCACCACCATTTTCTCCCATGGGGAAGTTGTGTTCAGGATCATGCTCAGTTTCCTGCCACCTGTAAGCTTAAAAGTTGAGTTTTCATCGTATCTGACTGGAACACCTTCTTTAACATGATTGCTGTGTCTTCAACATGGCTTGTGGCAAACTGCGAGCAAGATTCATTCATTCACTTATTCATGAAGACCAGACTTGTAGAGCAAACAACTAATACATTTACACCTGAAATTATTAAATATTCAATACCTATTGCATTTAGTTTTTTTTTTTTTTTTTTTTTTTTTGCAAGACGTAAAAAACTAGTATAGCTGTTTCTAATTAGCATATCAAACCATAACACTTGAGGTTTTGGTTAGTTAAACATAACCAATATCAAATGTGGTTCCTCCAAATTAAACACAAAGTCCCACAAAAAAAATTCTACTGCAGTTTCAAAATTATTAGACCCCTTTATATGTTCATCAGCAAAAGCATCCATTTCATTAATTCAGTTAAGATTACTTATATAGTAGCAACTCTCAGTATGTGATGTCTCAAGGTGCAAAAATATATTTAATTAAGTCATGCAGACAGTGTTATGTCCAGATTAACAGAAAACCCAATATTCGACTCAGACAGAGCCAGGCAAAGCAGACAGCTTACTGCTCACAGCAGGAGATGACAGGCAGACAGATACAGTAGAGCTTGGCAAGGTTTGAGGTATAAAAAAAAAAAAAAAGTCTAGGTAGTGTCCAGAAAACAGAAATCAATGAGAAGTCCAAAGAGGTCAAGGTGAGACAGGGAAATCCAGGAAGCAGAACTAGTTAATGAACTTGACAAGGCAGGTAAAGGACGCTTGACATCTGCTCACTTAAAGAATAATCTGTCAACAGTAAATAATGTAATAAAGTAAAGTAATAAAGTAGTAAATAAAGACAGGTAAACATGTGCAGGCGGTTAACTTCATTGCACAGCAGGGCGGAGCTCACAGGTGTTTGAAATGAAATAATTATCAAGGTGCTGAAGAAGAGTGAGCAGACCGCCAGGCCAGAACCATAACAGACAGATTGCAAGTGGGGTAGATACATTCCATCTTGATCGTAGTTGTCGAACAGTGCAGTCAAGTCAAGTGTATCATTAAAATTGGTTAAAAGTTTTCTATCTAAGGAGACCCGGCTGAGCGGACTGGGTCACTGAAATGCAGCATTCAGCCCTCCATGATGAGCATGCAGCAACAGGGAGAAACCTTCAGCGGAACCAGGTTCAGTGTGAACAGCCATCGGCCCCGATTGACTGGGTGTTAGAGAAGACAGAGCACACGCATAAAAAAACACAAGTGCTGTCCTAGGAGTACGTTCTATGCTAAAGAAAGGTAAAAAGTTAATTCTAGTAGTAGCATCTTCAGTGGCTTCATCTAGGAGAGAAACACGGCTAAGCAGATAAGATCAGTGCCGTTTCTTTTAAGTCTATTTGATTAAATAGAGCTCATACAATTTTCCACTATAAAAGCTCAGCCAACTATGTCTGAGAGAGACATAGACAATTAAACATTAGAAAAACGGGGTCAGGTTTATCATCTATAAAAGAAGAAGAATTTCCATTTATAGTCCCAAAGAGAGGGAATTTTGTCTGCATCTAACCCATCCTTTTAAGGAGCAGTGGGCTGCCTACGCTGACTGATGCCCAGTTAGCAATCTGGGGCTAAGGGTCTCACTCGGGGACCAGGGTGGCAGTCTGCAGGGATTGAACCAAGTTCTTGCTGCCTTATCAGAACGCAAGCACACTGCTCTAACCACTAGGCCACCACTCCCCCTCATAGAAGAACATTAAGTTGCTGGCAACAGTAGCTCAGTTGATGCCCCCATCCAGCACAGCGTCATGGCTAAACAGAACCTTCAAGCATGATGTAGCTTCTATGACGATATGAAGAGAAAAAAACAGAGAGAGAATATGAAGTCAAAAGCTGAAATACCAGCAAATAAAGCAAAATTGACAAAAAGTACAAGGAGAAAGTAACAGAGTGAGAGACAGTGGTCATTATGTCCTCCAGCAGCCTTCCCTACTGAGAAAATAAAAAAGAAATAGATCCTTTAAAAGTTGTTACAGCATTGTCTGACAAAAATCTGCTGTAATAAATTTGTCTCTCAGGTCTGGTTAGATTGATCTCAAATGTTATTAAAATATGGTCAGACGAGACAGGGTAATGAGAAAATACTGTTATTTGTTCACACCCAGTGCCAAATGTGTAATGCATTAGCTCTGTTTTTCCTGGTACTCTGTTTTTGGGCTGACTGGGGCTGCATCCAAAAACGTCTATTTATTCCTCCTAGCTTTTGTTCCTGGCTACAAAACTTGTTCCTGTGTTACAATGGCCTAGTCAAAGTCCAGACCTTAACCCACTCTAGAATCCATGGCAATAGATGAAAACTTCTGTTCACAGACACTCTCCACCTAATCTCACTGAGCTTCAGCTGTTTTGCAAAGAAGAATGGGCAAAAATTGTCGTTAGATGTGCAAAGAATCAGAATCAGAATCAGACATAGTTTAATAATCCCAGAGGGAAATTACTTTTTTTACATGCTCCAGATATGTATGTATGTATATATATATATATTCAAAAATGCAGCCTGAGGCAATAAAATGCCTATTAAAGCAATAAAGCATCTCATGTCGATCAGAAATAATATGGAAGTCCTTTATAATAGAAGTTGGCAATTCTTATCTCGCCATTTAGAGATTTGATGGTCTTCCAAAATTTCTGAGAATTGTTTAGGTTTCTTGAAATTATGGATGTAAAATTTTGGGCTTCAGCATTTATTATTGCAACTGTCAAGACATTGTGCCATTTCCTAAAACTAAGCCAAACAGATTTATACCTAGTTTTCTATGCTTTTGCCTATGCTAAATTACACTCATTTCTGAGACTTAAATGTTTGGCCTAGTAACTGAAACAGATTGAAAGTCTGAAACTGGTTGCAAACAGTTCTAATGTAGATCACCCTGCATAATAACTTTCTTTGCATTGAGATTATGGGTGCTAGTGTCTTAAATGTCCTATTTTGGACTATGGAGCCAATAACTTGAGTCAACTTCTTAATAGGTGCCTCACTGCCTGTCCATCTTCCTGAACTCAGCAAGCATGGAGCCCGAGTGGACCCACCTGTTGTTCCTGTCCCTTTGTTTTCCAATGAAGGGGTACCGGTGAGCCCGCTTTCTTCCTGTTCCTTTGTTGTTTATTGAGGGGATCCAGGTGGACCAACCTCAAATTGATTGTAAGCTCTTTCTTGGGTTCCTTGTGGGGTTTCTGTCAGAGCTTCTCAGTGGTCCCCAGTAGTCTTCAGAGCTTCTCGGTGGTGCCCAGCACCCTCCAGAGCTCCCGGGATTATTTATAGATTGTTTTTCTATGTTCCAGGGACTGTTCATCTTTCAGTATTTCTCACCCTTAGTGATTCTGTTAGTTGATTCAGTGTTAGGTAGCATTCAGTTTGTTAGGGTTCCCTGTCTGGCTGTCATCAATATTCTCTCTTCTCCTCATGCACTGGTGCTTCTTCTTGATAACAGTCCCTCTCCCCTAGAATTAAGTTTATTTATTCTGCCTCTAGGACCAAGCTCGTCTTTGTTTACTCTCTTAGTGTTAATTAGCCACTCTCCCTAACTCTTTCTGGTTATTCTGTACTTCATAAGTTTAGTTAGTTGCTTCTGGTACTTTCTCTTCAGTATCCTCTTGTCTCTGTGTCAGCTCAGCTCCTTCATGTCGTTCACCCGTTCCACCTGCCTCTCTGCCAGTTCTTCTCCTTCTGTGCAGGATCCTCCGTTGTGTACCAGCCACAGTGTCACCTCTCGTTTGTTCCCTGAATTGGCACGCTTTGTGAGTAGATTATTTTCATCCCATCATGCGGCTCCCAAACTACTGTTTGGGTTTTGGTCCAGCATCTACATATTAAACCATAACATTTACTCTCTGCAATCAGTCAATTGTGTGAGCTTTGCATTTCTGTGTTTAGGTCTACTACACAAATACAAACTAAACATTTTTAAAGTGTATGGTAATTAATGCAACAGAGTGAAAGAGATGGGAACACTTCAGCAATGCAAAATCATTGGAGCATAAGCCATGTTACTGAGCTTGCTGGAGTTTTTAAGGTATGTTTTTCTAGTATGAGCTCACCTTTGCTGATAGTTGAGGCTAAGATTGTGGATTCAGTACAAGCAGAGAGCGTCTCTGTGGTTCTTCACCTCCTTGCGGAATAACCTGATAAAATTAAATTAGACACGGTTCAGTGAGTGCTAAGTCAACCGTTTACTAGCATAAATCATGACACTGATTTTTTTTTTTTATTCTTTATGCTAATGCTAAACTATTCTGTCAAAACACTTAAAAATGCCTTATCCATAGAAGGTGGACTTTATATCATCAAATAATATTCTCATTAAAAGCTGAATTAGGGAGAGGTCACTGACTATGTTGCCGGGTGCCAATGGTCCACTTACAAAATAATGAACTGCTCAACGCACAAAACACACAAATAGCATGATATATGAGACCTGCATGCAGTGGAGGCTTAATTGATAGTCAGATGACAAATAAGGCAGGACACGAGAAAACACCAATCAATTAATACCGCTCGCAACACTGCACCCACACAGCTCTGCCAGTAAAAAAGAGCGATGTGTGTTGTCCTGGAGAAATAAAAAAAAAATTATGAGTGACTGCTTTGGATTTAATTAGTGACAGTGACAAGATTTTGTCTGTCCTAAACTGTGTTAACATGTGCCCAGTGCTGGCTGGTTGCTCTCTGGTGAATGTCTCCAGACTTCCTCCACAAGTAAAATTTAGCTCTGCTGCTGAGTATAACATAATACAGTATATAGATAATTGATTCTGGGATGCAATCCATTTTAACTCGCCTTCTGGGAAGTATGCTACTGGTTGCACAACTCAAAGGCTCCAAGACAAGAATGTCCAGCCAAGAAAACATTAGTTTGGCCTGAACAACCGTGATGACTTTCCTTCCCAATTAAGATTTAGTAAACTGTCATCTTGTCAAAGCTCTCAACACATCTAAAATAAATATAGTCATATTCAATAAATTAGAAAATTATTGAAAAGTTTATTTATTTCAGTAACTCAATTAATTAAGGGAAACACATTGTATAGATTAACAAAGAATGATGATGTTTTAAAGCCTTTATTTCTGTTATTTTCCAGCCCTGATTTTCTTTCCACCTTCAGCTATTAAAAACACAGCATTTAGGATTAGAATATTGCTTCCAACCAATAAAGAATAAATGTGTGTGTGTGTGTGTGTGTGTGTATGTGTATATATATATATATATATATATATATATATATATATATATATATATATATATATATATATATATAAATTACTCCATAGCAGGGTGGTTGGCTCACCATTTCCCAAGCTCAGGTGCTCTACCATAGGACTGGGAGCTTGAGGATTCTTCTTAGGATCTTAGTTGTTCCTAAGATTGTGCTCTTCTGGACTGAGATGTCTGATGTTTCTCCAGGTATCTGTTGGAGCCACTTCTCCAGAGTGGGGGTTACAGCCTCTAGTGCTCCGATGACCACGGGCACTACTGTTGTCTTCACCTTCCAGGCTCTTTCTAGTTCTTCCCTTGAGACCTTGGTATTTCTCAAATTTCTCATGCTCTTTCTTCCTGATGTTTCCATCACTCAGGATGGCCACATTGATCACAACGGCTGTCCTCTGCTGCTTATTAATGATCACAATGTTTGTATCTAGAAGTCCCACAGGCTCAATAGATAGATAGATAGATAGATAGATAGATAGATAGATAGATAGATAGATAGATAGATAGATAGATAGATAGATAGATAGATAGATAGATAGATAGATAGATAGATAGATAGATAGATAGATAGATAGATAGATAGATAGATAGATAGATAGATAGATAGATAGATAGATAGATAGATAGATAGATAGATAGATAGATAGATAGATAGATAGATAGATAGACTCTTTGTAGGTATGCCAGTCCAAAGCAAATCATAAAAGAAAAACAATCTCATATTCCCTTTGCTTCACATGAAAAGTCAAAACCTTTTTGAGACACTGCAAAAAGAACCTCTGGGTATATGAGGAATATCGGACTTTATGCATGCCATTTCTAATAAATGTCAACAGGGTCACATGGGTCTGTTGGGATGTAAATCAAAAACTAAAAATATCAAGAAAAAAGATGAATTCAAGGACTCGTCTACTCTTTTGGTTTGTAGAATGTTCTTTTTCACATCCAAAACTTTAATTTTTTTCTTGTTTTCAGCATTATTCTGTGAAGCCTCAGTCACTTCTTTTCAGTCATTATGAAGAAAGATCTATTCAAGGTTATTTATTATGACATTTTTAATAAGCCTTTAGCAAGAAAAAGCTGTCCAAAAAGCATTCCACTGCATTTAGATACCAAATTCCATCATTTAATTTATATTCTAGTTAGAGTGCAGGAAACACAGAATGTGTTAACTGTCCCATCATTCAGATGGGAACAGATATTTTCTCATTATGACTGATCTTTAAAGGCTGCTTTTCTCGTCTCACATAATAAGGAGTGTTGTTGAGGAACTGATTCATTGTGTTACAGGTAAAAAAAAAAAAAAAAAAAAAACTTTGCCATTCATCATGTTGTGAAATCTGGCACAACTACCCCAGAGTTTACTATGTTGCCTGCTGCTCGAAAGGAAAGAGATTCTGGGTTCCAGCTGCTAATGTGTCCTGGTTTTGGGTCAGCTCTTTTATGGCAGACAGGGGCAGCTTTCATCCACTCTGAGATGATCCTTACCACTGTCAAAAATTTCCATCTGTCACGGAAACATGTAAGATGAAATACCTTTCCTATTGTCTACAGTCATATTCAATAAATTAGAATATTATTGAAAGGTTAACTTATTTCAGTAATTCAATTTGTTAAGCGAGGCAAATTATGTAGATTAACACACACTGGTGATGTTTTAAAGCCTCGATTTCTGTTAATTATGATTTATTTTTCATTAAAGCATTTAAGATTAAACACAAAATCATCAGACCAATAAAAAAGCAAAGGTTTTCATGCAGAAATGGTGCTTACAGGAGCAATAAACAAAATGTCATTATTTTAGACAGAAAGAACAAAAAAGAATTGTTTTGTGAAGAACTCAGGATGGGCACTGTCCCTGCTGTCTTAAAGCATGTTGTGGTTAAGCCACACCTAAATAAAAAAAACAATCTTGATTCATCCATATGTTCTAATTTTCACCCAATTGCACATCTGCCTTCTCTTTCTAAGGTCATTGAGAAATTTGTCCTGTCACAGCTGCAAGATTATCTCTCGCTGTATGAAGTTTCAATCAGGCTTCAGGTCCCATCACAGCACAGAGTCTGCATTTCTGATGGTTCATAATGATATCCTCACAGCACTACATTTAAATAATTCAGGTGTGCTTGTGATTTTAGACCTGACAGCTGCCTTTGATACTGTAGACCATGCAGTTCTTATTTCTCGTCTGGAACACCGTGTCGGCCTGTGTGGTCCAGTCCTCCAGTGTTTTGCCTCAGATCTAAGCAACAGATTTTATTATGTTATGATTGATGACTTCACCTCTGAAATAGCTCCTTTGTCCTCTGGTGTGCCACAAGGCTCAGTTCTTGGACCAGTTCTGTTCTCTCTCTATTTGTTGCAACCAGGACTTATCATCTCCAAACACAAGGTCTCTTTTAATTTTTATGCTGATGACATACACATCTACATACCAATGAAACAGAATGACAGTAATACTCTTTGTTTATTGCAAATCTGTCTGACATCAATCAGTGGTTGTCTTACATTTTTCTCCACATAAATGAAGGGAAATCTGAGTACATTCTCTTCAGTCCTAAACAATCTTGTCAGGCCCCAAGCCGTGGTCCCATTTCCCCACCTTTCAGTTCAGCTGTGAGAAACCCAGGTGTGATTTTTGACAACACCCTCAAGTTTAATAAACAGGTTAACTCAGTGGTCAGAGCAGACTTTTTTCAGCTAAGACTCCTATCAAAAGTCAAACCACTTCTATTATGGGCTGAGCTGGAAAAGGCAATGCATGCATTCATTTGTTCAAGGCTGGACTATTGTAATCTCTGTATGCAGGAATCAGCAAGTCCGTTCTCCATAAGCTTCAACTGGTCCAAAATGCAACTGCTCGCTTTCTCCCAAATGCTCCCAAACACGCCCATATCACCCCCATTCTCTCCTCTCTTCATTGGCTTCCAGTTCGCTTTAGGATAGACCATAAAGTCCTGCTGTTTGCTTTTAAAGTCATAAATCACTTTGCTCCAGCATATTTGTCTGAACTTTTAGCTGTTCGCCACAACATCAGGGCTCTGCGCTCATCAGAGCTTATAAGCCTGCATGTTCCCAGGAATAGGTGCAAAAGATGAGGTGACCGTTCTTTTGCTGTTTTTGCTCCTGAGTTGTGGAACACTTTACCACCACAGGTACGATCCATTACTGAGCTAGGAGTCTTTAAATCACATCTTAAAACATATCTATTAAGGCAGGCCTTTCACTCTTAGCTGTTCAACTGTAGATATCGTTTTCTTTTGGTTATTTTGTGGTTTTATTTTTCTACATAGCTCTTACAACTGTTTTGAATTGTGCTATTATAATTTTTTTTGTTTTGATCTCTTTTTATCCTGTAATTTTCCTAAACATTTTTATACTTTAGCTATTTTGTCTGAGCATCTTTTTGTTTGTATATCAGCTTGTAAAACACTTTGTGGACCATATGTATGGTTGAAAAGTGCTACATAAATAAACTTTGATTGACTGATTGACAGAGGTATCTTTTTAGATGTGTGCACATGAACAGCTGCCACTCAGGGTTTACCCACTCACTGCCCATAAAATGCCACCGCCAGTCATAAAATGACGGAGTGCAAGCCCATTTTATCAAAACGTTCATTTTGCATTATAAAGTTATGAGTTACTTACTTCTTCACTAGACATGTTCCTCTGAAAGGTGATGCTGTTCTGCTGTGTATTCACCCTTTGCAAATGGAGCTCATATGAGCCAATGGGTGAGAAGGGGAAATAGGTGCTAATTGTTGGAGCAAGGCAGAGAAAGGTGTGGTTTGATACACATCTTGTTTTGGTCTACAGACAGTGCTCAAGCTCTACCTAGTGGTGAATTGTTACTTATAGCTCCCTTAAAGGATCACAATATAATTTCTAGGATTTTGTAGACGTCTGCCCCTTCTGGCGACAAGTTGAAATCACACCAGTGTTGTGCACGTTCATGTGAGAAGAGGAAAAGTATCTGCCACTGTGACTGCACAGGTCTGTTGTTTAGAGGTGTAATGTCTTTTGAAACAAGAAAGCTATAGTGGAGACTCAACAAAGTAGCCAGATGAATGAGAATGTGCAGCATCTCACGCGCACACCCGCAGAGATTCGGCCCGATTAGCTCTCTTATGAACTGGTCTAATCCAGCCTATAGAGGCAAATGCAGTAAATAGAAGACAACTAAATTTACACGTCAGGTAATTGTAAGGTCTGTATGGGAAAGAAAACAAATAACATTTCACTTCAATACTTGCACCATGCACATTTAATGAAAACTATGTTTAATACCAACTTAAAGATTTTTTTTTTTTTTTTTACAAAAGTTACTTTCGGACAAACGAGCCTCTTAGAAAGCCTCATTCTAATGTATTGAATATGACTGTATATTGTAAATTAAGCGTTTGTTTCTCTTAGACTTTTTCTATATGTTGTCAAGTGTATATGGAAGTAAAGGGGTGCATGATTTTTGTGAAGTTTCTTTGACAAATAAAAAATGAAAAAGTGTGCATGCATTTGGGTTCATCTCCATTTACTCTTGAGCCTCTAAATAAAATCCAGTGGCACCTATTAGCAACAATTGATGAATAATATTTTAGAAAGTGGTCAGTTGATTATGACTGTTTTGTGTAACACACATGATTAAACTGCAATGCATAGGGGTTCCCAAAAGTCTACAAAACCATGTAAATAAATTATTTATGATTGTTTTTTCCAAATTTGATCTGACATTAAATTAAAATAGTATGTTTGTTAGAACAGAAAATAATTAAATAAGAAAGGCGCAATAACCAATTTGGAATCTACATTGACCCTTTCAAAATTCCTCAAGACCTACCAGACTGGAAGGACATCTCTAGTCCACATCCTCTTCATGTGACTCAACATATTTTATGTCAGATTTGGTTCTAGACTTTGGCGAGCATATTGCAAACCTTTAATTTTCACAATTTTCTTCTTTATCCTCTGCTGTTTTGCAATCACTTGAAGGTTTGAGGTCCTAACTGTCTGTTATTTCTCTAGCAAGGACCACAGTACAATGATTCGAGCTTAAAGGTTAAGGAATGAGGTTAAGGGGATGGATGGATTGCATGTGGGAATTGGTCATCTGTAGAGACTTGCTGATTAAGTCTTGGGAGGAGGAGGCTTGGTGTGGAGGGGGGTGTACAGTCTTCAGATAATTGACTTTTCCTGAGTATAGAGAGAATTATTGCTTTAGCTAATGCATGCAAGTGTGAAAAAGCCAGGAAAATACAAGTAAGACTGCTGAATTTGATTTCAGGTTATTGGTAAATTTAAACACAATTGAAAATCGAATTCAAATTGTACTTCAACAAAGTACCAGTTTTAGGGTGTCCAAGTTCGATGTTTTTCATCTGAACTGAAAATGACAAATGTTAAATTATATGTGGAAAACGTTTAAGAATCTCACTATTTTACCTCCCAAAAATCTGGGTTTTTAACACGTGCTGGCTTTTGAGAGCCACTGTTATTTGATCCAAGTATGACCACAAGACTGGATTAAACAACAATAATAAATCATTTGAATTGAATTCTGACCACATTATATTCTTTATAACTGTATATGTGTTGGATCTGTTTATCTTTGTCTCCTTTGTTGTGACTAGAGTGCTAAATTAACTTTAAATTTAGGTGAACTGTATTAATAGTTCGTCTAGTGGAAAAAACGATCAATTTCCATGCATTTGTCTAGAAATTGTTTACACAACTTAAAGAAGCATTTTGTAAGTTTAAAGGTTGATTTTTTTTTCTTTCCCATACAGGCCCTTACAATTGCCCAACGTGTAAAATGAGTTATCCTCTATTTACTGCAGTTGGCTCTATATGCTCCATTAGTTGGTTCATGAGAGAGGTATTTGGGTCGTATTAATTCATTGTGTATGTGGATGTGATGTGCTGCACGCTCTCATTCACCTGGCTACTTTGTTGATTCTCCGCTGCCATTGATGCATTAGCAAGAGAACACAGGCTAACTTTAATATTTATAGCTTTCTTACCTCAGAAGAAATTCCGCGTCTAAACAAAAGAACTGTGCAATCCTTTTCCCCTTCTCTCATGCATGTGCACAACACTGGTGTAGTTTCAACTTGTCGCCAAAGGGGAGAAAACTTCTGCAAAAACTCTAGAACTTGTTCTAGGCTCCTTTAAAATTATGCCAATTCAACCTTGGAACAGATGCACAGTTTATGTATTTACAGAATAAAATAGCTTACAGAAATTTTAGAGAACCTGGTAGGCTTGAATCCAACATTGCCCATACAAACATGTATTATCAGTAGACCTGGACTTCATAAAAATGTTATTTTGATGATAAAACTAATTTTAGGACGATGTAGTTAGTATGAACTAAGCTATAAAGTTTATTACAACTTTCAGTTTTGCAAGTGAGAATTACTTTGACTGGAAGAAACATCCCAAAAAGTTTGAAAGCACACAGTCAAAAAGATGAATCACAGAACTGCTATGCAGCACATTAACAAATTCCTTAAGAGCAATTCCCAACTGTCTCATCTCCTTCCTTGCCCTGATCACTTCCTTGTATAAACCAACTGGCACACTCTCCAGAAGGCACCACACATTCCTTGCACACATAGACTTTTCATGCACTTAAATTCACTTGTACTGGTGTCTCGCTGGCTGAAGAGATGCCACTATACAATACTAAGCCCTACACTTGTTACAGCCACAAATTCCAATGTATTGTATTGGAACTTTCTCTAATTGATACACACAAAGTAGTGGCAAATTGTGAATGTTATTAAAAATGATAAACCAGTCTTCAAAAATGTTGTGGATAAAATTCTGAAATGTGTGGCATGCATTTTCTTCACTCTGTTACCGCTAAAACATTTACGTTTAAAGTAGTATCTTAAAAATACACCAAACAAATAAAGTGTTTGGAGGAGCTAAAGAAATCTGAAGTTACACCCAGGATAATGCATGGGACACAGCAAATATCTGGAACAAGATGCTCTGGTCAGATGAGGCCATGTCTGAAGTTTTTAGCATCACTACTGTGAAACGTGGTAGTGGCATCATCATGCTTTGGGTATTCTTAGTAGGGGCAGGGAGCTGGTCAGGGGTGATGGAAAGATGATGGAAGTTAGAAGGAGGACAGTCCTGGTTGGCATTCTGTTATCAATTGCATAATACCTGAAACTGGGGCAACTCTTGAGAAGTGATCATACCAGACATTGTGGAAAATAGAATTCATGATTCCATCTGTCATGAAAAGTCATCCATATCCTGAAGCTGAAATGGAGCTACAGAACATTATGCTAACTCCATTTTTTTTGACTGTTAGTTTCTTTTGGCAAAACGTACACCAGCAGTCCCCAACAAGGTGCCCGCGGGCACCAGGCAGCTCCCAAAGATCACATGTGGTGCCCTCAAGCCTGTTAAAAAATAGCACAACCCTCCAGTGAGTTGCATCTAAAATCTTATTTTAGTCTGTTGCACTACTTTTGTATTCACACTTGCATTTGCATAGATTTAAAAATTACAATATCTAAAACATTGCAAACATGTTTAGCGCTGATTCTTCCAGTTCAAAGGTCAGTACAGGTAGTCCTTCGTGTGACACAGTACCGATGAAGTAGCTTTCCGTTTCAAAATGGTTGGTGACCCCTGACATACACCTTACAAAAAGCTTGGCTGTAATCCAACCAGTCCACAGAATAATACCCCAACAAAATTTGAGATGTGCTTATGTGTTCTATAGTTTTTTATATATATATATATCATAAACACTGACCTCAACTAAGACAATTGAGGCCTGAGGTGTTAGATGTCATTCGGGGTTATTTGGTGACCTCCTGGATGAGTCGCTGATGTGCTCTTGGAATCATTTTGGTAGACCAGCCACTTTCTGGAAGGTTCAATTCAGTTCAATTACATTTTATTTATATAGCACCAATTCATAAAGCATATCATCTCAAGGCACTTTACAAAGTCAAATTCAATCAGGTTATACAGATTGGGTCAGATTATACAGATTGGTCAAAAATTTCCTATAAAAGGGAACCAGTTGATTGCATCAAAGTCCCGACATGCAGCATTCACTCCAGGAGAAGCGTAGAGCTACAGGGAGAGTCGTCTGCATTGTCCATGGCTTTGCTGCAATCCCTCATACTGAGCAAGCATGAAGCGACAGCGGAAAGAAAAACTCCCCATTAACGGGAAGGAAAAACCTCCAGCAGAACGAGGCTCAGTATGAACGGTCATCTGCCTCGACTGACTGGGGGTTAGAGAAGACAGAGCAGAGACACAACAAGAGAGACAAACAAGCACAGAAGCACACATTGATCCAGTAATCCATTCTACATTAGACAGTAATAGCGGGTGATCTGTCTTCCCTGGATGATGTCACAGTTAACAGAGCGTCAGACCAGGTTCACCACTGCTCCATGTTTTCTCACAGTGGTTCACTGGAATAACAAAGCCTTATAAGGGACCTTGTCCTTTTCCGAAAGGATAAACGTCACAGACTTCACTTCTCCTCTGTTCTTGTATATTTTTAGATTTGGACATGATGTGTTGCCTGTTGGGATATTTTAGCATATGTCATTTAGTCAATCAGATACAGATAAAATGATTTATTTATTCTACAGTTCAGGAAGCAATCACAACTTGGTGCAGCTAGTGTAGTTGTCATATACACGTGTTTTGTTTTTACTGACGCTTTCTTTGTTTAATTATCTAAATCATTTTAGTGTTGACCAAAAATTAAAGACCATAGGTGACCAATTATCTTTTCATAGCCTAATGCCTTGGTGCTAGTAGCTAGTAATCTGCCACTTACTAAACATGCAAAAATGAAGCCAGTGTCAAAAAGCTACGAATACATTTAAAAAATGTTTTTAAATGTATTCCACTTTTGCAGATTACATTAAAATGTCTTCTTGAAAGCCAACTATCAAGACTTTGGAAAAGACTAGAGACCGGGGGGGGGGTCTCTGGCATGATAAGTTGAGTAGGGCACAAAAACTCCACACCTATTATCAACAACAAATTTTATTGTGATGCATACAACCTGACTTTGCTCGATTTTAAATTAAACAGATAGCATAGACCAACACACTAGACATGCCATTTTATATAAGCTAAAAGTAATTTAATTTCACTACATAAAATTACAAATAAAGGCTCACGCATATTGTTAATCGATCCTTCAATGAGCCAGCAAGGCCAACCAACACTAGATGGCTACACACAATACCACAGAATGTCAACATAACGTGTGCATTTCCAGTATTTGACTGGACGATCCGAGCTTGGGGCCAGAGGATTTGTGCCCCACGGCTGTCTACTGAGAGCATGTTGGGCATGTGTACTTTAATTTAAGATGTTCATGATTTAATCAACACTGGTGGGCCAGCCACAATATCAAGGCGCCTCAAGAGGATTTAACCTACTGAGCTTGTCATTATTCTGGCAGACTTAGATATATAAACACAAATGTTAATTACAAAATTTTTATTGGTGAGGGATCAGTCTTTTTTACAGTATTACTCGATAAAGAATGATCCTGTCCCACTGATTATTGCGAACATTGAGCTCCGCAGTGACATCTGATAGGGCCAGGCCCCACTAGCCCCAAATTCTGAGATGCCACTGCTTGAGACATTTTTACTGCACTGTGTCAATTCTTCCACTTAATGCATCTGTAAGCACTTGAGATCTTTATAGAAATTAACAAGTTTAAAAGTAGTAAGGGTTGTCTTTAAAAGGTACTTGCAAACTAAAGTCATCTAATATTTATGTCCCATCTAATTGCAAGCCATGATTAAAACCTTGAGCTTAAAAAAGGCTTTTGAATGAATTCAATTCATTTGGCAACCACAAAATGTACCTGCACGCTGATTCACGGTGCTGTTTTGGTCAAAATTAAACACACTAATGATACAGTTACACAAAATGAATTATTCATGAATAAAGAATATCCAAATATAAATGGACATTTATGTCTAAATCAGTGTTATTTCAAACGTCTGGGAGCATATAGAGGCAGAAGCTCAAAGCACTCCTTCTTAACTCTGCAGGTACAAAATCTTTCTTCATCATCTCTTTATGTCTGTCTTCGCTTCCTTTTTCTTGACTGCTCACACATCCAAGAAAGGCGCTGCATGATCCCGCCCCCACCACCGTTCGTTGGTCTTCTAACATGCAGCTGGGGTCACGCATGATTAAAGCTGTGGCAGGTGGACTCCACTTTGAAACCATCAATAGACCCCTGGGAGCGGAAAGAAACAGCAAACCCTCCATCTCTGTCAGCCCCGGGCTCTCTGTGGCGCAGAGGGAAAGGACATGCAGAGGGTGAGAGGGCAGACTCCACCTCTGGATCCTTGTCATCCACTGTAGAGTTCAGCTGAAAAACAGTGGATGAGTTATGGAGTGGAGGAGCTATGGAGGGATTCCTGGTGTGATTTCGGGAAGATTCTGAATGTTTGCCTGTCTACAGTTCTGATCAGATGTTTACATGCAGTCATCACTGGTGATTTATTTCATATTCGGTTTGGCTGCTTAAAGACGTGTTTGAACATTTCCTATTCTAGGGTGGAATAAGACCATGCAATTTTACTGATTTTTAAAAACAAGGGTCTTATGGTCTGGTTTGACATTTCTTTGGCTGTAATTTTCTAGCTAGGCATTTGACCACACTTCTTGAATGAAATAAAACAAATAATTTAAACAGGTCGGGCTTTGGTTTTAAAGCTAGGGTTGGCGATTTTTGCGGAGGTTCCCAAGTCCCTTTTTGAATAACTGCATATGTGCAAGACCGACTTACCTGCTGTTCCGTTTGGTCTTATTCCATTCTGGTCTTATTCCTTTCTACTGAGAAGTTCCTCTTATTTTCATAAACTTGTACGCAGTTTGTTTCTTGTGACTGTCAACTATGTTCAACGTCTACAATGAGAGTTGCAATGAACGGCTAACACCGAAGCTAACCGCTAACCTAACCGGATACATAAACACCAGAAGTGAGTATGCGCAGCCATCAAGCAGGAACTAGGAAAGAGTACGGACACTTGTGTTTCAAGAGTGCATCAGAAAGATTGGCATGTGGGAGTTATTAGGCAAGAAATAACTCCAGAGACTCCAGAAACTCTGACCAACCACTGCTCTTGAAGAGTGGTGATTGAGTTTTTACAGGCCTGCAACTCCTACAGGTATATATATATATATATATATATATATATATATATATATATATATATATATATATATATATATATATATACCATACTTTGCAGAATGTGGTTGAAATAGTAAAAGCTGAGGTTTACCTCTAAATTCTTAAATTTCAGCAGAAATCAACAGCTTGATGGGTAAAACCTGAGGACAATTAAATGTTCAACAGGTCAATGATCCCTAACAACCCAGAAAACTGGTTTTGAAATGGTTGGCTAATATTAAGTGTCTGTAATGGCCCAGTCTAAGCCACACCAAAAATCCATCATGTTTTTAATTATGACCATGTTTCAATTTAGAAAAATCCACAATAGTTAGACATTTCCACCTAGCTGCAGTTTACAAATATCATTTAAGGTGTAAAATTATTACACTGGTTTTAATACATCTTTAAAAGACCAACACTAATATGCCATGCCAATGATGGCGATATGTAAACTTGTCATCTATCCGTCTGTCTATCGATCCTGTAGAAGTGCAGTGATTCAGGAGGGGATTTTATGTGTAGGTCAATACACCCATTGCCTTCTGATTATCAGAGCCAAAGTGATCCTTGTAATTGGTCCATAAAGGAAGAACAGACATTATTCTCCTCAGCCACACTATCTAGTCATCCTGCTGGATTTCAAGGCATCCCCCAGGCCAAAAAGGGATGCATTGGTCCTCCAGTTGGTTCCATGTCTGCAGAAGGCGCTCCTCCCAGTATCCTATGCTAATCAATGTCGAGATGACTTCCACTGACTCTTTTTGATGAAGAGGAGCAGCAGCTCCGTAATTAACTCCTCCTGGCTGGTGAAGCTCCTAAACCTATCTCCAAGGCTCACCCACTGACCATAAGTAACATGTACAAAGTCAACGAGCCAATAAAAAAAGAGTGTAGGTCAAGCTTGTCAGATTAATCAAAAGAAAATGTTGTTTGTTTGTTTGTTTGTTTGTTTGTTTGTTTGTTTTTTGTGCAGCACATCAGTAATTAAAAACAATCCAATGTGATAAGAATGCTTTATAAAAACAAAGTCAGAAGCCAACTAAAAAAGAAGGGAGTGAAATAATTTCTGAAAACAATGCAATGCAGGAATAACATTAAAATTAATGAACAGGAGATATAAATTAGACAAATAAGACGGTTCACAAGTTTGTTAAAACTCAACTGAATTGAACTCAACTGAGTTGTTTGAGTTCATTTACTCAGTTCATTCTGTAAATGGACTCAAACAACCACAATGGCTGTGGGTTACATGAAGCTGTCCATGGTTCTGAATCCAAAAGAAAAAACTTAAACAACCGGTTTTGGCTTTTTTTTTTTTTTAAGGGCAAAACTTGTTGGGTTTCTTATTAAACACTCTGCAGCACATAAATGAGAAGGTCTCGGGTATAAAACTGCCTAAATAAAAACTGTATTGGAAAATGAAAAAGAGTTGCTTATTCTAGTAAGAACCTATAGAGTTTGGAACTGTGCGCAGCAGCACCAATAAGTGGAATAGCGAGCTGCTCGGTGACTGAGATGACCTTCAGCTGGGCGCGGCTGCTCTTATCGTGTGGTAATCTGCAGCAGTTTGGCATTACGGCACAATTAAAATGCGTATTCCAAGGGAGCTGTCACCATGGCTGTTCGCCGCGCTGCTCGGCACCCTGTAGTGGGAGAGGGTGACATCTGTGACTCCGCGCCAAGGGAGCCCGGCAGGCGCGCCTACTTGTTCTTTCTGCGCTGCTTCCAAAAAACATCGATTAATTACTCCACAGATTCCGGACAGTATTTTTTGCCCTCGCTCTTGATTTGAGTTTTTTCTTCCCCCCAGCTTGAATATCCACATTCTTACACGCAAGGTAAGATTTCTTTTTCTTTTTTTTCTTTTTTTTTTCATTCTTGTTTGTTGTCCATCGAGTCTTAAGGTGATTTATCCACGAAACAGAGAGTGTTTGAGATCTAAAAGGGTTATCAGCGCGGATGCAAAAGATCAGACTCCAGCCTAAAAAAAGACAAAAGATTATTTATTGATTTCTAGACATACTCTCCGATCGTTTTTTTTTTTGTTTTTTTTTAACTTACACGTTGAATGCCTGGGTCAGGACAAGCGTTTGCTTTTGGATAGCTGTACTCTGTGCTTTGTTATATTTGCAAGAATAACCCAAAATTCAGTCACAGTTTACTCATGGCTGATGTTCGCCTGTTTAACACAGCGAGGCATAAAACTGTTGTGGGCTTATCGGCTCTCACATTCATAGAAGGCATTCGGTTACAGATGTCGGAGTTGCTGTAGAGTTGGACTGCCCTGCAGAGGCATGAACAACACTATTAATAGTGAGGATCGCACATGAATTTCCGCCTTTCCTGCTAATTGTTTTTGCAAGTCCTACTTGTAATGTGAATGATCAAAATGTTAAACTAAAATTAAGCTAATTACCACAAAAAACAGTCAATATATAAAACTATTAATATATTTTGAAATTGTAAATTGTCTTTCGTGTTAAGAGTAAGAATAAAAAATAAAGTTTCGTCCTAAATGTGAGGAGTACTGTGCGCTTTTCTTTGCACAGAAATTAGAAACATCCACAACAGTCTTTGCGGAGAAATAGTTGAAGTTGAGATTCATCCGCATGTCGCTATTATCTTTAGGACCCGGCGGAGCGTTAGCGTGAAACTGGACATAGTTGCTCCATTTCAGAGGGATGTTTATCTCTCTCCCCTCTCCTCTGTTCACAACTCGCCTGGGCTGAGAAAGAAAGCAACATATGCCCAAAGACTCATTCTTCATCGGGATGTAGCCTACTTCCTTGAATCTGGGCACAAAGTGAATCCCCTCAGCTGACATAGCTGCAGAGGGGTCGTTGTTCTGCGCGCCATTCCGGTGAACACAGCGCCAAAAAACAGCAGCGCTGCTGCGTAAAGTCTTGAGTGGATGACAGTCGACGTTCGGGCAAGTCCTGTGTGGGCGAGAGAAAATATCTGGTGATCGGAAGATAAAACGCTTAGTCAGTGAGATCGAAAAGTTGAATGAAAGTTGGAGCGAACAAAAACGTCGCAGCTCTCGGAGTGAATTCACGCGTAATGCGCCAACGTTACTTTTTTTAACCACTGGAAAATTTTGCCATGATTAATTGAGCTCAGCATAAATAGACGCAGTAGAAAAGGCTTCCAGCTTGAATAAGAATCCACTTTGCAAATGCTGTAAATAACTTGTTGAATCAGCAGCTCGTCCCGAGAGCGCAAGTAAATGTGAGTATTGTTTTGGTCGCTTCTGCAATGGCTTATATGTTGTCTGATGGGGATGATCAGTTTTACACTGGCTTTATGTTTTTATGCTGAGCTTTTTAAAGGCTTTGATGGTTATGCTGGAGTTGAAGCAAGGCAAAAAAAAAAAGCTGGTAAAAATAGCTTTTATACGGGGGAAAAACTTGCATTTATTTACACGTCTCTCCTGTAAATTGTACTGATATATTGTTTGAAAGACTCTTGACTTTCTTAATTTAACTTGCTATTAGTAACAAGCTTCAGTTCATCAATAATTTAATAAAACAAATAGCGTCTCAAAAACCTGTTGCCCAAAAGGTTTGTAAAGCCATGTGTAGGTTTAACTCTTTGCGCAAAATCTCACACAGCGCATAAAAAACTATAGATTGCTGCAAGGTTAATACAACGTTTATCAAGCATTTTATTGCATGTAAATTTTTTGTGCATGACCGATCTACAAACGCACGTTTTTACCCTGAGTTTTGCAAGGTATAAGCACCGGATTTTATATTGTTCCCAAACCAGTGGCGCCACTTCCGAGGAGCCACTAAGGGCGACAATGGCCACCCCTAGAAATTAGTCAATTTGGCTATTGTTTGGTACACACGTAGAATAGGGTGCGGCAAGCTTTAATGTAATGCAAAACTTTTTTATTGCTTTCTAATTTCAAATTGTCATCACAGTTTGCATAAATTTAAAGAGGGGAAAGACAAACTTTGACGCTACAGTTATTTTCTGCATGCACGTCTTAATGAATATTAACATCAGTATAAAATAATCACATTCACGTCAAATTTAGGGAGAGGACAGTCTTTAATGCAACATTTACTTTTTATTTATTTATTTAACCATGTACAGTTTTTGCACGACTGTTTTAATTATTATTATAAAATATTGGAAAGGAAATTGCCATCTTCAATGCAACATTCATTTAGTTGCCTATTTGTTATTTTACTTTGTATGTCATGCTTGTTTGCATGCATGACAGTTGAAAGTTGATGACCAACCCCTGTTAACCCCCCACCCCCTGCTTTATGAGTTTTACATGGACCCCTGTTGCTAATATGCTGTACTTTTTTTGCATGCTAGACGACCAGAAGAAGAGCTCTGAATTATACATGGCTGAATATTTCATATGTAAGGTGTCTGGCTGCGGCTGTAGGACCATCACACTGTCCCCATATCACTCACATCCCCTCGGTAAAATTGTGGCTCTTCTGCAGGAAAGTGCTAGGGGGAAAATCCTTCCTGCAAATAACAAGTGAGCTAATGTGGCTGCTGTTGTTGGTGAAGTTAAAGGTGGAGCAGAAATAGTGTTTTTATGTGCAGATGGTTTGAGTGCAGCAGGCTTGCATTTGGGACACACACAGAGACACACACACACACACGCGCGCGCACAGAAACAACTAAGTGACTAAAACAGAAAAGGATGAGATCTTGAATGGAGGTCTTAGTGAGAAGTGAGGGAAGAAGAAAAAAAAAACATGTTCCCACACAGACCTGCTTCTGCTTGCCAGTGGATCCCACTGTGACTCATATTGAGGGGTTGGCTTTTGGCTCTGAGGACGTTGGGAGAATTTACCTATTTATTGTTGCTCTCATCAGCCAGAGCAAAGCAAAACAGAACATCAGTCTGTCGAAATTGGCAGCAGATCAGAAGTGATTGCTTGGAAGTCAATGCAATCAATAAACACAATGAGAAGGAATTGTGTGTGTGTACGTGTGTGTGTGTGTGTGTGTGTGTGTGTGTGTGTGTGTGTGTGTATGTGTGTGTGTGTGTGTGTGCGTGTGTGTGTGTGCATGCGTCCAAAATCCTCACCAGGTGCAAAATTGTTGGAAGATAAACAACAGAATAAGCATCAGGCTGTTTCATAAATTTGTTCTCTTTATATATATATATATATATATATATATATATATATATATATATATATATATATATATATATATATATATATATGAAGTGAGTCTTCTCTTCCAGACTGACCCATAAATAGCAGTAATATGGAGATGAGGAAGCCACAATCGGGGACAGGGGGCAGAACCTTACTTTGGCAGGATTACTATAAAATGAATGAAACGCATCCGGCACGATTTCTAAGCGTCTAGGAGGGAGAGTTCTGAACCATTACGAGCCAAAGGGTACCACAGGCTGTCTGCTGACTTTTAAAACACTATGCTATGCTTGAGCTGCCCAGGGGACAGGATGCAAGCAGACACAAGGGGGTGTTTCACGGGTTTGAGCAAAAATGAAGGAAAAGAGATGGAGAGAGGAGTGGGAGAGGGATAGAGGTGAGGTGGCTCTTCCTCTCCCTGCATATGGAGAGGTGCTTAAATATTTATGACTTTTAATATAGAATCTGACCTCGTATTTTTCCCTGGTGAAATTATGGTATTCCCGGGCTACTCACCACGTTTGGAGTAGTGTCACCGAGGCAGAGAGACGAGAATGAGGGAAAACAGGAGTAGAAGGTAATATTTGGCCATATCCCACTCTGTGAACAGGGGCTTTGTTAAGTTGTGCTGTGTTTACAAAGTAAATGCAGCTTATTTTATACTCTACCTACAGAAATGTGTGCCTAATGACGTAGTGGGGTTGAAATATTGCATTACTTCGTACTAGTGTGTGAAGATTTCATTACTGAGTCTGTGAAAGGTTTTATCTAAACGTCCCTTGGTGAACCCACCTGCTGCCTCTTATTAGCCATAAATGTTCCCCATTAAATAAAAAGAAGATAAGTGACCCCCAGTACCCACAGCTGGTGCCTAATTTGACAAGGAGCATTGTGAAACGCAACCTCAGGACTATAAAGCCGTCTGATGAGATGTTTGTGTGTTGGAAATGAGAGAGGCCTATCCCGACGCATCTCTAACGATCAGAGGCTGACATTTGTATTCATCGAATTGAATACACACCTCCCAGTGAAAGAAATTGCTTACTCGTCACTAAGAGTTCTAGCTGTGTTATCAAATGTCTGACTGACCTCTTGTTGTTTGACATGAGCAGTATTTAAAGAATTTTTCCTTTCTGCCCTTACGTGCGCCGGTGCTCCCCTCCAAGACTTTAGAATGAGGGGTGCCGTCTTTGTGTCCCGATGTCACTGACTCTTAAGGGTCCAACGAGTCTGGACAGCACTTCAGATAATAGTTTCTAACTCAAACAAACGTCTTTTAATACGTTTCAGCTATACCTGAGCCTTGTTTTGTCATGCATGTGGTTTCCAGGGTGCATGCAATTAGCTTTTTACCATTTTGTTACATTACTACAACCTTAGACATATTGTACGGGGATTTTATTTGACTTATCCTTACAAAGTAGTATATAATTGTTAAGTAGAAGATTCTAAACTGGATTTATTTATATTAAACCCTTATTTCCCCTGGCATTCCTTAATAAAAACCCTGGGCCACTAATTGCCTTCAGAAGACCCCTAATTAATGACTTTTTTAAAAATAGTTTTTCACCGTGTCTTTTAATTATGCTTAATATGACAGCCATTCTGTGAATATGTTGAAAATGTGAAAGAAGGTGCCATCTTTGTGGGTAAGATGTAAAACACTGTATGCGGTAAAAAGAAATAACACTGCACATCACCCTGAACACACCATGCCAATAAAAGAATCCCCACACCCTGATGCTGCCAACATACATGGTGGTGGCAGCATCAGGGTGTGGGGATTCTTTTTTTCAGCAGGGATAGGAAAGCAGATTAGAGTGGATTGGAAGATCAATATTAGAGGCTGTGGATGACTTGAGACTGGGGCATATGTTCATCTTCCAGCAGGGTGACAGCCCTAGACATCTTTTGGAGCCATAATGGAATACTTCAGGCCATAGCTAATCCATTTTTAATGGCCCAGTGAGAATCTAGACCTATGTCCAATTGAGACTCTGTGGCGAAAATTGAAAATGAATGCCTACAGACTATCTCCATCCAATCAGAGTAAACATGAGCTGTTTTGCAAATAAGAGCTAAATGTTCACTCTCTATATCTGCACAGCTGATGAGGACATACCTCAGATCACTTGTGCCTTTAACAGTAGCGATTCAGTGTATTGACTCGGGATGGCTGAATACTAATGCATGACACACATCTGATTCTTATCTGTATAAAGTTTGCATACAATTTCTCAATTTGCTCCCAAGTCACAATTATGGACTAGTTAAGAAGATAAATATGCACCTATGGTAAAGCTGTGACTTTTGGTAGAAGATTCTGAGGTGAAACTGGATTTTGCTGACCGTTATAGTGCTGACCACATGTGTTGCCACTCCTGGTAAAAATCTGCAATTAGCTTTAAAATACAAATATATTTTATTACAGTTAAAAAAAACTCAGATTATTTGTGGCACAATTATTGAAAACGCTGGAATCAGTACTTTGTACTATCTCCTTTTGCCGACAGCTCATAATGTTTTCCTACAACATATCACAAGGATGAAGCATGCAGAGAGAGGGATGTTTGACGATACTGCTTTGTACAATCTCTCTCCGCAGTTCTGGGTCCTCTCTTATCAGTTCTATCGGTTCACCACACAAGCGTCTTTAAGGATTTTTGGTCTGCAGCTGCAAGACTGAGATGGCCATGTAAGAAGGTTGATTTTGTGCAGAACAAACAATTTCTGTTTTGCTTTGGACCTTCATCGTAGCCAAAGACTGTAATTTGGAGCATTTCAGATAGAATCTATCAGATTTTTAATCAAACCCTCTTGATATTTCAAAGAGTTTGTGACGTTATTTAGGAAACAAGCAGACTCACTGCCTGACATTCCCTGCCATGCCTTACAATGGCCACGAGGTGCTTTTCCAGATCCCTTTTTCTCATGATAGCCAGCAGGAAATGTTTGTTGCTAAAAAGCTTAATCTTAGTCACATCTGACCCAAGGTCTCAGTAGGATTCGGCAAACTCTAAAGGTTTATGTGAGGGTAGGGCAGAAGCTTTTTTTTATATATATAACTACATAGCTGGCATGTAGATGGCATCCATTAGCTGCCATGGCCCTAAGCTGACCCTAAGGTATTCCCCTTGCAACTGTTTTAGAGATTTGTATATTTTCCCAGCAGCCAAACAGCAGGCCATATGAGCACCTTTAGGGGTGTTCAACTAACCTAAACCTCCTCTTTCGGAGGCAGTTGTATCTAGCCGCTCGTTCTCTTCAATATACTCTTTTATTTTACCATTATATAGGTCTCCGAAGACTGCTGCGAGTCACTTTTGCCTGATGAGTTACATCATCTGACTGATGGATTGTGAAAGCGCTCGGAAACATACAATATCTCAAATAAACCATTTCTGTCTCCCTGTTTTACTTTAATGCATCCCAAATGTCTCTGAAGGGGTTTAGAAAGGCGCTGCTCCGCACAAAGGGTGTCAAAGGAGCTGGGGAAAGCTATAACTTAAACTCGGTGACTTGACACATGAAAATAAGGCTTTTTGTATGAAAATGAAATGGAGATTATGCTCTATGGAGCAAGCTCGTTTTGAATTGTATGCAGTGATCTCGACGTGGTCCTTACTGAGCATAACATGCAAACTGAAGAATCTTGCTTTGCGTTTCTCTTCCTTTTGGTTATGTGTGAGCATGTGAGGATACACAATGAGATTTTTGTGTTTTTTCCGTTATTTTAGCGTGCATGCAATATCCAAATTGTCTTTTTTCTCTTGTCTTTCAGGATGCTGCCGGCGGCAAACACCACAATTGACAGGCGCTCAAGATCCGAATCTGCTGACATATGAGGAGTGTCGCTCCTCTCAAAAAAAAAAATCACTTCTGACCGATTGTTGACCTTTTCGTCAGCGATCTGCACTGTTGAAAAGGCTCACCTGTTGACACGTCTCATCAGCCAGTCAGATGCGCTGCCAGTCAAAAGCAGAATAACTGCTTGGAGGCTTATAGTCACCTGAATAACAAGCTGAAGATGCTACCACTGTTCCTAAATGCTTCATCGCACCATTCAGACCATCAAGTGATTTAGAAGCTCCTCCGTGGTGCAGCAAAGACAACAACATACAAGGGAAATTCTACAGAAACCATAAAGAAAAAGATCAGCAATGTTTTGGCCTATATTACTCACCCTTCAGGGCGTGTGTACCAGTGTGACACATGCTATGCAACATTACCCTGCAGCCTGGGGACACTATGACGTGTGCAAGTCCCAGATCTATACAGAGGAGGGCCTTGCATGGGACTACATGGCCTGTCAGCCAGAAGCCACCGACATGACAAAGTACCTGCGAGTGGCCCTTGACCCCCCAAACATCACGTGTGGAGATCCGCCCGAGACGTACTGCGCTTTGGTGAGTCGTAACCTCGCTTGTCCCCTGATGGAGACAAATGAGGCTGTAGGCAGGATCACACAGCATACTGGGTCAGGGATAGAGAGCGTTGCATACGAGGCAATATGGTGCCGTCGCGGCAGAGATTAATGTGTAGAGACCCGGTGAGCAATAGGAAACAAGTTCTAACTGCAGCCGGAGCAACCACATGCACATGTTTCCATATGAGTAGACACAGAGATTAAAGATGGACTCAAATAGATTGGCAAAGACTGGCAGATGTAAATCAGAGCAATTCACAGGAACGCTACTACGTAAAAGCAAGTACAACTAATCAAAGATAAGCATAAAGACATAAGCGCAAGGATGCATGAAGCTGTAAACTCACAATGCATTCACATAACTGTTGATAGAAAATGAAACAAAACACATTTATCATCTGTTTGGGATTAAATACTTGTTTTCAAGTTAAGTCAGTGACTACTATCACTGATCATTTAAACATAGCAGAAGATATTTTTTTATATAATGTAATAAGTTGTTGTCCAGAAAATCAAATATTCTTCTATCCTCAATTTATTTATGTTTTCACTTAGAAAACTATCAAAATCTAATTATTTCTGGATGTGTCAAGACTGCAGGAGCCCTGTTACTTGTGCTTATAAAAATCCATATAAAGACCTACAGGGAAAAAAAAAAACAGCTCAAAATGTAACATTTTATATGTGTGTTAAAATTTTGTTTTTGTATCTTTTGTTTCAAAAACTCCTTTGTGACGGATGAAGCAGTTTTGTTTCCATCTGATATTTCTTCTATTTTGTTTCCTTGGTTCTAAAGGAGCAATTTAACCCTTTTTTGTTTGACTAAATCAACGTGAAGTTAACTGGAAAAATATATTTTCACATTTTCTTTTAAGAAACACAAATCCACAAGGATTTGGTAGTCTGTGAAACTGCCCTGACACCAGCACATATGAATACCAAACACAGAACAGTGCACATGCACAAACACACACACACACACACACACACACACACACACACACAAAATGGTAGTGCAAAGGTAATTGTACTCGTGTGTGAGCTTGATCACTCAGTGCTGTGTTTCAGCCCTTACAAGCCATTATCAACAGTTCATCCCCGGGTTGAGTTTGTTTGGAAACACACTTAAAGTAAGCTTAAAGAGCCCATAGGCTTTAGTGACTCGTTAAAAGCTGTGTGCCTGCCCACCGAGAGCTGCAGTAAGTAAACATTCACCAATTAGGATGGTCCTCCTTAAAAGTATAACTTTTTTTTCCCTATTTCTGTTGCACCAGATGGCATTGAGACATTTAATGCCACCGTAGGATGAAAAAGGAGTTAGTCTGGTGTAGCCATGTGTAATATTCTTTGGAGCCTTGTGTCAAAACAAGCTGTGTAACCTTCATCATCCCAGCAAATTTCTCTGAACGCGCAACATTAACACAACACAATGAGCAGGAGGAGTAAAGCAGAGCTGAAAACAGCCACCAACTTTATAAAGACCTTCTTGCCTTGATTTAATTTCATCCAAGAAAATGGGAGCTTTCTGAACAATTATAATTTTTTCTGTTATTTAGAGACTACAAATCATGATTTCTTTTTAAATGGTAAATGGTAAATGGCTTGTACTTGTATAGCGCTTTTAACTAGTCTTGACGGCCTCCAAAGCGCTTTACACTACAGTCTTAGTCATTCACACCCAGACGGTGGTGAGCTATGTTAGTAGCTACAGCTGCCCTGGGGCAGACTGACAGAGGCAAGGCTGCCATACAACGGCGCCACTGGGCCCTCTGACCACTGCCAGCTGGCAATACAGGTGAAGTGTCTTGCCCAAGGACACAACGATGGAGACAGTAAGAGATGGGGATCGAACTGGCAACCTGCCAATTGCAAGACTTTTATTTGTAGTACGTTTTGTAGCTTTTGTGGTGAAGAGAGAGCTGAGCCAAAAGGCGAAGCTCTCGATTTACCGGTCGATCTACGTTCCTACCCTCATCTATGGTCACGGGCTTTGAGTCGTGACTGAAAGAACGAGATCCCGGATATAAGCGGCCGAAATGAGTTTTCTCCGTAGTGTGCCTGGGCTTTCCCTTAGAGATAGGGTGAGGAGCTCAGTCATCCGGGGAGGACTCAGAGTAGAGCCGCTGCTCCTCCACGTCGAGAGGAGCCAGTTGAGGTGGCTCGGGCATCTGGTCAGGATGCCTCCTGGACGCCTCCCTGGTGAGGTGTTCCAGGCACGTCCCACCGGGAGGAGGCCCAGGGGAAGACCCAGGACACGCTGGAGGGACTATGTCTCTCGGCTGGCGTGGGAACACCTTGGGATTCCCCAGGAGGAGCTGACCCAAGTGGCTGGGGAGAGGGACGTCTGGGCCTCCCTACTGAAGCTGCTACCCCCACGACCCGACCCCGGATGAGCGAAAGAAAACTGACGGACAGACATTTTGTAGGCATTGTTGTGTACATGAAAAGCATAGTGTTATTCAGAAATTGGATAAGAAGTAGCCTAATTGGTCAAAGGATTATATTGGGATTTAATGCAACAGACAAACAAAACACTTGTGCATTACCATGAATTTAAAAGAAAATTGTCCACAGTTTTCCTTTTTTTTTTTACAAATAAAATTCAGAATAGCGTGATGCACATTTGCTCTCATAACCCTTTACACCTATACCCCTAAGTGAAATACCATAAAAATGGCAGCATCACATTCTGGTAAGCAGAAACTAACAAGGAACGCACACTGGCGTTATGTGAGCACATAAGAATGATTGGCCTGTGATAAGTGATACCCCCAGAAAGAAACATCTTACCAATAACTAAGGTGATACCCCCGGAACTAGAGGGACAGAGGGGGGGTGGCAGCAGGACCAAAACTCAAATCCATGCCCTTCGGACCGAACGGCAGGGATTGGTCAGAGTTTTTACTGGCCTGAAAGCTCCCACAGAGATCTTTTCTTTTTAATCCTTCGGGGAACTGAATGCTAATCCAGGTACTAATTTGTTCTGTCACCCAAGAACATTCCTAACCACATACATTACGGTTTGTGGTTGTAATGTAACAAAATACGAAAAAGGTTCAAGGGGTTTGAATACTTTTGCAAAACACTATCTTTTCAACTTGTTAAAACTGTATGTTATTCTAATTAAAATGGGTATATTATGGCAAAATCCCTATTGCTATTGCATCACAGTAGAAACACAGGAATATAATGATGTGATATTGCATCAGCTGTTAGTTTGAATGATACATTGGTGGAATGCTCAGCAAGAATTTGGATTTTTGTTGTTTTATTGCTTGTGTCAAAATACTGTTTGAGAGCGGATGCGTGTGTGCTTTCCCTATTATTCCAGGTTGGCTGAGGATTAGTGGGTAATAGTTGGCATTCAACATATATATATATATATATATATATATATATATATATATATATATATATATATATATATATATATATATATATATATATATATATATATATAATCTGACTTTTAAAGTTAGCAGACAATTTTATTATATAACAATGCACTTTTTTAACATTCTCAGTCCAAGAAAAATCAACAGCTTATACCAAAAGATGGAGAAAAAAATAAATTTCCAATAGAATGTAGAAAAATAAGTGTAAGGGTCAAGACAAGAAGTATGTGAGTAATGCCGCACAGGACATAAATCATTAGTGTAAAAGTCAAAGTCTTTAACAAAATGTCCCTTTTCTTTGCTAAAAGGCTGTTTAGTCACAAAAATAAAAATAAATAATTTTCCTGTTTTTACCCTTTTTATTTAGTATCTACATGATAAAAGAATGTTAGCATTCATAACTAAAATATATTGTGCTGAAATAAAGAAAGTTTCTGTCTAATGTTGAATTATTTTCAGTTTAATCATGAAACTCATACGGTGTTTTTAGGATACTTTTAGAGGAAAGTCAGCAAGATCCTATTTCTGATTATGTGTAATAAGACTGATTTTAGTTAAACTCCATCAATCTGTCCATACACGTGCATGGTCACAGAAAAGCTGGTGCCTGTGTTCAGCGGTCATTGGGCAAGAGGCAATATACACTCTGGACAGGTTGCTTTTCTTCCTAGGGCAACAAATAGACACACAGGACAAACAACAACCCTAGGGGTAATTTAGAGAGACTAATTAACCCATGCATAAGTGCATGAGTCTGGATTGTGGGTGACAACTGGAGTACCTGATAAATACTCATGCATGAACAAGGAGAACAGGGCAACTCCATGCAGAAAAGTGTTTGCCAGAAGTCCAACTCAGGGCCTTTTTTGCTGTAGGGCAACAGGGTTAACAACTACCCCACTGTGCAGCCCTCATTTAAACTTTATATATTTTCGTTTTATAGCACCAATAAGCAATACATAAGTCACTTCACAATGGCAATCCAGTTTCAAATTCAACATAATCCTGTCCTTTCTCATACTGGCGAGTGTAGGGGATACTCTTTATGCTTCTGTTTATAAACATTGCTTTTTTTTTTTCATATATCCCCAGGTAGTCTTCATAAATCTAGCTTTGATTCTCCTTTAGTCAGTGAAACTCATGGTTCCAGCCCCATTTATAAATACTGATCAACAGCTGAAAAACCAAATGCTATTCTGAAAAGCAATTATCAACACTGGCTGCTTTGTAAAATGGCTTCATAAATAGAAATGGTTATCTTATAAGTTTTATAGATCTTTGTATTGAAATATACATTGTGATATGTGAACATATATAATATGTTATGCACTGCCCTCCTCTTCAGAATTTCAAAATAAAAATATTAATATCTGTACAAACATTACCATACAAGACGATTTAAGCAACGGAAGGATTAACCTTTTCTTTTCATTCAATAATGTAACAGTGTCCCTTCCATATTTTAGAGGGAAAACTTTAGAAACTCGAAAAAGCAGAAGAAAACCTGCAGTACAGGAGAACCATCATCTGTTGGGAAAATATTTAAGATAGGTAATAAGGAGCATTTTCAATTCTACCCAACGTAGAGAAGCTAAAATTGGGGAAATATTGGATTAGTTGAGGATTAATTCTAGCCTGGATTCGAGGTTATCATTGACCAGATGATTAGGAACACAGCACCCTGGACTGGCTTAAATGGATGTTGCGTGTTTGATCTGTTTGTATAGCTGGCTTGCACACAGGCAGACAGGCACCAGTGACCTTATCCACTGGTGCTCCCTCAGAGTTTGTTGGAGATGAGAGAAGCATGCAAATGAGCTCTTTCAGCCCATCACTAAGTTGCCTACAATTGTGAGCCTGGTCTAATCAGTTTTGCCAGAAGCTAATTTGCTTAATAGAAAATATTCAAAGCAATGTAGGCAACTACCCCCTACCACTTTGCTTTGTGACTACAGTTTGCTGTTGCTGACCAGCATTTCGTCATGAATATGGCACCAAATAGTATTCACAGGTGTTTTTTCTCTGTTCCTAACAAGTGTTTCTCCAATCACTAGTGACATTTTCAAGTCACCAAATACAATGAGCTTAACATTGGTCTGCTGCAGCCATACTATTGACTTATTTGATGTCTTTTTCACACAATATGCTGTACAATCAGTGAACATATTTCTCAAGTGTATCCATTTTCTTTACAGACAAGTTGTACCCCAAACCAAAACTATGAATCAGTCTTATCTTCATTTACACATAGAAAACAGACTATTCTAAAAAAAATGTCCGTCTGTATAAAAACCTGTTTTGTGAATGCTTCAGCTTAAAACCAGTTGCAAAAGAATCAATTTCAACTCATTTATTTATTTTTTTGTGTGGAGAGTCGCAACGAATGTAAGGGTATTTTAAAAGAGCAACACATCCGATTCATACCCAGAAATCTTTAGTCAAATGGATCGGTCCAATCATACAGATTGACATTCATCTCTTACATACCAGTTTGGTCCTATTTATAATACATGCAGTCAAATTTAGCTTATAACACCAGTTGGTTGAAAGAGTTCTGTCTAAGGCAGTCCAGTTAGTTGCAATGAGTCAGTGACATTGCAGCGATCCTTCATCCTGGGAAAACATTTGTAGAGTGGAACATAACCACCTCCAGGTAGAAGCCTCCAGCAGAACCAGGTTCTGCAAAAGAGGTTGACTGGAGTTTTGAGAAAACAGGGCAGACATGGGAAATACTAAAAGCACTGATCCACGAGTACTTTTTATGGTCAAGAAAAAAAAATGCAGATAATGGTCAACACCAGTCTCAATCAGTAATTGAGACATGGCTGTTTATAATGTGCCAAGCATAGCTGATTCTATGTCAGATTCAACAAAAAGCTGGTGACTTTTGTTGTTGTTGTTGTTGTTGTTGATGTGTTTTATTATTTAATTAACACCCACAGTAGTGGGAGTTTTGGAACTATGTTGTTCAGAATAGAAACAACCAATTAGATCACAAATAATCTATGTAAGACGAAGAGTTGAGTGAGGAAGTAGACCAGGTATAGGAGGTAAAAGGTAAAGGGGTGGTGGATAATCTCTGGTGATCAGCTACATGAACACATGTCACATGTTGATGCTTTGGATACTGGCTGTAGGGAGATATTATCTGATGACCATCAAGAGATGAATCTGAAACGCTGACTCATTCTCAGTGTGTAGCTTTAGATAATATCAGATGTGATGTTGATGAAAGCATGTGGTCAAACCCTGTAGACTAGCAAGAGTACCCACGCATGCACAGGGAGAACATGAAGACTGCACAAAGACCCCAGGCCAAGATTTGAACAAAGAACCTTCTTGCTGCAAGGCAAAGGAGCTACCAAGTACACCACTAAAATGAAGAATTAGTGTTTAACTGATAAAATGTGCTTTTGATATAAAAGTATTGATCTGTCCAATTGTGCGATAAGGGTGTGCTGGTGTGCTTAGAATTTAGGGAAATATAGGAAAACTCGGACTAGCAGTTGTTGAAAAACTGGTAAAAACTTAAATCGTCAGGAGACGAGTTAACTAAATTAAAGTGCAGTTTCAACTTAAAGTCACCAATAAATTGTACTTTCTTAAAGCTACTTTTATTCATCATCTTTTTGTCACACGTTATCATGATATATATTTAAATGTTAACTATTAACAAAAGTCCAGTTAGACACAGGAATGCATGTAGGCCTAAGAGCTATCAGATTATTTCCTCTCTGTTTCCTGCTGAATTATAACCTTGAAAGAAGATTCATTTTAAAAAAAAAATCTTCCCATCTTCCCACATTATCTGTAAACCTAACATTTTCTCTTAATTTATGAATGAATCAATGAATTGGATTAGAAATTCAAGCGTCATCCTCCCATGTTTTTCCATGACTCGTTGCCACACTGACTCACGTCATCGAGTGAGTCGTGTAAACATTGCTGGGGCTTTTCAGGCATTCGTGCTTATGGCAGCTACTCTGGCTAAAGCTACGTGAATTCCTATAATTCTTCTAAACTTTACTCACTTATCTAAGAATAGATGAGAAGAAAAGTAGCTGCCAGTTCACTCCAACATCTTCTGCTGTGAATGTAGATGTAATGACGAAAGGAGAGCTCCCCTTAAGCTGCTTGGAGACTGCACAAAACCGTCCGTCTGTGCAGACGACTCATCTCTGACGATAACAAGAGTGATTGTGAACTGTCAGTCTTTGTCTTACATGTCTGAAACAACCTATGTTAGCATCTTCTAAATAGACTTTAGAGGGAAAGATAGATTATAAACCAGAGAAAAGGGTCGGAAACGTTGCTGACTGAAATGATAGATTTGTTGAATTTATAACATAAATCGCCTCTGCCAGTTTCATTTCGACTGGAAACAAATAGCTGCTTTGATATTTTATCCAGATAATTTCGGAAAGTGTGAGTCACACACATGTTTGAGTCAGTACAATGGTACTGTATATCTGAAACAATTTTTTTTTAATGTGTTGTTACATTACAGGAGATATTAAACGAATGCAAATTCATTTTTATACTCTTTATACCGTATAGAGCAGCTTTATTGCATAATTTCTGTAAATTCCAGTTACAGGGCACTAATGGGCACTTCCAAGTAAAGATTTGTAAAACTCTTTAAAATCATTAGTTCTTTTTTAACAACAAAATCACTTTAATTTGAAAATATTATTTAGTGGGAAAATGATCTGGCCAGATGACGATTATGGACGCTATCATGAGTTCTTCTGCATATCAGAGTAAAATGTTAGACTATCTGTGAAGCTGAAATGGAAAGTCCTGGGCTCTGTCAAAGTCTAGGGGTCTCATTTATAAAGCTTGCATATATGCAAAAAATGGGGCCTGAAAGGTGCCTATATCACTTTCCACGCAAAGGTTGGAATCCATACAAAGAAATATTGAGGGGAAAATGTGCGGTCTTCACGACAACGCTGACCCATGCGTACGCTCATTTTGGAGACGCGGGAAATTGGCGACACACATGGTAAAGTGGTGAATTGCAGCCAATTCACCACTTCTCAAGCCTCATGATTCTTCTCAGACATCAAATTTCACTCCATGTGCTGACACATAATTTTACAAAAGGATCTTTTAATAAAATAAAATAAATCCCATAAGCCAACTTAAATCTTAAACAAACGGTTGCACATTTCTTCAGGGTTTTCTACCATCACATTCCTCACCCTGATGATCACCCGGGTGACGGGTTCCACAGATTACACAGATTATTGTGACCAGGTGTGCAGCAGTTACTTTAATTGATGTAAACAGTCAAATACACCTGTGCATAATGCTGTATAGTGGATGCATTGGCATGGTTGGAAAACCTTGAAGATGATAGAATTACATGGAAACGTGGTTTTAAGGATCAAATATGTCCCGGCCAATGCTGATGACTGGCCAACAAGCCGCTTTAGACGGCAAGCATTGCATTCTGCTCTAACCTACAGGGGACAGTGGCTACACCTCCCTGCAGGTGCTGAAAGACCACTCTCCATCCCCAAGAGCGCAGTGCGCTCACCGCACACACCCATGCAGTGCAGCATACGTCGGCTTCCTAAAATGCCTTTTTGCACTGGGTTTTTTTTGCATTTTATTTATGTATTTATAATAAAATGATTTGCTGTGGTGTTTATCATCATGGCGAAAACCTCCTGGTCCCGCTTCCTTCTCTGAATGTCAATCTAAACGCACTGCGTCAGAGGAATACGACCGCCTTCCGACATTTAAAGCAGCAATCAGGTTTAATTTTTAACGAGTTCTTTTAATGTGGGTAACATTTATGCTTTGACCTCTGATTTACAAATTTAATAAGCGCCTCTCTGTGAAATTTTTTCAGAAGTTCTTAGCTTTTTCTCCGTGGTTGTCACGTCACCATGATGAAAAACGATCAAGCGAGCCATTTTTAATACGCATTACCATTCATGCAGAACCTGGTACGTTCGGGTACAGCTGTGATCTATAAAGGGAAATTGTGTGCGTGTGCATGGTTTTATAAATCAGAATTTTTTTTGGCATATGCCATTTTCTTTTTCTTGGCGTGTGTACACTTTTAGTATGGTTTCTATGCAAAGTTTTATAAATGAGACCCCAGATCTTGATCTCAGTGAGCTGCTGTTTGGTGACTTAAAACTGGCTGGATGTGGTGGAAATCCCTCAAATGTCTCCTAGCTGAAAGCGAGTAATGGGGAAAACTTTTGTCTAGACTTGGTAGATGGGTACAAGAAGCATTCCATTGAAATTATTTCAGCCAAGGGGCATACAACTGCTTGTTAATGAAAAGGGTGTTGTAACTTTTTCTAGGTTTGAAAAAGCCGTATTTTTCGAACTATAATAAAAAAAAAATTTCACAGTTTGGCCAAACCTACGATTTATATTCAGGTGCGATTTATATGCCAAATTTAAATGGTAATGGATATTGACCAGCATGAACCAAGGAGTAAACATTACCGTCTATAGCCACAAGAGGGCTCACTAGGCTTGTGAGAACTATCCCACTCCTCTACAACTTAAAAATTAATTGAAACATTAACTCATAGACAACAAAGACAGAACACATGTTTGTATGTTGTTTTGCTGTTACAGTCTGCATATAAAGTCAGGTGCAACTTATATATGTTTTTTTCCTCTTTATAACCCATTTTTTGACTGATGCAACATATATTCCGGAGCGACTTATAGTCCAAAAAATATGGTAATTTTTTTTTTTTATTGACGTTATTGTTCAATTAATAGTTTTTTGGTGTTGCACTATAAATAAATCACTTTTTTTTCTAGCAATAAAAAAGGAACAATGACATCTATATGTAAACATTTCTTGTTAAAGAGATTGAAATTTATTGCCGCATTCATACACTCATGATTTCCCATGACTGAATGTACAGCACTACAATTAATTAAAAAAGATTACAACTAGTGGAAATGGGAAAAACATGGCTAGAGAAGGAAGGTAGATTTTTTTTTTTTTTTTTTGCCAAAGCTCACTGTTAGTGTAGTGCAGCAGAGAGGGGCTTCCTGTTTTCCAACACCCGATTTTGTTTATTCAAAGCTTTTGTACATTTGAAGATGATGCTATAATGTCATTAAAACATACTTTTTCACATTTAAAATGGAACGTTGAAATTAGAATTATGCTCAATGTTTGTTGATTTATTTCTACAAATGCATTCTTTATTCAAATTAATGGATCTTTCAAACTATTCAGTTCAAAAGTTGCAGTCTGTACATTTTTAATGCCACCGCAGCCCCACGAGCAAAGACATTACACCTTTCTCAAACATCAATTTCTGGCCATGAGGCAGTTGCGTTACCCAAGAACTTATTATGAACCAAACACTTGCTTCACTTATAGCAATGAGACATTCTTATCTGAGGAAATCAAAGCAAGGCTAAAAAGGATGAAATACACAAAAATTGAATTCATGGCTCAACCTATAACTGTACTGTTATTGCTTCTCTGTTGCATAAGAAGATCATTTTCAAGAGACGGATTGACTAATTTTCTCAGATGATAATAAATTGAGGAGATTGATCACATTCGTCAAGCTCTCTTGTTTTGAGCTCACAGTTCTGCCTGAAATCGCTCCCTTGCTAATTCATTTGCCATTTTCTTATGTCGGAAAGCACTTTACTCTTTAGAAGAGTGTGCAACAGTTTGCAGTGCCCTGCAAAAATACAACCTTAAACGTTTCACTATCTTGTTACTTTGCAACCAAAAACTTCAGTTTATTTTATAGGATTTTTTTTATTTATTTTTTTACTTTTTACCATTTTTATTTAAATACTCATAAATAAAAGTCCGTACATCCAGCAGTGATAAAGCTGTGCAGAAGATTAAAGCAATGTTAGGTTATAAAATGTTATTCCAACCTATTAGTTGTGCAAAAATCTGACCTTTCCTGGAAGAGTGGAGAAAGGGTCATAAGAATTCCTGTTTGCATTTTGAAAAAAAAAGATATGAAAGGAAATGCGACAATATGTGGAACAAGCTGTTTTGCTCAGATGAAACTATAGTTAAACTTTGTGCCTTTTATGCAAATTGCTGTTTTTTAGGAAAGCAAAAACTGTACATCACCCTGATCACAATATATCCCACCATGAAATGGGTTTGTGGCGGCATCGTGCTGTGAGATGGGGACAGCTGAGCTGGCCAGAGTAGATGGGAAGATGGAGCGGCTCAGTCAAAGTTCAGACCTTAACCAAATAGAAAGTAGATGCTCACAGATGTAGCTTGAGCTATTTTGCAAAGAAGCATAGGCTGAAACTCCAACCTTTAGATGTTCAAAGCTGGTAGAGACAAAACCCCAAAAGAGTTGCAACTGTGTACAAAAATTAAAGGCCACTAAAACTGAATGCACTCTAATGGAGAATTCACACCGATCCTGATACATACATAAACGGTGACAAAGGTCTTGCTTCACCGTGTCATCAACGCAATTTCAATTCAACATGATGGACAGGATTTCATTGAGCAAATCGCGGGGCTTTATTTGCTATGGAAAACCGAACAATGGTGTCGTCTTCAGCGAGAACCACCACCTGTAGCTTTTTGTGGATCATGATCGCTTCCAGTGGGACTTCCATCTTTTCAGGCCAAGGCATAAGGAGCTGCTGAGCAGCGAAGAGGGACACATCTTCCCCTGGGACATAGATCTAACTCTGGGACACAAAGGCAGGCTTTCCGGTGAGTAAATCCATCTTTTCTCCGTAGAATCATAGCCTAATTGTACTGTCTAAATATGTAACACATTAAAAAAAAACATTTGTGTGCTAGAATAAATGGACAAGGAATATCGCTTCTCGTCCACCGTGGGTCTCCTTCGCTCTATTTGGCCTTATCGCTGCAATCAAATGCCTCCTTCGCTCCTGAATGCACCTCTACATAGGGACGATATGTAAATCACTCCCTCGAAACGCCTGGATCGCGTTCGGAGTGGATGCACCGTACACAAGCTTTTCAGGCTTTTCATTTTATATGTGGAAAAAAAATTAAGACCTTTTATTATTTTGCTTTCCACTCATTGTTTTTCACTGGTCATAAAATCGCAATAAAATACACCTAGATCCGTGGCTGTGACATGACAAACTGAAGAAAAGTGTTACAGGTAGAGATACTTTTGCAAGGCACCGTGATCTTTCACAGTTTTTACCTCAAGCCACTTTGGCCATCTATACATGATGACCTTTTTGTTTATCCCGTGCCGCTGAAATGTCAAACAGGTCAGAGGTTAAACGCGGAACTGTCATTGCCCCTCTTTGATCCCTGCACCCTTTCTCCTCGCCGGGAGATTCACTCATCCATGCATTTGTTTGGAGACAGGGAACAGTTGGAGCGTTTAACTTGCCGTCACCTCTGTGCCCTTGACTCTGTTGTGAACTGGCCCTGCCCAGCACATCATCACCGCACCACTGCGTACCAAGACACCGAGATGACATGCAACATGTCCCCTGACTCCAGGATGGGGGGGTGTGGAGTCATCATTTATTCGTTCTCCCACTGCCACCCTCTTTGTCTCTTGGCTTTTTAATTTCCCACTCTCTTGTTTTCTGTCAGCTGATGATGCATAATATCCAAGTCTTGTTGGAACACGTCGAGGTTCGCTGCTCCATATGAGGTGAGCAGTTGACAGATAGAGATATGCCGACATTTCTTTTCTGGGATCTGTGACAGGTTAATTCTTTGCAGGTTGTAAATACAAAGAAAGATGAATTATGCATGGGGATATAAAAGAAAGTGATGGGCGCCAGGCTTTAAGGAAAGATTAACATTTAAATGCATGTTTACTGAGATTCAGTTCGTATCTCCAAATTATATGTGCTTCATCTCTTAATTTTTAGCAGACAAAGGCAAGTTTAAAATAACGCTTCTCTGGCCAGTTCACAAGTGTTGCTTTCTCAGCATAAAATGCAATTTTTATTATTTTTCTGGCTCTAAGCTGGTAGAAGATACTACTTTTAATTACAACACACAAAATCAAAGAGGAAAATATAACAATTTTATTAAAATTTGATGTGATCGGTTAACTACACAAATTTTTAAGTGTTCTATGTATTACAAACAAAAATAGCACTTGTTCTATAGTTATTTAGCTAATTTTAATTTAAAATTGAAGCAATACAATTAAGCCCGATTTTTTTTAAATCCCTGGCAGATTGAGACCTTAAAATATTTTTAAATATAAACAATGTAAAAGGAGATTTATAAAGAAATCATTTATTAAAAGTGGCATGATGAAAATGTCTTACACTCTCATCAATATTGAATGGAAATATCTTTATTGAGACTATAACAATCAAAACCCTTCTTGTTACCTGCTGACCATCTCTTTGTATGTTTTCACTTGTGTTAAGATGATTTATCATTGGTGATGAGATGTTTTTGTTTGTTTCCTGAACCCTAATCAACAGAGGGAGATGCTCATCTGTTAACAGTATACAGGCTTGCAAATCACTTTTTTTGCTAAATATTTAAAATGAAATTTAAAGGAAGATTTCAGAGTTTTATATATTAGGTTTATTATATTAGAGTTAATAGAGTTTCTATCGTTGTTTAGGAGGCAAAAAATATTTTGGCATTAAATATTTATTTATTTATTTACACATTTGATTACACATTGTGAAAACATCAGGGCATTATGATTTGTGATTTAGCCCATTATTGGCCAGAGTTTATCATTTTATAGCACCATGATGTTATCATTTCAATTCTATAAAGTGCTTGAAAAAAAATTGTACAAGCATGTTTTTATTTAGTGTCATTTATTGCAAAATTGCATATTAAAATGCCGAAATAGGCTTTTACACTTTCAGAAATAAAAAGATAAAATATGCGATTAATTTGCGATTATTCTTGAATTAACTATTAACATTATGCGATTAAAAAAAATTAAAATAACACATTTTCATCGTTTGACAGTCCTAATATATAATATCACTTCATAACCAATAAGATTCAGTAGTTTCTATCATTTGTTGTGATTGTAAACCTCATCATGACTCTCAATATTTAAGAACATTGAACTGCAATGAAACATTGCCTTGTAAATATATCCATCCCAACTGAACACTTTTTCATGTTACTGCTGCACACAACAGATTCAGTTATCGTACGTTGTAGATCAACTTAAAGTTGTGCAGTAGAAGGAAAAGGATTTGTGTTTATGAAGATATGTTTGATAAAAAGATTCAGCCCCCTTTAATGTGATACAACTAAATAAATTACAGCAACAAATTGCCTTTGGAAGTTACTAAATTTAGGTAATAGAGTCCACCTTTGTGTAATTTAATCTTAATACAAATACATCTGGTGTCTTATTCATAAAACATTGCACAGGAAAACTAAAAGTTTGCATACGCACAAAAAATGAAAATGGCGTACGGCAAAAAAATTCTGATGCAAAAAATCATCCGCGCACACACCCTTCTTCTTTATATATTACAACTGCACCTGAACAATTGCGTTCTAGGTTCTTCCTAATGTTCTGCCCTCTACACGATCATAGGCAGCCATAAATGGTCAATGCAAAGCACACCATGAACAGCAACGTGTATTTAAATGAGTCAGCTGATCATTATTTCACAGTTAACAACGGCAACGACGGAGAAAAGAATAAAGACGGGGTGAAAATGTCCCAGAAGAAATCTTTATTTAATGTGTAAATCAGAGGTAAAAGCAAATAGGTTGCATACAGTTAAATAACTTGTGAAAAGTGAGCCCTATTGCAGTCTTAAACAACACATGATATCCTCGCGGCCGTGCGTCTGGATCATCATTCTTAGGAGGTGGGGAGACTGGAAGACCAGAAGCGACGAGGGCTTAACTCTCCCAATGATCAAGAGTGCCCATAGTTATATGTCATCAGCGCCAGCATGAATAACACTGCTGTTTTGACTAGGCCTGGGCAATAAACCGAGAATTTACAGATACTGAAACATATGGAAATAGCCTACGTCATTTTGACCATGTTGGCATTTTTGGTATCAAAAAAATTACAGAAAAAGTAATTTATGTTAGGTAAAGGTAGGCCATGCTAACCTGACACTTGCCAGATTGATATCGCTCCGCCTAGCTTCACTCACATCCATCTGGGACATCTCCCATAGAGAGTGATTTCTCCAACCAATTTTATTGTCTAGCCAATCAGGACGCAGGGCTGGAGTTTCATAGATGTGACGTAGTGGAGAAGCGACTGTGAGACTGTTTTGATTCAGACAATGGCGGCTCGCATCGAGGAAGCAAGCGTTAACATTGATGCTGCTATTTCTTCCTTGTTGTCCAATCTACCTAATAGTGTTTCATTAAAAGAACATCAGAGAACGGCTCTGAAGGCTTTTGTTGGTGGAAACCATGTTTTCGCCCTTCTCCCGACCGGATTTGGCAAGTTTTGTTTCCCGTGGCGGACGCGGTTAGCGCAAACCATATTAGGAGGCCTTCAGTCCTCAACGCGGCCAGCCTTCTGAAACGCCATTCCTATGGATCTGTCCCAGATGGATGAATGGAGCTAGGCGGAGCGATATCAATCTGGCTAGGGTCAGGTTAAGGCTATGCTTCTGCCCTTTTAAGATGCTGTGACTACAGCCTGTAATCACCTGACTACACCCTATTCAGTCTGAAAGAAGAAAAGAAAGAGACAGATTTCTGGTCCAGTCGCACGATGGAGTCGTTCATTAGTCTGTCTTTACGTCGAAATAGGCTTTTACACCGTATAAATAAACTTGCTTTGTCTTGCCTTGTCTTGCCTTACTTTACATTAATGACGAATGGAAACTGAACACCAGAGTGCTCGAGGCGGCATAGTTCCAGGCCGATACCAGTGGGATGGTCAGACAAGGTTTAGGCTCTCTGTATGGAACATCAAGGAAGAGGCCCTTATCGGTTTTACTACTGGCACAAACATAGTTAAAGCTGCCAAGATCAATAGATGGATGCTATTGCAGTGTTTTGGGCACAGGCTGCACCTTGCAATCGGTAAGTGTGCACATGTACATAGAGCTATCTATGTGTAAAGGTGTGGCCACTTCATAGTGTTATTATTAACACTTAATCTTTGAACTAAATGGGGGGAGATTTGTCATCCATTTATCGTTATTGAGGTAAACTGCTCGATATATCGCAATACTGATTTAAGGCCCTAGTTTTCACTGCTTAGGATAAAGTCCATTTATGACTTGATTGTCTGAGAAAAATCATGATGCAGTTTGGCTATAATTCACCACTTTCATGCCCTGTTGTGTGCGCAAGCTTTTATAAATGAGGCCCCAGGTCTGTACAGGCCTTTTAGGTGTGTTAGAGTACATTATGGATATGAATGTTGAACATTCTGGCCTACAGGCAAAACACTTAATATAGCTAAAAAAAAATAGCAGTGCACATCTTTCTGAACAAACTATCCCCACAAGAAATTATTTCGGTGTCAGCATTAAGCCGTGGTTAAGATTTTTTTTCAGCTGCGACAGAGAAGTTGCTCAGAGTTGATGAGAAGACATATGGAGCTAAATACACAGCAATCCTGCAAAAAAAGCAAAAATTGCAAAGCCTTTACATTGGGGCAGAGGCCTACCTTCCAAAAGCACATTGCTCCAAGGCGTATTTATCTGTTAGAATGGCCCGCTTAAGGTTGAGATCAAAATCTAATTAAACATCCATGCAAACACTTGAAAACTTATGTTTCAGATTTATTTATTTATTTATTTATTTTGTTCAATCGGAGCTAGCATTGCATTACAAGAAAGAATCTTCAGAACTTTGCAAGGTGTCTGAATCTGGTGTAGATGTACCCCCATAAGACTGTTGTAATTGCAGCAAAATGTAATTTTTGCATAATATAAACAATGGGGTTTACAAATGCTAGCTACACTTTTTAGATTTGTGTTTTCCTTTCAATTTGAAGGCCATCCATCATATTATTTCCACTTTATTATACTACACAGCTTTGTATAAGTCTTTTACATGAAACCTAATTGAAATTTACTAAAATGTGACAAAATGTGGAGACAAAAAATCTAAGGGTATGAATACTGGAAAAGAATGTTCTTTTTTGGGGGGTTTTCTCCCAGCTCTTCTTTATCTTCATGATGCCAATAGTCCAATGTGCATTTTTTAAAGGGGATAAAATGGGATTCATGCTTTATGAAAAAAATAAATCTCAGACGACTTAATGATGCATAACAACAGTAAGAAGGGAAATATAGTTGAGTAAAAGAAATGGAAAAGAATTGTCATGAAGTATAAAGCGTGTCAATGGTTCTTTGTGTTCCCTGTAAGATCTTAAACCAGGTAAATATGAATAGGTAAAAAAAAGATCTGGCCTGATTTTGGGTCTGTTTTTATTTTTTACTGTCAAACTAAGTCAAAGGGGCAGGACTTGACAGAGAGAAATAGTAGCAAGATGACAGGCAACTGTTGCGACCCAGCTACCCTTAGGAAACCCAGCCATCATGCTGTCAGGCCATATCGATCTCTGAGAAAGAGTGAAAGAGGCTGTGCGTTAGAAGGGAGGAAAGCCAGAGAGGTTGTGCTGAAAACACAGCAAAGGAAGAACGTTGGTTACCAAAAGAAGTGATGGTGTGATTTTATCATTCTCGGTGAATGGGTGACATTTCAGCAATGCTTTATTCCTCACGTTGGCATTTCAAATTAATAAAAAGACTCTAATAACTATGCAGATTGGAAAGATGGAGGATGAGTTGACACACTGTGAGCTGCCGCCTTGACGAACAATGCAGCAATTTCATTCTCATGCTCTCTTTTTCTTTCTTTCATTCTCTCAATTTCATCCCAGTTTCTATCAATTTATTTGAGATGACCCTTGCATCTCAAACGGCTCAGAACTGAGCGGGTGTCCTCTGATTTTCTTCTGAATGACAATGCACCCAGAATCAGTGAAACATTTCTGTGTAATTCGTAGGTGCTTAAATGAAACCAACAAGTCAAAATCGATATCGCATTGATTTAGATGCCGCTCTTTAGTGCATTGTTAGATTGAATGCATACTGGGAAAGAGATGGTTTATGCTTTGATTTTAATTTAGATTTAAACTATAGGGTCAAATCGTAATGAAACTGAAAAAAATCGATCCGAAACTGAGCTCGGTCCAAACATCTTACTTACTAAGTACAAAGATCTTTGTGATGACTGCAGTATAAAAAAAGGGATTTTGCAGTTCTGGAAACCAAGATTAAATATCATATATACATTTTTCAATTAATATAAACCGTTGTGTCCTGTTTTGTACATCAGTGATTGCGTTTGAGGATCGTGTAGTTTAGTGACAGTCCTCGTGTCCTCCTGAATTCACTGGCTTAAGCTTCTGCTTAATAGGTCATATATGTAGGTGCATCCAAAAATGCATTTTATGTTGGTCCAAACATGAAAAAGGAACCACATTTAATGAAAAATAAGTTCTGTTATGTATCTGGAGTATGTGTATGTGTATATACGATGTGTTGATATCTGCGGGTGTACTAGAATAAATCATCTGAAAATTACAATGTGCTTCTAAGTAAGAACAGAAAAAGTGTCTCATTTTTTTTTTTTCTTTTTACACATGTAATGATCACCTGACCATCTTGGACTGAAAGGTCAATGCACTCTGCACAGTCAGTGAGTCCCTCCATATGATCAAATCAATTATTAGCATGACAAAACCGCTATGTTGATATCTTCCTTTCAGCAACCTTAGGCACATGTTTGGCTATTTCCATATTTTTTCATATTTTGTCATATGTTTTACTCTATGGTCAAAAATGTACAAAACATGATATACAGCATTATCTCAGATCATACAAAAACATCAGCTGCCATAACTACGCAGACGACACGCAGCTCTACATCACCATGTCACCAGGCGACGAGAAACCAATTCAAGCGCTGAGTAAATGTTTGAAAGAAATCAATGTATGGATGTGCCAAAAAATTTCTCTGAGTGAATAAAAACAAAACAGAAGCAATAATGTTTGGAACGAATAGTGGAGCAATAGTTAGCACACAACTTCAGCTGCTTGTAGACCAACTTGTCTTTTACTGTATCTTGACCTGCTGCTACTATTTCACTGCAACGTTTTCCCTTTGTCTCTGTAATGTTTTGGTTTACTGTGTAATGTTTTTTTTTGTATATGTCCAGCACTTTGAATGGTCTTGTTACTGAAAAGTGCATTATAAATAAACTTGCCTTTCCTTAAAAGTCTCAAAGTATGTTTACACGTAATAAAAAGGCAAGGTGGTATGCAGTAATGTGTGGGGGTATTATCCGGGAAAAACTGCCTTTAAGCTTGATAGGCCTTAAGGCAAACACAAATTGGCAATATCCGTTCTCAACTTTTATATCTATAGGCCATGTTGAGCTAAAGCACACCAATAAGACATAGATCACAGGACGTCATCAGTGGATTTTCTATCAGATGTTTCTCAGGAATTCAATTTCAATTCTGTTTTCCAATTCTTGGAAAGATAATACTTACCTAAAAGAATTGCTAGGTAGCAAGCTGTTGAGGGGATTGCTATTACTCATATTTATAGAGAATTCCGATTTATGTGCATAATATGCCACCAATGGTTGCTGTCCTTTGGGGTCTTTATAGCTATGGAATGTGAACCTTGAAGCTATACATAAACTTATATCTCTTTATTAGAAACTGGTTCTTTTAATAAAACTTCTTGCAATCTATATTAGTATAACTGTGTGGAATAGATAGACCTATACATACTCAGGGCCCAAGGCTCCAGAGCTCACTTCACCACTTCTGTACAGTGCTGTTTGTGGAAATGCATATTTTTAGCTCAGGTAAAGCCAGTGACATTTAGACTTATGATCTAGCACAGCTGTATGCTCAGCAGAATTAAAGGCTCATAACTTCTTTCTTTTTTTAAACACAGATACCCACATGGCCAGTTTTCTGTGCAAGGACATCCTAACATTCACACAACAATTTAACATTCTAATATATAATGATTTATTCTATGGAATAAACCATAAACAATTGAACTTCCTCTTACACTGCAGTAAAGAGGAGTTGTTTGATGTGAATCCCTCCTAGGGAATGTGGCTGCATGGCTGCTGTTAGGAGAAGACAGATGTGGTTTGACTCATTTGATAATGATGGAAATCAATGAAATTTTGAATCTGACACGCAGCTGAAAAATGGCCTTCTTCAAAAGCATGGTGAGTTTTTTGGTGGTGCGTGAGTCTTTTACATGTCCAGATGCTGACATTTCATTGCAATGCTATAATTACATTTATTATTTGATGCTGACAGAAAAGGCAGATGAATCCCATATGCAACAAAGCCCACACAAACAGTGTGGGAGTTCACGCACACAAAAAACACGGGGAGGAATGCACAGGTGACATAACCACAGTAACAACAAGTGCACACACACAAATCATCTTTGATTCCAGGCTTCATGCATCATGAAAGACGTTTCATACACATAATTAGGTGCATATACTAATGAAAGCCCAGCACTACCTTCCTTAATAAATTGGTGTTAAATTTACCCCAGTGGAGTTCTGCCACATGGGACAGATAATGAGGCCAGGTGTTAATTAATGTGGAGTGCGTTTCCTCTCGTTTGCTGACGCCCCGTGAATCCAAATCAAGGCTACGGCCCTGCATCTTGGTGCGGTTGAACTGCCAAGTGATGCACTTCAAAAGGCCAGACTGGCTGTGCTGCTACCCTCAAAGGGACTGCTTTGGCAAGGGCTGTGTTCCAAAGGGCGGAGTGTTTGGCATGCAGCAAATTGAAATGTGAATGCTTGAAGTAATTTGTGTTTTCTTTTTGATCAAACATCAGCTTCAATAGCTCGTTACAGAAATCACCTCAACATCGTCTGATATGCATCTAAAATATCTGCCTTCTCTATGCAATTTCTTTTTAGTTTTATTCAGTCTAACCTGTTGCACTGGTGGTGGGGACATTCTAGTGTGGCTACAAGTAAATATTAGACATGTTCTCCTCTTTTCTCTGTTAACAAACTCAATATCTTATTATGAACGAAACCTCAAATGTTTCACTTCAGACAATAACTTTTTTTCCCCTTACTACCGTCTATGTCCATTAAAACAAAGCTGTTGTATTGAGATAACATTTGATATAAATTGGGGTGTATAAATAGAGTGAGTTAAATTATTGACATTTAATAACATAACTCATCCTGACACTGTTCACACTCCTAACTTAACACCAATCAATTGGTGCACCTTACTAACTTATTAGAAACCATTTTTGACCATGTGGCAGATGTCCAAAACACTCCAGTTATTTCAATTGATCATAGAACAACTTATATATTATTAAATAAGATTTTCTATACAGTGCCTTGCAAAAGTATGGATAGCCATGGAGCTTGGTTGCCCTTGGATTTTATTTATAGGCATTATAGGTAAGAGGGCCAAATGCATTATGCATTAAAGAGCCTTCTCAGATTTTGTTTGTATCAGCTGTGTATATTTTTCTTTTCATGTCAGGATTATACACTACTGTGTGTTGTCCTATAGTATCAAATAAATTCAAACACATTAACATGGTTTGACTGAATTTAAATTATTCATGTCATCGTACAATGCATTCTATTTTATTTTGTAATGCCAATGAGTAAAACACGTTTTATCTAATCAAACCCAGCCAACTGCATCAATCCAAGGACTTTGCATCAATCCCATCTGCTGAGCAAGTATGTGTCGCCAGTGGGAAGAAACAACTCCTTTTTAACAGGAAGACCGGTCTATTTGGTGCTAAACAATTTTGAATTTGAGAAGACATCGGACACAAAAATACAGAAGCACTGGTACAGGTGTAATTCCTATATTAAGGAAAAAAGAGCAAATTGAAACAGTAGCTCCAAACATCTAGGAGAGAAACACAGCTATAAAAAATACTGAGCAAGGACTGTAATCTATGGAGTGAAACCCAGATTACTTAAATGAGTGGCTTTAATCCAAACCATTATGTTGTTACTTTGGATAAATTGGTAGAGTCAATAGTTTGAGCGAAGGTTTTCTTATTGTCTTATTTAGCTCCAGCCATCATCTTTTCAACTCTAATAAGCTTCTCTACTCAACAACAAACCTACTTTATTAAATGTATGAAGAAATGTCCTATTGAGATACAATGTCCATACTGCCATGAAGTCCTAGTCAAGATAATAAGAGCCAATCATATGATACCATCATTTTAAGATCCATTGGCATTCAGTCTGAATGTGAGAAAGCCCTATGCATTGACATTTGGGGTTGTAAGGTGACAAAACCAAAAAACATTCAAGAAGTATAAAGCAACAATAGTGGGAGAACAATATTTTACATTTCTTACCACAAATAATACAGGGAATGAGCAGTCTGCTACCCCAACACAACCGTCCAGGTATAGAAATTAGATGGATTGATGGGCACACTCATATCCAAGTGCAATCAAGAATGGCCAGTTGGCCTGCCGTGCGTATTTCTGAATGATGGGAGAAAGCCGTAGTAACTGGAGAAAACCTACACCCACAAACACTACAAAGAAAAGCCTCCTTTGGGACTGAAATCTCCTGCTCTTCTTCCTTTGAAGCAATAGTGCTAACAAATTCACCAGCATTCCTCCCGAGTATCAGATCAGTCTCACTGACACTGGAAAAGACACTTTAGAAATATCTGGAATGCAGTATATTGTGTTTTCTTCAGACATGACTGCATACTTCAAATCTCTGCCCTGTATTATGTAGCAGAGACAGTGCAGACTGAGAAGCAGATGCATACATCTGTGTTTTAACTACATATGCTTGACTGCAAGTAAAGAAGCTAATCCTGCCTACTACAAGATAATTCCCAAAGAAATCTCTAAAATCATTTTGATGATATGCTATTTCTGTTTTATTTAAGAGTTCAAACTCATACCTAAAAATGCACACAGTAAATAATACATTTTATATGACAAAAAAAATCAAGAACACAACAAAAATGCTGTAATCATAATAAAAACCTATGGCATGATGATTTATGCATAACATCTTGGACCTAAGCCAGTGGCAGTGGTTTTATATCTGTTATACGACTGCTATTAATTGTGACAGTAGTTGTTTTGGATGTTCCACCTACTTTACAGGCATAACAAGTTTATTTGCATAGTACTGTTCATACATTGAGTAATTTTAGGGACTTAAATTAAAGTAAAAGTTAAAAAGAAAATTACATTCAAATCAAGAAATACATAGAAAGGAAAATAGCAAAAGTAACTCTCAAATAAAAGTAAAGAACTGTTCAAAAACAAATTTAAAATAAATATTTAACACAACTTAAATAACCAGAAAAAATTATAACAGTGTCGGAAAGTTGCTGTAAATATGTACTTATTTAGTGCTTATTTTAAAGAGACAGTTTCTGTACATTAGCATGCTTTATTACATTATGTGGTCTGAAATAGTGCCTTGTGGAACCCTGAATGTATATATATATATATATATATATATATATATATATATATATATATATATATATATATATATATATATATATATATATATATATATATATATATATATATATATATATATATATATATATATATATATATATATATATATATATAAAAATTTAGTGCCATTACAATGCTTTGGAATTTATCACAGTGCCAGACTAATATACAACTAGAAAGTAGTAGTAGTTTTTTTATAATTGTATAATTGTCAGAATTAATCTTTGTTATGCTGTTGTCCAGTGCATTTAGGTTAAACTACTCCTTATTTTGGACATGCATTAAATGAATAATGTGTTCTAACTTTTCTGATTTTTATGACCAGCAGTTCCAGATGTGCTGAAACAGTCCCGGGTTTTGCATGAAATGCATCTCTCCTCAATTAATTTAAAATAGCTGAGCAATGAAAAGCCATCTCTGCCACTACTGTCAATTAGTTGTCCTGACTAAAAGGAACTCTCCATGACCCATCTGGGAAGTCAGTTCCATTAATAATTTACCAGTCCTAGACTGGATCAACATGAGGTGTCTGTGATTAAATTATATTTCAGCATACCTTCCTCTAAAATATCTTGCTACTACATCTATCTGGATAGCAGGATTTTCCCCTGTCTTTTAAGGCCCTGAGTGCCCACTGAAGAGCGTTGTTTAGCTGGTCCAATTGCCTCATGTGGCATTTCAACAAGATGCCTTGTTATTTTTGTTTATCTAGATCAAATCCCTACACACTGAATCCAATAGCTGCTTGAATAGCCACCTATGAAATGTCCTCCCTCTCCGGCCCAGCCCATGACTGAGGATGAGAATGGACGAGCATCCGGAGGTGTGATTGAGAGAGTGTGGGCCAGTGACAGGTCGGCAGGTGTCGTGTGGCAGGTTAGAGGGTGTAAGCCGAGCAAGATGATGGGCTGATTAATCCAGCAACACCTCTGGTCTGGAGGGAGAGACTACTCTCAGTCACAGAGGAGTCACAGATGTCACAGGACACCTGTGGCCCACCTATAGTGATGGCTTCATGAATGAAAATTTCATTTGTGAAGATTTTTCATATTTCTCTTTAAAAAATATATATAGTAAGTAAAACTTTATTGATATGGCACCTTTCAAGATAAAAATCACAAAAGCGCGTCAACAAACAAAACCTTTGTTCTGTCTCACCAAATGCTGCTACCAAGGTGAGTTTGGTAAGACAGTTTTATGTGTCATACACTATGGAAAGAGTGAGCATAGCAACAAGACACAAGGTAGTTATACTGCGTCTGCAATGTCTCTCTCAGACAAATCTTTCTAAGCACGCTGGAGATAAAAAAAAAAAGAAAGCTGTTCAAGCTCTTTCGAAGAAGCACTATGAAACAGGCAACGTTAAGGATTGTAGATGCCTTGGACAACAAAGGAAATTTAGTGCAGCAGATGAACCCAGTTCCCTTTCGAATTCAGAAGATGTCAAACAGTACCATCAGCCCACAACTGGCAGAAAACAGTGGGACCCGGATACACCCATCTACTCTTCATTTCCGTAATCACTTTTATATTGAAAGGAGTGGCTGTCGCTGCACATTTTTAAACATACATGTCGAGTCCAATTCTTTCTCCTCAATTTGAGAAGCAATGGACAACGTTTCCGGCTCCCATTGGTCTGCTTAATTGCCCCGTGAACAGGCACTTTGGCCAAGTTGAGGACTAACTAACGTCTCTTGCTGAATATGAGACCAGTCCGACTTCTGAGAAGAGATGTTTACCACTAGTTCTGGTAAGTTAACATTTTCTATACTTTAAAAGGTGTTTTGTCTTCCCCCGTGAGGTTTTAAGTCGTAACGCAACTGACAAGAGCAATGATCCTCCCTATTATAGGGCAATGGCAGAGCAAAGTTAAAATATACCAAGTAACTTAAACAAACGAGATGGTTTTCTCTTGATAGTGTTCATGATGGAAAATGTTGACTCACATATATAGGTAGTAAAACAAAAGGACTTCTGAGGTTTCAAAGTGGGAAAGTCTGCAGCAGAAACCAAGCTCAAGAGGTGGCCAACAACTTATCTGAGTTCCACTTGAAGGATGTCATTTATCCGCAGCTCAATTGTTCCACTTTCAAGTGTGGTACAACTGTCAGGGCAGAGCTGTGTGATGGTGGGTGTAATTGAGGATGCGTCCTCTTTGAGGGGGTTTGCAACAAAATCCAAAACGTCCTTTTGTTGGCTCAAATCACAGTATATGGAGTCAAACTCACCCTTCAGCAGCTCCAAAACTTCAACTAAATTCCCTTTTGCTGAAGTGTTACTGAAGAGATGGACCACTGTGGTTGTTTCCCTGAGATTTGAGAAGTGGATAAGGTCTCTGTCAGGTATCCACAGGGCAGTTGCTTTGTTTTGGAAAGCTCTGATTACCTTCAGCATGTTGCTTGGAAGCTTATCTCTCCCTTGGAGTTGCAGGTTGAGAGTGTTCAGGTGACAGGTAATGTCTGTAAGGAGGGCCAGCTGTAAGATCCAGAGTGCGGTCTTTCAACTCTGGCTGGTGTGTTTCCCTTGCTGTCAAAAAAGTGCAAATTTCAGGAAAGGATGCTCAGAAACCACTCCAGCACTGTACTGTGCATCATTAGATCCCTGTTCTCTGTGTCATCGTCTCAATTAGCTGTATAAACTGTTGGTGGTTTAGTGTCCTGGAAAATATGTAATTTACAACCTGCACAGAAATTTGTATCACATTCTGGAATTTGTTGTTTTCCAGCTTTGTTGCAAGTGACTCATGATGGATGATGCAGTGGAAGCTGATGAAATGAGGCCTTTCGTCGCATTTTCTTATTTTATTTTAAAAAAAAAAATGTATTACTGGTGCCTTGTAGTTTTGCTGTCATGGGTGTGGCACTGGGTTGTAAACGGTACCTGCATGATTTATACACAAATTATTTCTTTATCTTGGATAACCTATCTTGAAATATCTTATTCTTGATCCAATAATATTTGAATTCGATAAAATTTTTATTTCCAAAGACTACACAAAACTCAAAAGATAATTTCTTGCAGCACTGCCCTGCACTAAGGCATCCTTTGCCCCTTTAACTAGATTGTAGTCAATATGTTTAAAAAGTAGCATGTGGCTAGCATATGCCTGGCATATGTGTTTGAAGTAGCATGTACTAGAAAATAAATCAGATTGTATCACACTAACATTTTAGCTGGAAGAAAGGTGCAACCAGCTTCTGCAGGTCAGAAATGTGATTTTTCTACCTCAGCCTCTACAGAGACGCGGCTAAATAGACTGTACCAGAGTTTGGATTTTCAGGAAATAACACAACACAATAAAAAGATACATGATACAGAAAAGGGCATTTTCCGGTGTCCAAAAAGGATGAGACCATAGATTTTGTGATAAGTTGTAATGATTAAGAATGACACAGCTGTTTATTTTGTGGTTTTTGGTTCAGACACAAACGGTTGAAGCCAGAGCAGTACAAGATGGATGCTCGTGTTTATGAACGCACAAATACTGCGAGAATTCCTCTTGCAGGCAAGGTTATGATATAACCCCACATAAGACCCACATAAAATAAATTAGTTCTGTAATGTACACAAGCAAAAATGGTTACAGCAAATCAATAAAAAAAAACTAAAAACGTTGCACAAATTTGTGACAATTACAGAATTAAAATGAGTAGGCCGCATAGTGTAGATGACAACCATGATATAGATATTGTATTACCCCATCCTTATCTTATTATAAAACATGTCTGTCTTTTTCAGTTATAAAAATGGCCAAGCAAACGTTTTTAGAAACCTGCATTAATGATGGTCTACCTGACCTAGACATTTCAGAAGACATTCTTGAAGAGACCTAACCATCTTTTGCGTGGAGACCTATGACGATTTTTAGTTTATCCTTAAACATCTGCTGTTTTCATTTAGGCCAACTCAAGCCAGGAAAGAGCCTGGAAGCATCAGTGTAAGTCAAGCGCCACTTAAAAATATGTAATTTCAAACAAAGGTATAAAAAAACAGTTACTTCTGGTTTATTCGCATCATGTTCATCATAAGTCTTTTGTCTCTTTGGGCCTTGTGTGTTTTTGAGGGCGGGCTCCTGAAACCAGCACATCCTCTGATACAAAGTTAAGGATGATGAGAGGAGAGCTTAGGATTTGGTCTGAAGATGTTAAAGAGCTGGTGTGGCATATGATGAAAAAGAAAATGCAGTGTAGAGGAATCCTAAAGTACAAGAGGAAAGAATGTACTTTCATTCCCACAATGATTACTTGTGGTAAGAAGCAAATCTTTCAGCATCTCTCATTTTTTGTGGCCTTCGCTTGTTTTCTTGTCATGTCATCTGTTAGTTTCTCTATCCCTCCTCCTGCCTTTTTGTCTCATTGTTTCTGCATCATTTTCTTTCTATACGTGAAAAGTCTCCATTTCATCCTGCAGTCGTGCATATTTCTAGATATTGTAAGATTGTGTTTTCTTGTCTTAAATGTTTTTGCTTCTCCATTGTATCTTGTTTTTATTTATTTTTATTTTTTCTCCTTTCTCTGTTTTATTTACAGCCACATCTATGTTTCTTTTTTATTTGTTTTTTTCATGGTTTTATTCTTTCTTCTTTTGCTATTTAACGTTATGATTGTTGTTGTGCATGTTGACCCAAATTCAAATTGTGCAATACTGTAGTGTGTTTTCTTTTCACTAATGTTTGTGCGTAACAGTTTGAAAAAGGTTATGCGCATCAGTTGTTTGTTTTTTTTTTAAATGTATTAGCGTTGGTAAGTCCAAGTTTTCTTTTCAGTCATGCTTTCCATGCTGAGTGTGGATGGATCCATTGTACGCAACAACATCCTTTTTCATTCCTGCTCTTTGTTTTATGTTTGGGAGCTACTTTTGTTTCAACATTAATTATCCATCCAGCCTGGGTTCACTGCTGGAGTTTTTGCAGATTTAATTCTTTTTTTATTTTACAAATGTATCTTGTTGTTCTGAAGCAAATCTGAAATAGTTTTTCATTAAACTGTGGATTATGGGATATTTTATCATTTTTAATTGTATGAGGTAAATTGGAACTTTATTTGTCCATTAAGTTAACATTGTAATCTGTTTGTTTTGTATTCCTTCAGGTGCTTTTGTCTTAATCAACCCAACAAAAGGCACCGAGATGGAAAAGATGCACACCAATCCCTCCCTCTATGTGAACCTCAAAGTCCTGAACTTGGTTCACTAGCTTTCAGAATCATTAGTTCCATAAAGTCTGAATATGGACCAGTTCTATTTGGATCCAATCAGGTGAAGTGATCATGGCACCATTTTAATCACCCGCCAGTTTATTAGTGCATCACTAATTTAAATCTATTTAGGCCGGCTCCTTTAAAAGTTCTTCATTTCAAATCAAGTTGTATGTTTAGAAGAGACAATGCAAATGGTAATTTTCTAAAAATAAATTGTTGGAAAGAAATGTTGGTGTCCTGATTGTCTTTGTTCAATAAAGCTACTCTTTAGGTATACCCAGAATTTCTTTTTAGGTTTATTTCGCAAATGTGCTTACTTAAACTTACTTAAATGTGTCGTACTGAAGAATTAAACACTTTATATTGTTTTTTTTTATCACATTTACACAAACTTATAGTCAAAATGGGATTCATTTAATGCGGATTTAACATTTTAGAATTATTATTTCATACTTTATTTAAGTATATTCCAGTATGGTTGAATGGGATTTAATGCACAATTAGCAACAGTTTGTGATTGTTACTGGGACACTAATGACATGGTACCGCTAAACTTGCTAATTTAATCTGTATTTTTTTTAAATAAAACCTTCTATAACCCTGATAGGCAAACTGTAATCTTACTGATAGGCAAACTGTAATCAAAATACTGTTTTGATAACAGCTGTTTTGAAAAGTATTTCTGGCAACCAAAGCTGCCAATTTTTTATCATATTTCATTTTATTTATTTTTTATACAGTGTATGCAAGACGTAAAATTATCCATTTTTGCCTCATCATCAGGCCTGCCATTCTACAGAAGTTTTTATTAGAATTTTTAAATTTTGAGAATCGCCGATATGTTGTTGTTTTTTTCTTTTTGGTAAATGTGGGACATCCCATTTGTCTTCTCAGTCAACAGTAGTTTTCACCTTTGAATTCCCAGTGGGATGCCATTTTTACCCAGCCTCGTTTTTATTGTTCAATCATGAGCACTGGCCTTGACTAAGGCATGAGAGGCCTGCGACATTTTAGATGTGTTCTTTTGTAAACCTGGATAAATTGATCTCTTCTTGGAGTAATTTTGGTTGGCAAGCAACTCCTTGAAAAGTTCACTACTGTTCCATGTTTTCACAATTTGTGGTACACTAGAGTCCTTACAAAATAACTTTGTGACTCTCTAGACTGAGAGAAGTCAATGACTTTCTTTCTCATCGGTTCTTAAATTTTATTATATCAATGTGTTGGTTATGTGATTTTTTTTTTTTTTTTTGCTCTGATTCATGTTATCAGATAAGTTCTAGTTAAAATAGATCTTGATTGTACAGGTCTGGAATTAGTCAGACCTAAATGTGGCTAATGTATTTCAACTCATCCTTCCAAAACTATTTGGTGAATCCACAACAAAAATAAGTCAATTATACTATCACATAGGCCAGGTTGGTTTGGATTGGTTTATTCCCTTATTTCATAAATCATTGATTCATAGTTGCACATATTTACTAAGGTCACCTCAATGAATAATAAATTTAATTTGATGATGTGAAACATTTAAGGGTGGCAAAAAAAGGAAAACCACAAGCATTAGGTAATGTATCACGTCACTTTACAAAGTGAATATAGAGGAAAAGTATGACCATCACATTTAATATACATAATGAATATCACACCCATTGTTATACTGATTCTATAGCATAATTTATAGTCAAAACTGGAAGATTAATGCGTGGTATACTGTGCTGTGCTCTTTGATCTGGTATGGTACATTGATTCCTTCATAATTAAACAATAAAATATAAAGAACTAGGACAGACATCAAAGTATTTCACCTCCACAAAGCCTTCACAACAATCTGAGTGGCTGAGTGTTCAGATTGCATTGCATTCTTATAAATGACATTTAGATTCACACCTCCTGTATCTGTCGGCGTGACCTTGTTCTCTGGCTCTCCTGTAGTGTGACTCCCTGATATTGAATTGACCTTATAGGCTGCAGATCAGGACATGATTAGCAGAGACCAGCGGCAGATTTACTGCTCAAGTCTTCTACACTAAGCCAGCGCCCCTGGATGGATCATATTACTCCGATAAAGACCAGCTGGTCTCTGACACTGCAGCCGTGGAAGCAAAGTAGATGTCACCAATACCAATAAGACACAGGCCATTAAGAGGTTCACAAAGTGCTGTATGATCTGTACGTCAATAGGTGTGAATCAGAAGGAGATATATTACTGGATATAAAATGGATTGTCTTACCATCTATCTTATTGACTTACTAGAGTACGAGACAGACAAATATAGAGAAAAACTGAAAGAATTATAGTAAGTTTAAGCATCTTATTGTTCGGCAAATCGGAACCTACTATATTATAATTCTGTTTATGACTTTACAAAATTACAATTTTACTAAATAGTTACTGCTGTGTGACAATGTTAAAAAGAAATGTAACTCACCAAAGCATCATTACAATAGTACCGAATACCAATTTGCTGTATATCTATTGTTTCAACCCCTATTTATTAGCCTGGGATACAGATTTCTCTTAAGGAAAGAAATATTTAATTAATTAAATAATTTCAGTCATTCGCCATCACAAATTTGCCGAGAAAGAGAGCTTGCTCACTGTCAGTGCCAGGTAGCTACATAGTAATAATGTCACATCTATTATACAATTAGTCTTTAACATAAAACACGAAGATAAGAAATTCCTTTATTTTCCCACAATGGGGGAATTTGGGCGCGACATTGGCAAAGACACAGACAGTTTCACATAGTTTATAGCGATGAAAAATAATGAATATGATACTACTTGGTGTTTTAATGGTAATATTACTGGTAATTACATGATGTTGGCCTGACTGCCACTGACCTGTGACCTTGGAAACCAAAAAATCTGATGTTTTTCCTCCCTTTGGCATTGAAGGGGTAATGGGTATCTGTAAAAAGAACGATTTTTGGTGTGGATTTTGTTAGTAAGAAGAAAGGAAGACTCAAATGTATCAATTTTCAGTAGTAGGAAGCTGTTTACAAAGGAAAGTAAATTTTCTATGGAGATATGTTTGCAGCCCCTTGCAAATGTCATACTCAATGAATTGGAATGTTATTAAATAGTTCATTTCAGAATCAGAATCATTTTTATTCGGCCATGATTGTGTGCACAATGTAGGAAGTTGGCTTTGGTTACACTCAGAATACAGACATGTCATAAATCTGTGCCAGTCCTGAATGAAGGGAATGTCCGTCCCGATGATCTTCTCCTTGGACCTACTTGTTTGTTACAGTTTGGAAGGAGCTAAATTGCATAGTAGTGGACGGTCACAGGGAAGACTAGATAATGGCAGTGTAGAAGACGAAGTGACACAAAGCAGACACAGTGTTGTTGTGGATGGTGAGGGGAGGCAGTGCGGGGGAAGTGTCAGCTGACCAGCCGATCCCACTTCCTGTTTATATGCAGACTTGTGACAGTCCTAGATCATCCCGAGGATAGTGTTGTCGTCTGCAAACTTTAGGAATTCACAGACATGTCCAAGGAGGTGCAATCATTTGTGTACATGGAGAAGAGGAGTGGGGAGAGAACACAACCCTGGAGAGAACACAACCCTGGAGGGCCGCCACTAGGCTGATGCTTCTTGTACTGTAGAAGAAACACATCGTATAGTTTAATTATTACAGACGGACGTTTTCAGGCCCGCATTTCTGTTAATTATGATGATTTTCTTACAGCTAACTGACCCATGACATTTAAGATTAGAATATTAGATCAGACCTATAAAAAAACAAAAGTATTTTAATACAGAAATGTGGATTTAAAAGTATGTTTCATACCTCTTTAAAGTGAGGTATTTTAAAAGGTACTTCTGCTCTGTCAGATGAGTCTCATCACAATGCATATTGTAATTTATTGAATCTGACGGAAGTTTGTTTAAGTCTATACTATGAAATCTCAATAAGATGCATTTAAAGTTGCGGTTGTAACATTCATAGAAAATGTAAATAGTTCAAGGGGTATGAATGCATTTGCAAGACACTGTATTTATATTTTAGTAGGTTTGCTTCATAATAACGAAAAGGCATCATAAATGTGTTGCTTTTTGTTAGAGAATGGTTACCTAACCCTTTAGCAGCAGTCCAATACCTGCCATTTCTTTATTTTCAAGGTGCAGTCTTTTTTTCAGCGTGTCAGTGTTTCATTTTGGTCCAAAAATTCTTGCTTCTTTCACATCCTCCGCTGAGTTTTTCCATCTCCCACAGCCCGGACCACAGGTAAAGGATCAAGTTGAGAGGGTTTATTGTTTTTCAATAGCTGCCCCCTGGCAGACCATTGAAGGCCTTGGTCTTAAATGACCATGGAAAGTATTGATCTTTATAGGGCACAGTTTTTGTTGTTAAATAACCACCACAGGATACCTGCTAAAAGGTGCTGACATTTCTCTAAATCTCCCATTTCACCTAAACTGGGCTGTATAAAGGCATGCCAGTATGTTACAGTTTAGCAGTAGCAAATAAGTACCATACATGAAATGGTCTATTAGGACAGCTTCCCCAAAGGTTTTTAGGCATCAAGAAAATGTTTATTACAGGAAATCGTGACTTCTTTCGGCTGCTTTTCGAACAAACATTGGGGACCCGTTTGGTGAAACTTTGCTGCATAATGCCTCTATTTACTCTTCTTCTCGCTGTTTTGCTAGACAATTGTTTACCTATTACCCAATGATGGTGAAGTCACACACTTCTTCATCGCATCTGTGAATAAGAGTCCCTGCTTGTCGGATGCGAAGACAGCCACCCCACTGTTCACAAAACCGAACCAAAAAAGCCAATAAAACAAATAACTGAAAATTCATGCCCTTGAATAACAACAAGGAAATCAGTACTTCTCACAACGCCCGTCGTCTCCTCCTTCTCTGTACCATCAAGGTCTCTAACAGACCCAGAGCAGGGAATATAATGACCCTCAGCAACACATTGTCGGTAAACTGAGGACTTGAGTACAATTTATTGTCCCTGCGGCAAAACTCGGGCAGCCACCATTCTCCCTATTACCCCTTAACTCTCTCTTTCAAAAGCTCCCTTTTTTCTGTTTATGGTTTCAGGCTACACTGTGGCCTTTCAAGCTTTGTGTTGCAACTGTGTGGGAGTGCATGGGAGTGAAAGGAGAACACTTTTAGCATCTGAGACGCTCCTTAAAAAGGTTTACATTCACACCACCTCCCACTCTTTTTTTTTTCTTTATTCTCACGTTCTCTCTTAGCAGCATAACCCTCATTACCCTTCTAATTGGATCACGTTACGCTCCTTTGAGTCAGCTGACCCAATATCTCACAATCTTGTCCTTCTTCATAGTGTAGTTATCTCTTCCAGCTGAAGAGCGAGTGAGTGATAGCATATCAGAGTCAAACAGGAAATGAAACAGACTCTGGAGATGCGTATCTAAAAACTATACCGTTTTCTGCGAGGAAGATAAACCTTGAAATAGTTTTTTTTCTCTTTTTTTATTTCTGAAACAAATTTCGGAACTCACTCGAAGACAAAAGCACCCATTGGTCTTTTCAGATGAAATATAATGGCTTCTGATTAGCAGCTCTCTCACTCTCGCTCACCCTCTCTGTTTCCAGCATCTGTACAAAAATTATATCCTTGTAAAACCATATTCATAGGGTCGGAACCCTTTGTTGGGACATGTTTTAGCAACATTCATTAAATCTTCAAAACTTTTACACTGCACTTTTAAACAAAATCCTTTTTCCAAAAACAATACCATTTACAAAATCGGTATGCTACTGTGCACAATTATTTGGTCTTTTCCATTATTATTTTTTTCTTCCAGAAATTTAGACTTTCTTGTCATCTTTCAAAATGGATATTTAGTCATATTGTTGCTTGAAAGTCACAACATTTTGTTAGAATTTGAGATTTTAGTGGATCGTTCTTTAACAAAGTGGCAGCCTGTGATGCATCCGGGTGACTAATGTGGCAGGTCACAGCATTCTCCCCTTTAAATGATTTTCAAAGTAGAATGTCAGATGATGGCTGATTATCGACCCATGTTACAGTTTATGGGAATCTCAACACTTAACCTCCCTGATTATGGAGCAAAGGTGAGAGGAATATCGGTTGGAGGGAGCCGTGTGTTCTCTTGCTCCTATTCAGTTCTCACTCTCTCTCATCGTTCCTCTCTTTGCTATCCCACACACACACACACACCCTACGCACAAATACATACTGCATGTGTACACACATATTTATGGGCAAACACGTTCGCAGCTCTCTATCCCTGTCACAAACAAACACAAACACATCAAGAGCGCTCTCTTTTTTTCCCCCCCACAAACTTGCTGGCACAAACGCCCGAAACTCGCTGGATGTCTACGGCAGCAAGCAAACGTGGGCCCATGAAAAATGCATGTCCCTTTGCGTGTTTCATAAGAAATACTCATCGGGATTCCATTCCTATCCCAGCTGAAATATCACACAAGAATGTCAATTACACAGGCAATTTGGGTGGCAGGTCGGAGCTGGAATGGTGCTCATCAGGATATGGTATCCACAGTGCCGTATCAATGAGAGGGTCACCATCTCCTACAGCCTTAGACCTGTCATTGCTAGATTATGATATATACATAGGGTTGAATGTAATAGAAATAGCAACAAGTTGAATTGAGTTGTAAGTCATTAGAATGTACTCAAAACAAAAACTTATAGTACTTATTAAGTAATTCCATTTTTTAAGCTCTCTTTCATGTAAATGCAAAAAATACGTATTGTCCAGTCATTTCTATTTTTTATTTTATTTTTTACTTTTGTGGGACTAGAGGCCTTTATCCAACAGTAAGCTGACAGGAAATAGATTTGAGAGGGAGGGTGAAGATATGCAGCCAATAAAGCTGGGACTCGAACCCAGAACGGTGGCGTCGAGGACTGAGGCCTCCGTACACGAGTCGCATATTCTACCCCTCTGCCCTTCTTTCCTCAGTGTTTATGACAAAATGAAATTTCCACCTTGGCATGTTGAAAATTTTATTTTTTAACCTTAGACAGCTTTTTTTTTGGTTGCTCTCACCAAAGCTCTGATAATTCTTATCCATTTTTTATTAGTTTGCTGAGGGGTTGCACATGTTATTCAATTTAGCTGAAGGAGTGGTTCTTCTGCACAACCCTGAGAAAAGTGAAGCAATCCAACGTACAAAAAGGACGTTTAAACATGCATGTCCAAGCTTATAAAAGTTTGGCAACAACTCTTTTTTTTAACTGATGCTACATACCAGTTCTATACTTTACAAGATAAAGAGAACCTCGCTGATTTTTTTTCTAAAATCACCATCTCTGGATGTATGACATTCATTTTATTCCACAAAAACAATGAATACAATCCACAACACGCATTTTAAAGATTTTCTGTTCAGTGAAGAATTATCCAGCTCAAGTGTTATCAGTATAAGTATTATAGATTTAATACAATAATAACCAAATGCTGCCCACATATATAAAAATCTTTGAAGCGACATTTTAGCTTAGCGCTAACCGAAACCTATGAAGCAGGTCCAAGCTTTAACATAGCGGTTAGCCATTATCTTATCGGTCTTATCGGTACACAAAATGTAGCCACACAAACAGTGCAACAATAGTTACAACATCTTCAATGCTTTTGCAATTAGGTTGTGCGCCCAGTCTGATGAGGAGTCTTTCCCCATTAACCCACAACAGGACATCTTAAACTACTTCAAATCACACATAGACACAGAGTTTTAAGTTGCAGTTTTTAACAGCAGTTTCCCTAATAAATACAATCATTACTCAAAAAACAGTGTTTTGCATTTAATCATATTTTCTTTGTGGTATATTAAAAAAAATGTTTTCTGATCTGACACAGGTGAGACAAAAGCAAACACTTTGGAGGCGTTTGGTAAAATGTGGACCCTGTGAGATTTCCTGGCACAATACACCACTAGGATCTACATCAACTCTAAAACAACATGGTTTTATTTAATGGCTTTCATTTTCAAATCTAAAGTTCTGTTTATTTTTTATTATATGATTTCAAATGTACCATTTACTTCAATGTTACTCGAGTCTTATTGACTTTAGTGTGAGGGCGAGAACAATACATTTAATAAAATAAAGAGCTCTTTCTAAAGGATGCATTTTGGTCAAAATACTATCAAGGCACTCTGATAAAGGAGGACAGATAATTTTATTACAGATTTACTTACTTTTATTTTTAATGTGTTTTCATTCAGGAGAATCCTTACATGTGCAACAACGAATGCGATGCTGCTACCGAGGAGCTGGCCCATCCTCCTGAGTTGATGTTTGACTTTGAAGGCCGAAATCCCACAACATTCTGGCAGTCGACGTCGTGGAAGAAATATCCAAAGCCTCTGCAGGTCAACATCACGCTGTCCTGGAACAAGACGATTGAGCTAACCGATGACATCGTTATCACCTTTGAGTCAGGCCGACCGGAGCAGATGGTCCTGGAAAAGTCGCTAGACTACGGCCGCACCTGGACCCCTTACCAGTTCTACGCCACTGACTGCCTGGATGCTTTCACCATGGAGCCCAAGACAGTGAATGACCTGTCCCAGCGCACCCTGCTGGACATCATTTGTACTGAGGAATACTCCCGAGGCTATGTGTGGAAGAACGACAAGACCGTCCGCTTTGAGATAAAGGACCGCTTCGCTCTATTTGCCGGACCTCGTCTACACAACATGGCTTCGCTATACGGCCAGCTGGATACCACCAAGAACCTGAGAGATTTCTTCACGATCACAGATCTGAGGATTAGACTACTAAAGCCTGCTACTGGAGCCACCATGGTGGATGAGAACAATCTATCCAGATACTTCTACGCAATATCTGACATCAAGGTACAGGGCAGGTAAGACCCACTGAGATTTCTTTGAGAGTGAAACTTACCTCCCTGTTATTTGGCGATTTCAAATTAATGACCTCATTAAAAAAAATCTAGTGTGGCCATGCTGGGATAAAGGCTTTTTGAAAAGACTTGTAAATCCTTTCAATATAGGAAATAGAATATTCAAACACTTTTTGGGGCAAATTACAGCCTCAAGCACACTGCTAGCTGATTTGACCTGGCTATTAGGTAGTACTAATAAAATCTGACTGCTCTTTGCGTTTGATTTTTCCCTCAGTTCGATATGGCATATCAAACAGATCTCGACTAGTTTTTGACCTCCCATTGCACAGACTCTGACAAACACTAGCTTTCAACAGTAAACACAAAATAAAGGACATTGGATTTATGTTTTTAATTGTCAAACAGTAAAGAACACTAAAGAGATTGAATTCTTTATTATATGAATAGAAAATTCCTATAGAAAATACAATATTTGAAATTCAAACTATGTGTGCCAAGAACAGCCCCACTTGCTATAAATGTTTTCCGTGTGTTACTCTAGAGATAAAAATAAAAAGATATTTCCAGGAGAAAACACAAGATGTTAGAAAATCATAATATGATGTTTTCCTGTTCTAACAACAAAATAAAAGTTAATTTCTGAAGATGACAACAAGAAAATCGTTTGGCATTGATGGACGTTTCCTGCTTCTGTAATAAAACAACAGCCTCTAAATCAAATATGTGACATCATGAATGGAAGCCAACACGGCTATCGAGGGTCAAAAGTGCCACAATTCGATAAAAATAACTTTTATAAATGTTGATATATGCAAAAATAAAAATATAACTATAATGATATAGGTCAAGCAAATAATTATATTTATCTGTATTTCTTTAAATGTAGCAAATAATTGTATTTATCCATTATTTAGAATTATGAATTTATAAGAATTTTTGCAACAGCATAACATTAAATTACTTTGTCTGCCAGACCCATCAAAGTTAGTGAGTGGGGCGAACGCTGTCATAGACTGAGATTGCAGCTGAGTTAGCCAATTATATGTTAATTTCTGACAAACCGTTGTGAGTTTTTACTTGATTTAATTATAGACTGTAAAACAGGAAATATGACGTACTCAAATAACGATGTACTAGCAAATACTGAATTAAATTTTAAATTACTGACTCATTTAACCCAACAGTTATTCAAACTTTAAAAAATGTATCACATATAAATACTCATTTTACAAATTATGTATTTATGGAATTGTGACAATTTTAGCCTTTAATATCTTTCATCCCAACTTAAGATGGAGGTGAAGGGTTGTATCAACCAGCACCTGCTCACCCAGAGGTCTCGTTTATAATCTATTTAGAAAAATACATAACAAGGACGGGAGTCTAATTAGACCTAAAGCTTGTTGATGACAGTAAAAAGAAAATGGAGTGAAGTTGCTTAGGGACATTAATGAGGGTGTTTCTATAAGCCTGTATGTATGATTTTGACTAGAGAAAATGTATGGTTAATTCAAACATGATTCACTGATTGAAATGATAATTGAAATTGTTGTCTAGTTATTCTAAACTGGAAAAACTAAAGTTTAAATACATCATTAAAAGCCCAACATTTTCATGAAACTCCATACCTTTACCCAACGTATAAGTTAAGTAAATCAAGATCAAATCTAATGCACATTTCAATTTACAAATCTTGCATGATTCATTCACGAGTGAATCATCAGTAGGACTGTTATTTTCAGTAAGTAGTAACATTGTTGTTTCCTGATGCATGGAAATGCCACACGCAATGAGCATAAAGCCTCCACAGCTGCTCTCCTGGTGGGACCTGTGTTGCTCGCTGCGTTCAGTTTATACAGAGAGTAACTGGGCTGGTAATGACCCATCAGATGGGCCTCTAGGTAAATCGAGGCCGTTACTCCCTAATTAGAATTCAGTAGACTTCAGTGGTAGAGTAAAACCATTTGCAGGTTGGCTAATTGGTTGGAGATTAATCTTGTAATTAGGAATATTTGCAGCTGATTAAATGCTAATCATCTGGGACACATCAGCGAAACGTGACAACATTAAAACCGCCAGACTGTGATTCCAAATTTACCCTTGCCCTGTTCAATAAAGAGGGGATTTATGATTTAATCAATGACATCCCTGTTTTTTTTTTTTCACAGCCTGTTAAATAATACCTTTTTTATCTGAGCAGATTACAGAGGGAAAATGAGCTGCCGTGGTGTGCAAAAAAAATCTGACAAGGCCCCATTGCATTTGATGTGTTTGATCTCATGCCTGGAGAAGTTTTGTATAACGGTACCAGGTAACGTTTTCTCTGTGAGAGATTCGTGTTCTTGCAGTCACACACCGTCTTCCAGTATTGATGCTTATACTGTAAACATGAATTGATGAGCTCTAAATTGAAAGGATGGGTAGGTGGCACGGAACAGCATCTCCCACAGTTATCTTATTTTGCCATTCATTAGGGTAGCAAAAGGTTGGGTGTTGGGAAAACAAGTTATTTTTGCCCAATTTTCCATCCTGCCCCAGGGCATCACATTCAATTTTCGAGCAAAAGTTTGCAACGAGAAAGAAAGGGAAATAAACATATGATTTCTGTCCAGAAGTGGATCAGTTACTCACTTGAAAGAGCAGGATGGAGGCAGGTGGGCCGAGGCTGATTAGAGTTTCCAGTGCCTCAGTAGCCTTCTGGCTACCACAGAATGTGAAAGGCTTATCAGAGGATGGCCATCCTGTCTGAAAACTCCCAGAATACACCACAAAGGCAGATAAACTCTCCTTCACAGACACAGCTGCATATTTACAGGTTTGGTTTGGCTGTAGATGGTTTTAGGAATTGGGTGTTAGGGCTCTGAATGTATGTCAAAGTTTTTAAAAGGAGGGTCACTGCAGAAGGAAAACTTAGGCGTGGACTGTTGATTTTTTTTTTCTGCTATAAAGAAAATAGCTGGTTTCAATACATGTTTGTTACCAGAATTTTATGAAGTTTGGGGAACAAATTTAAGGGGCACCACAGTGCCTTGTAAAAAAAAAAAAAAAAAAAAAAAAAAAAAAAAAAAAAAAAAAAAAAAAAAAAAATCTCAAACCCAATGACCTCTTTTTTCAGATTTGGTAACATCCAAACCACACGCCTGCAATGGATTCACAAAGTGAAGGAGAAGGAAAAGAAATATCTGTTTTTTAATCGTTTTACCAACAGAAAATCATAAAAATGTGGCCTGGAGCGACCTTTGATTCACTTCTCTTTAACTCCTATACCCCTAAAAAGTTATTTTAAAATGAAGAGCCTCATTTCACAGCTTTTCCAGTATCTTATCAGTTTCATAAGTCTAGAGACCAAAGTTTTGACCATTGTTCTTCACAAAAAAATGTCCAAGCTCTGTCTCAGTGGGCGGAGAGCATCTGTGAACATCATGTTTCAAGTCTTGCGAAATATTATGATTTGGATTTAGGTATGCACTTTGTTTAGGCCATTCTAACTCATGAGCATGCTTTGGTCAAATCCATTTCCTTGTGGTCCTGGCTGTATCTTTAGGATTATTCTCCCACCGGAAGTTAAACATGTGCTTTTCCAGGCTCCAACAGTGTTTAGTTCGATCTACCTTAAATTTCCTCTGACCAGCTTTCCAATCCCAGAAAAGTATCTCCACCGTACGGTGCGTACTTATGACATTGTTTAATCTAAAGTGTAGGGTGGGTTTCTTTAACCTTTCTTTCAAAAATTGTCAAAAAGGGCCCTATTTGTGGATGTCTGTACCTCCTCCAGAGATACATGGGGTCTCTTGGCCCCCTATCAGACTATTTCTCGCCATGCCTGTCAGTTTTATTGCATAGCCATTTTTTTAGTAGGTCAACAATGATGAAATTGTCTTTCTTGTTCAGATGATAAACAATACTCTGTGATACGTTTAAAACTTGTTGTGTTGTTTTATAGCCTTACTCTGCTTTAAACTTACGTCCTCCGTGTCCCTTGATCTTCGTGAGGCTGCTGGCTCTCTGATGTTGTGTAGCAAACCTTTGAGGCCTTCAGAGAACAGTTGGCTTTATTCTGGGCTATACTGAGATTAAATTATACACAGTTGGATTGCATTTATTTTTTCCTGAAGAGAGTTTGTTGCATTGGATATAATTTAGAGGAATCAAAGTAATCTCACTTTACCTGTAAATAAAATATGTTGAAAAACCACCAACAAACCACCAATCCAACTTTTTATTGGATTTTTATGTTATGAAACAACACAAACTAGTGAATAAATTACATGGGAAATAGTTTTCATATTTATTTATTTTTTTACAAAGAAATTTGATAGATCTGGCATTCATTTGATTCAAGCCATACCCTTAATGGCCTGTTCTGTAAAGGTTTCAACGATTCGTTAAAGAGCATCAGTGAATACACAGCATTGTGACGACTGGGAAACACCACAGAACAACAGACCTTTCATAGACAGTAGCAGCTGGTGATAAAATATTTTGGGGTGGACCCACAAGAGGTTGTTGATTACAACACAACAATAAACTCAACTTAAAAAATAATCCATCCACAGTCACTTGCCTTCTCTTGAAGTCTGGTTAGTACAATATAAATTCTATTATCCTGTATTTTTCTTCCAACAGCAAAGGCCAAATTATTATTTTTGTAAACAAATTATTGAATTTTCTCTTGCTGCTGCCCTCCTCTCCTCTCCTGTCTTGTCATTGTTGTACTTTGACTCTTCCGATTGCATCAGCATGTTTGAGTGACGTTCCTGCCCACAAATCTTGTATCAATCTGATTGGATGAAGATTGACACAAAAAGCTCTGATTTAGTTATGGTTGCAGCTCACTGCGCTCCAAGGGGAACCTTTAAGTAACCGATTAGAGGCCACCATGAAGTCACATGGAATCCAAAAGTTTGAGAGCATACTTAAACACTCATCTGTCCACTGTTGGTTGTCAATGAAAAATATGACAACGGACATACATAGACTGATATAGATTTACACAAAGAATAAAAATTAGAATGCTGAAAAATACAAAGTCGGACACAATTTATGAAAGAACAAATACGATCATTACTTTTTTCATTAATAATTTATGTTTACTGTCTACACTTTTGTCCTGAAATTTTGATGAGGGCGGTGCCTGAGCGCAGTTTGCTGACAAGTCACCACTGACCACGGATGAAGTTATGGAGAAGTTAAAAACAGGGTTAGGCTTGAAAGAGTCTACCAGCATGCATTTATGTGGGCGTGGTAGATTAGTGGTTAGAGCAGAGCACTTGAGTTTTGAGAAGAACGCTCCAAATACCTGGTTCGAACCCCGCAGACTGGCTCTATGGGTCCCTGAGCAAGACCTTCAACCCCAGAATACTCCTCAGGTGGCGCTGTAAAAGCTGCCCACTGCTCCCTCAGGATGATGGGTTAAATGCAGAAGATAAATTGGGTTGGAATGTACAATCACAATGACAAAAAAGATTTCTTCTTCTATTTATTTGGATGATTGGAGAGAACCCATGAATACACAGGGAGAACATATGAACTCCCCACAGAAAGGCCTGAACCTCCTGGCTGCCAGGCAACTGTGATGAAACTGCCATCATGCAGGCATTTGCCTTTTCTGAAAAGCAAATTAGTTTTTGTTGGATGGATAATTAAACGATCCGTTGACAGGGTTTATAAAGTAACAAGGCATCCTCCTACCTTTATCTTAGCTGTCACATGCTTTTCATTCAACTTGGAGCTGGAAGTTTTGGTCAATGCTTCACGTCAGGAGGATTCTGCAGTGTAATGAGAGGGTGGGGTGTTCTCATCATTTTCCACCATCTGAGACATAAAGATAATCAAAACCTTTCTAGTATGAAAGAAGCAACTGCAAATAAATCAGATCAGTGGGTTTCTGCCTAACAGTAACCTTATTAAAGTTACTTAAATAGTTATCTTCTATTTATATAAGCCTATATACATAAATACATATACATAAATTACATAAAAACATCTAACCAAAGGGGGAAAAAGTCCAATTTCAAAGTAATTTGAAAAGTAGCATTTTTTATATGGATTGTCTTATTTTAATAAGTGCAGAACTCTTTCAGTGTTTCTGAACAGAGCTCTGTTTGATAGCTTTTTGTATTTCTTAAAGATTTTTAGATTTTGTGGATGTGACATTTTTGAGCCTACCAATGTTTCTACACTTTCAAAGTTTTGTCATATTAACCCCAAACCTTCACTGATTTTAAACGTTTCTCTCAAAATGTATTTGATCCTGATACAAGATGAGTTTATTAAGGTCAGTTAGTTGTCAGGTCTTTCAGGTTTTAAGGGGTCAGAGCAGTCAGAGCAGTGGGTATAGTGGGTAGGATGCTTGTTTTGGACGTTGCACATTTATCCCTTAATTTAGGTAAAAAAATTATTCCTAAATTGTGCCACATTGCATAAACACATGAGGAACTTGCCCTTAAATATGAATATAAATCTTGCGATTAGGATTCATCATCATATAAACAGCTAATCTTGTTTAGGCAAGTTGTTGGTACAAATTTGAGCAGCACAATATAGGATCAATGAGGGAAAAGAAAGGGGTGTTGAGGAAATTTGGCTTGATTATGATTAATATCAGCAATATTCAACAACACCGGACTTTTTATTTTATTTATGCCATGCCTGGCTGTGTAGCACTAAGAATTGCTGTCTTAATGCCAAAGATAACCCAACAGATTTACTTTCACAAGTGGAGCATTACTGCTTTCACTGTAGTGCTGCACTTATATATGCAAAAAACTTTATTAGATATTATTTTGGGATTATTTAAAGTTCAATGGACACAGAAATGGAAAGGTAAAAAATAAAAAAAGAGTAAGAAGATTAGGCAAAATGTTAAAAAGGAGAAAAGGTGACATAAATAGAGCAGAGGAAAAAGAGAGTGCAAGATAGCAGCCTCTAAGTCTGTTTCTACACCTGCAGAAAGAGATAATAAAAGAACAGCAAAACCAACCAAAAGGTATTGCAGGTACAACCAACCAAGATACACAGTATTGTTTAATACAAGATGTAGTTAGTGACAGCCAAAGCTAATAAGGCTTCTCTTTACAGATGTGTAAGCTCCTGGAAACAACATGGACTTTTTTAAAAAGATGTATCAAAAAATTGTCCAGTGACTTGAAACGGCTGATTTGCATCTTGATCGACATCTTATCATGTAATACTCCAAAGTGCAATTTTTCTTTTCAAATCAGAGAACGCATGATACCTAAGTACTACCATGTTGCTGACATCACGACTGATTGCTGTGAAAGCTATTTCTAAGTAGAGAAGACTAAAGACCAGCAATCTCAGCATCTGTAAGGTTTTTAGAAAGAAGTCAACAATGAATGATTGAGTGTGAAATTATGGATTTACAATGGGAAACCTTACAGAAAGACACAAGGAAATTCAACACAGGAACCGGGACAGGAACCAGAGTGGAATCCAGAAGGGAGAGAATTAATAGCAATATAAGAGATTAAACCAAATTGAATGGGACAGGACACAAGAAAGAACTAAGAAACTCAGTACAAAGAAGTGAACTTATTTGGAGAGAAACTGATTATATTTAATACATAAATACAAACAGGTGAGAAGAAAACACAAATAACCTATCATGACAGTTAGAGGAAATACAGAGATGTAAGAAGCTAATTTAAAAAAAAATATTTTATACAGCATGGTAAGTAATGTCTGCAGTTCATTAAGGCAGCAGAAAGGGGGTGAAAGACTTGCTGGCAGATAACAGGAGGTCCGAATGGATCACAGCAAAATTCCTCTTTTTTAACCTATCAAGCTTTCAACTTCTGTCTGCCATGAAACATAATTTATTTAGAAATGTTTGCTTTAGAAAATCTCAGTTACTATAGAGGACTGATAATGTAGGTCAGGGGTCACCAACCTTTCTGAAACTGAGAGCTGCTTCATTAATGTTGTGCCAAAACAAGGGCTGCCAGTACTGACCTTTGACCGAGAAGAGTCAGATTTCACCTTAACGTTATGTAAAATAAACATATTTTTCATGTGTTGTTCATGCCAATCATTGTGACGGGTTCACGTTTTGCCAATTTGCATGCATGCTTCTTGTTAGTTTCCGGTTGCTGGCTGTGCATGCACACTTCTAGTGTTGTGTATCCAGTTAGCTTAGCTGTTAGCCGTTCATTGTAGCTCTTTGAAAATGGCTAAAAGTTGCAAGTAGCAAACTGTCTTACAAGTTTAGGAGAAGAAGAGGAAGGCCTCCGAAGAAAGTAATAAGACCAGATTGTATTTGGGAGAGATCCCCCCCCCTGAGGAGCGAAAGAGCAGGTAAGATGGTTTTGTGAATGCAAGTCCATTATTTTTATTCAAAAAGGGACTTGAGCATTTCTTACCTACATTTCTGGAAAAATAGTTTGCTCTACCTTTATTTCCTTTCTGTTTCTGAACAATATATGTAAAATGAAATATTATATAAACTGATTAAACAAAGATACAGTTTGATTAAAAATAAAACGCAGATAGCACAGATGATGTTCTATATTTTTCACTCTGGTAAAGAGTTCTGTGTTTTGTTTTGACTTAGTTTAAGCTTCTTTTTGATATTTGTTAAATCATTTAAAGCAGTTTATTAGCAGTCATTAGCTTGCTAAGAACCCCCCCCCCCCCATTCATAATTATGTGGTGCCGCCAGTGCTCTCATCAAAAAGCAGTTCAGATTTCAAAATGTTAAATTATCTAATGATATACTAAAGCGACTTGAGTAAATACCATCTTTTAATTGTGATGTTCTTACTAAAATTTCTGTAGCTCGCTGATCTACAATTTTCTACGCTGTCATAAATCACCCCGTATTATTGGGCCATAAGTGTTTTTTATTATTTTATTTTAAATTTCTATTTTAAGAAAAAACAGGAGGGGGGAAAAAGAATACAACTGGGGATTTCCACTTTTTTGATGTCTGTGTAGGAAGTCGGTGAGTGTTGGGTCTGCCTGTGCTATTGATTTCTGGTGTTATTTCACATCAGTAGAAAACCAAAAACCTTGAACCATGCAGTCTGTCACACCGTTCACATCCCCCTTCATTGTTCCTCAATTATTGATCAGATGTCGGCTTGTTAATTAAGACATGACCGCTGCCGGGTAGTTGTGCGGTCAGTGCTGCACATCTGCAGGGCTGCAGCAGGGCCTGGGAATAAGAGGCAGTTAATCTATAAGTGCTAATGTGCTATTTATCTCGCCCCACCCCAATGTCATTTTTCTCTTCTTTTTTTTTTTACAAACCTGTCTTTCCTTTTTTCTCTCTTCTACTTTGTCTTTTGCTTGGTATTTAGAACTTGTGTTACCATAACCCAGTAAAATAAAAACTATAAAGAGCGATCAATATTACTCCTTTTGTTAAAATATAACCCAAAGAGAATAGCAAACATCTAAATTTTAACTCAGGTAAAGAAAAATAGGAATAAGATATAAGAAAACTTTTAGTACAAATTTTTAAACGTAGCTTCCTTGTGCAAAATTTAGTTGGTTTTGAGGATTGGTACTTCATGTGATTTTAATTACACCTCAGTCTCACGCTACCCTTCCAACGCTTTAACAAAATATTGGATTTGTTTTATGCAAATATAAAGGATTCATACATTTCTAAACAGATACCTCCTCTAGGTAAATCAGATCACAAGCTTGTGTTTCTCTGCTCGGAGTATAAGCCCCTTGTTCAGAGGTGAGGACTGTGAAGAGATGGTCACAGGAGGCAGAAGAAGCCCTGCAGAGTTGTTTTGTGGCTCCAGACTGGGATGCACTGTGCCAGCCAAATGGAAATGACTTCAATGCCATGACAGAGTGTGTGACCAACTATAACTACATAAACTTCTGTGTGGATAACGCCATCCCCACCAAAACAATGAGACATTTCCCCAATAACAAACCCTGGATCAGCAAAAAAGTGCCTTCAGGAAGGGAGATGGGAAATTACTAGGGAGTATACAGAGGCAATTTAGTCAAGATAAGAACCAGCGAGGACCATACAAGAGATGTGTGGTCAGGGATGAAGAAGATAACAGGCTTCAAGCAGAAGGGGGATTTGGACATATGGAAGTCTGGATGGAGCCAATGAACTGAACAGATGCAATAGGTTCAGTTCAAGAACAAGTTAAGCTCCTCTCAGGAACACTGGAAATTAGGCATCCTTCTCTCCTTTGACCCAAAGCTTGTCAAACCCCTAATGTTTTGTCTTCCACCGCGACCATGGACAAATCCGCCTTTACATGTTTCTCTTCAACCAAATCCAAAGACGCTGATGCTCCCTTAGGCCTTCCCCTTCCACCTGTATGTCTCTAGATGTCAGGCGAAGAGACAGCTAGAGAGACAGAACAGGAATGGCGTCAGCCCTAGAGTCCTGAAGACCTCTGCAGACCAGCTATGTGGGATTGTGAAGCACCATTTCAACCTTAGCCTGACCCAGGAGAAGGTTCTGATGTTGTAGAAGACCTCCTGCACTGTTCCAGTACTAAAGAAAACTCACCCATCAGTCCTCACTGACAATAGATCTGTTGGTCTGACATCCTACATCATGAAGGTCTTAAAAAGGTCTGTTGATTTACATTAGTAAGCATGCAAGCAACTATCAGGAGCCCTTGCAATTTGCTTATCACTGTGGAGTTAGAGTTGGTGATAATAAATCCACTGTCATCTGGACAAGGCAGGTAGCGCTATGAGGATCATGTTCTTTGATTCCTCAAGTGCATTTAACACAGTTAAGCCTGATTTGCCTTGTCAGAAACTCTAGGAAATTCTAGTAGAGACTTCAACAATCACCTGGATCAAAGACTACTTGAGAGACCACAGTTTGTGAGACTCAAGGGTCACGTGTCTAACCAGGTTGTCTGCAGCACAGGAGCACCACAGGGGACTGAACTCTGATCAATCCTTTTCACTCTGTACACCTCAAACTTCTAATAGCAGACAGACTCGTGTCATCTGCAGTAACACTCAGATGACTCTGCAGTTCTGGGGTGTATCAAAGATGCACAAGAAGCGCCGTAAATGGAGTTGATGGACCATTTTATGACATGGTGTGGAAACAATCATCTCATATTGAATGTGCAGTAGAAACCAGTTTATTTGAACTTCTGATGCTTTGTCTGTCATTAAATCAGTTAGACACACAACACACACTGTTTGCCTGTGCCGATTCTCAGTTATCCGGGTCATCGCAACAGAAAACAGACTTAAATCGGAGGCAACCAGACTTTCGCTCAGTTCTTTCTGAAAACGTTTCGACACCTATCCAGGAGTCTTTAACAATCTAGAATGCATTGCAGTGTAAACAACATGGCAACTTCCGTGTGACAATATTTTATTTAAATTTATAAAAAATAAACAGATTACAGTATTTTTACTGTATTGTTTTTATATATAAAATAGATATTTCTCATATAAAGTCTATTGTTATAGCTAATCGTGGATCCATTTAAGGATGTTTTTTCCCCTGTTGACGTACTACACTCAGATGTTTAACAGAAGCTGAACATAAAGACCAAAATAGTAATTTCATCCTGAATTTCCCTCTTTGGTATACATGAGAATTTTCAAATTCAAAGGTAACTTTAAGCATTTGAAATGGTTTAAATTAGTGTTTGATACATTTTACCTGTGTTTTTGTGCTTCCAACATTCCCCTCAGGCCTTAAACTTTGACTTGATGGCATTCCCAATATCCTGTTAGTACCACATTGCAGATTCCAGTTCAATGTTGCACTTTTAAAGAAGACCTAAATTTGTACACAGCTCCTCCAGAGAATTTGCATGACTCCCGAACAACCTGACACAGCCACACACAGAGTATCTAGATGCTGATGCTGATATTTACATATTCACAGGATGTACTGTGGAATTGCATAAAACCCTGCACAATGACATTCAGCACATCTCCTGTGTTATGTGCTTGAGCATTTATTCCCCTTACTTTAACTACTGACATTTATATAACCTTCTATCTGGAGGCGATACACTCCATGCTGTCTTTACAGGTCTTCCTGATTCTGCCTTGTTAGTATATAATCTAAGACAGAATGCAGCAAGAGGATACCAATCAATATTCCTCCTAAGTGTTTGATGGAAATTTTGTTTATTCTTAGCTGAGTTTCATTCCCACACTTAAGCTTCGGACATTTTGAGAAGAATTGTGGTTTAACCTTGCCTTGTAAATTAATGCAAATGCACAAGTCCGATTATTTAGGGCCTATGATACAATAATGCATCTCTAACAACCTAATAATATTCTATAAAAAATGACAGTCTGAACAGACACAAGGGAGGAGTGCAGCAGAGTACATGTGCAGTGATTATATGGTATGCAAATACTATATAACGTGACATCATCTGAGTTGTCCGCATTGCCTTCACATTAATTACTAGGAGGGACACCTCACTTTAAGTAAGTGGCTGTCGACTCAAACCGACTAAAGTTAATTCTGAGCCAGGGAAAATGCTGGATTGTCTGGGTTCTGCTTTCTGATTACAAAAACAGTAAAGCAAAGAGTAAGATTTACCTGAAAAGTACGAGATGATGTACTTCCAGTTGACTTCTTAAGAAATAAATATGAAAATGAAAAAGTCTTTTTAACAGTTCTTTGAAACGTAAATAGTCACAAGAGCCAGTTTCCACAAATCTGATCTCCAGCATTACAGGTTTTTAGTACCTTTCAGTGTTATTCATTAAACTCTTGCATCAAATGATGTGTTAGTTGACTTGGAACATGTATCTACTTGTTATTTCTGAAATTAGTTGATGCAGATATTTGTGGCAACTTGGATTCTTTACTTTGCTTTAAAAAAGATATGAAAAAGCATTTTTTTATTCATTTATTCTTCAGGAATAAAGTGTTTTTTACCAACAAGTTGGTGCAAAATTTGAGAAAACACCGTTAAACACCTGGTAAATGCTTGGATTTGACTTGCAAATGCTGGAATACTTATCTTTCTTTCTTTCTTTCTTTGTGATGCTTTTGATGAAAACATTGTTTACTATCACTCATGCAATGGTGCTTAATTCTCAGATACAGAAAAACATTAGTCGCAGATTTTGGCACCATTGACAAGTAGTTATGGGCTGGCTTCCATGGTATAACCGTGAGCAGAAAAAAACCCAAGTTGTAACAGCTTTAAACAGTAGAAACAGCACAACAGACTTTTTTTTTCCAGTTTTGAAACTGTTACATTTTTAAACCTTGTTATTGCCTGATACTGCAATAAGGTCACTGGACAAATCTAATCACAGTGTTTTGTTGGAAACACTGGTACCCTTTTTAAGAGACATTTGTTCCACTTCAATTTGAGTCATTTTTTTTTACGCTTAATTTGTTTCTCTTCAACACCAAAACCCCGTGTTCTGCAGTCTAATTATGTTTAAACATGTAAAAAGTCTTAAGAAAAAACTCAAAGTCATAGTAAAAGGAAATTAAACCCTCTTTCAGTGTTGGGTGTTTTTGAGCTCAAAAACACCCAACACTGAAACAGGGTTTAATTTCCTTTTACCATTATTTGTCCTTCATGAGGTTCTAAAATGATGTTAAAATAACCTCAAATGCACAAAGGATTCCATCATGTCGTCATTTACCAAACCATGAGTCAACCAAAGTGGGAAAATTGTTTGTGCAAAATTGAGCACCACTTGAATAATTTTTTTAATTCTTTTTACTTATCTTCTAATCTAATTATGTTTTAGTATTTGCTGTGTTGGTGAAGCACTTTGTTATTATTACTTGTGAAAGGTACTTCATGAATAAAATGTACGTTCCTACTCATGACCCAATTGTGTGTAAAACCCACCTTGAAATGGAATAACGTGAAGTTTTAATGCTGGGTTTTGCCAACCGTGGTGCTATGAGTTTTTACCAAAAATAACTACTTAGGTTTAGTCAATCCAAAGGATTTTGTTCCAGAAGTCCTTTTGTTCTTTTTGGTGCAGCTTTGCATACCTAAGTCTCATTGCCATACATGTATTCTATGTAGAATGAGAGGCTTTCTCCCCACAACCATTCCAAACAGCCCATTTGTTTCAGTCTGTTTTAATTTGTCTTGTGAATTATTTAGGGCCTATGATACAATAATGCATCTCTAACAACCTAATAATAGCATACCATAGTTTCCACTTGTAAATAATCGTTTTACACAGCAAAATGATAAAGTTCATATTATTTGGATATGACTTTACACCTGCTGCTCAAAGGTCATTGTAGATGCGTTTCCTGTCTGTCGTTGATAAAACACTGTGAACCAACACCAGCAGAGGACATAACTCCTCAAATCAACATGGTCTCTGGGCCTTTCCACTCTTCTTCCTGAGTCCAGAACCTTGGTTTCCAAATAAAATTCAAAATGTACTTTCATCTGAAAAGGGGGATTTCGACCACCGAGAAACCCCCCAGTCATTGTGTTTTTTCTTAGCCCAGGTAAAACGCTTCTGGCATTGTATCTGATTCAGGAGTGGCTTAACAGAAAGAATGTGACAGTTGCAGCCATGTCCTGGATACATCTGTGTGTTGTTTGAAACAGGAGCTATGTTTACATGGGCAAAGTTCCTTGAACAGATTGAAAAGCGTTCAGAATGAAAAAGAAAAAAAAAAGTTGAATGTATCGTTTATATGGGCACATAGTCAATTAATCTTATCATGACATGCATTCACATGCACCAGACTTAATTCAGAATAGAATTACTCTGAAATGCACAGAATTGTCAAATGTCCCTAAAAAAAACACAGAAGTTGTACTTTCATCTGTAATAGAAAAGAAAAAAGGAAAAAAATGGGGCAGTGTGTCCCTTTTGTCTTCTGAGCTCTGAGACTGGACTTATGACCATCAAAATGTTTGATTATTTTGAGCTCTTTTATAGTTTGTAATAAAAACGTTGTACTTTTGCTGCACCGATATAGCGTCTAGCCGCTAATGGCGGAAATACATCACTTTGACATAGGGTACACATGGGCAGTCAGGGTAGTTTGCACCAACCCGAATGACAGGACAAGTGTTTAGATGGACACTGTTCACATTAATGATCGGCATAAACCACGTATTGCATTCCGATTGAGCTAAAGTCCGATCACAATATTCTGATTGGCCTGTTTACATTACCCATTTTTATTCTGATCAGTTCTTTGTTCAGATTACTTACGTCCATGTAACCATAAATACTGACTTCAGCTGCAGTGTTAAGCCTTGTGAATCCCTTTCGGACTCTTGAATTGGGGTTTTTGACAACCCTCTTAAGGCTGCAACTATCCCAATTGTGCACCTTCTACCAAACCTTTACCTTCCACTCAACTACCATTAGTATACATGGCTAGAGCACTTTGTATAGAGCCAGCTTCTTTAGCTATATTTTGGTTTCTTACACCTCCAATGGTGTCAGTGGCTCTGCTGAAAAACTGTCAAGTCCGGAGTCTTGATTGCGTAGGCCGTAACATTTCTGTGTTAAAAATTTATTATTTTTTTGTGTAATATTACTTAAGTAATATTGTAATTTTCTGCTAAACTGAGTTTTTGATTCTCATGAGCTATAAGCCATATCATCCAAAGAAAAAGAAATAAATGCTTAAAACGTACAAGTACGTGTGTAATTAACCTATATGAAAGTTTTAATTTAAACCTTGTAACTTTTCAAATTTTAATTTTACTAACACACCTATGTATTTAAATGATCAAGATTTGATTTCAATATTTAGGACCTGGTGAAGACCAGATAGTTTTTATTATGTTTTATATTGCACAATAACATAACATTTTCATTGGGTGCTCTTTCGTTTTATTAAGACCAAAATTGTTTGGCAAATGTACAGTAACAATATAGTTAACAATGGCTTAAAAACATGTATTAAAAGCTGTGCGAACTGTGCAGGTTAATAGGTTTTAGGTGGGTTTAAATTCTTTACGCAAATGGTAATTTTGCTTTAAAGGAGATAGCTACAAGTTTAACTTACTCCGTCCAGTAGGTGGCGCATTCGTGCTCGCCCGCCCTTATTCCAACCTTCAACTGCACTGTTTGCAACCCGCTGCCAGGTCCGGTAGCATTAGCATTAGCATAATAGTTAGCATTAGCAACCATTTAACTTTCCTTTCCAGAAGGAAAGTGGCAAAATCCGCATAGCTTCTAAGCTCCTTTGCTTCCCTAAGTTGGCACCAACGCCCCAAAGCTTGACCGATGTTCACCCTCGTTTTGCTTTCATGTCGACGCTGGCATCGTAACCAGACGTAAAAACATATATATTTTGGACCCGTCAAAATTTATAAAAACTAGGGCTGTCAAAATGACGCGTTAATTTTGATTAATTAATTTTTAAAAAAAATTAACGGATTAAAAAAAATAACGCAGATTAATCAATGTCGTATGGGTTTTCAATAGGTGAGGCACGCCCCCCCTGGGGGGCGCCAAAGAGTCACAGGGGAGGCGCATGAAGACAGGGAAGAAGACAGTGCTGCCGTTTAACTATGTAGCGATATTCGTGCCTTTTGTTTGAGCGGGCAGGAACCAATCCAAGCGCGCAGCGAAACAACTCTCAACGCTCAAAACCGGTCTGGCACGGTCTGAAAAACTCTTCTCAACCCACTGTCCTCGCGGTGAGTTCCATCTCTGCTCGCGCGCGCGTACCTGCTCGTTTCACGCTCAACACCAGCTGTGCACACGCTCGGCCGGTTAAAGCCAATCACAGACAGTTTTTTTTTTCCCCATCCAATCAGAGTATGTCTTGCAAATACTGCATTCAGATGAACTAAATCAAAATGCTGCAGCCTTTGGCAGAAATTATTATTTAAAGAGCACTTTAACACGAGGTAAAACAAAGTGCCAAACATCAGAAATACATCAGATAAGAGATAACAACTAATAAAATGCTTGTTTGTTAAAATATATTTAGTTTTCAGTAAATACTTTTATTCTGCACCACTCTAGATGTTCTGTGGATGTATTAATTTTGAAAAATGTATCAAGTTGTAGCTATTACCTTTTAAAAGTTGTTTAAATATTCTGGAACAAATCTTAATTTAAAACTGAGTATTTCTTTTACAATTTTTAAATGTTCAAGTATTGTACAGTTTTGTTTTGTTTTTTAAATTGAAGTTAATTATTTTATGAACTGCAGGGTTGACATCTGAGTTTTTTTTTTTTCGTCTTTAAAATCCAATGAACTAAGAAATATATCTGATATAAATATTAAATATGAGGAGTAGCACACGGTTTCTCTCTTCTCTTCCCTGCTGGACTTGCCCTTTACATCGCTACTGAAGGAAAACACAAACTGTACACACACATACAGCTCTTTGGCTCTTATTCAGGTTCTCACGTGCAGCACGCACATAGACTCCCAATCCACTAAGCCCGTGCCCTATGAACCATGACAGCTGTAGCCAGCATGATTGACAGAGTTTCAAAGTCAGGTTCAAGTGCAGGTTCACACAACTCCAGTGTTGCTTTGCTTCCACCATAAGGTTTCTCTGCAGCTCCTCCGTCATCTGATCACTTTTCTTCCACCAGATGTCTGTCACATGCTGCGATGTTTTCTGCCAGTCATCTCCCAGTCTCCAGTGTTTAATTAGTGCTCATTAAGGGCTGGGCTTTCTTTGTAAATAATATATGGGTGCCACAGAAAATACCCCAACATAAGCTGTTGCTGGAGAGGAATCACCCATGAATAGTATAATCATCAAATAGTTTGTTGGCTACAGTTGTTCTGTGATCAAGGTTTTCTCAAAGTGAAGCAGACAAGCTTGTTGGGGCTTGTTAACTGTTAGTGCTGTATGTCCCTGCACCGGCTTACAAGGGTGTTTACTTGCTAATGAAGTGACAAAGTTTTTCCTGTCACGTTACAAAATTGAAATAGTTTCCTTGCAGTTTGTGTTTTCGTTCTGTCAGCTAAAGAATGTGACTTTGGGCACGATTGCATTCGGAAAACCTCTGAATTTCATCTCAATATACTATTTCTCCCTCTTACTGATTTCTCCAGGGCTTCCATCTCTTCCCGGCTGCTTACATCACCTCCCAAATAATACAGCCCTCCACCGCGAGCGCTAGGGTGGGATTATGGTTTTAGACATTGGAATACTGTACGACTACATCAATGCACCACTCAATAATAGCTCCCGTCATTGAAACAAGTCACAGGCTTTCGAGGGCAGGGCCCCTGAGCTATGCAAATTTAGATTTCATTTTGCTGTGGTGGAAAATTGGAGCGGAGGGAATTAACTTGTGATCCATTCCTAATATTTCTTGAATAATTTGGGGAGCTCTGGCGGGGCTACTTTATATGTCGATGGGGGACACAAACAATTTGTTTGATATTGCGTTACACCACCAAGGATGATAAAATTGGTCACAACACGGAGCGACAAAAACAAACCTAATCGGACTCTTCAATTTCACGGTAACAGACCCCGCTGTAATGAGGTGACTCTCCCTTCTCGTCTCAACACCATCTGCAATGTTAAAGGAGGCAATGCAACAAGGAGCTGTCAAGCTTTTTGCGGATGTTGGGTTTATGTCTATCCTAAATGTATATCTTTGAAGGTGAAAACATCAAACAGGCACTAAAAGCAACAAAAAAGAACACAGTGGCTTACGAAAGTAGTGAAAGTACCTTTAACATTTCTGTATTACATCCCATTACTACTATGAACTTCAGTGTAAATAATAGAGATTTTATGTGACAGACTAATATAAACTGTGATGTGAAAGGAAAAGGATGCACGGCCGTCATATTTATTTTGAACATATTATTTTGAAATGTTTTGGATGCACTTTATTCAGCTTACCAGCTTCCATGTCCCTCGTAAAGAAAGACAATTGGCAATTGTGCTGCTGCTGCCGCCACCTTGTTTCTCCATAGGGATGGGGTTTTCACCATGGCATCCCATGTTAGTTTCTCACGGCATGGCTTTTGGTAAACTACAAACAGAAACTCTTATAGCATAAGCTTCTTTTTTACAGTCTTCCACGGGTGATATTTGCAGCATTTTAAACTGGTGCAGATACTTTTGGAAGGCACTTTATCTAACTTTATAGGAAGTTTCCGCAATAAAGGTAATTAGGCAAATTATATCTATTGATTTCTATATAAGCATTTTCATGTTTGCAAGCCTATTTCTAGGTAATATCAACTATCAAACAGCAAGCTTTAATGAGGTTTGCAGCAAGAATAAGAAATAGGACATTTAGGTGTTAGTAAACTGAATGTAAATGCAGCTCACTCTGGATTAGTCCAGGATAAGATGGAGACTTTAACATGATTGGAGCAGCGTGTTGGAACGCAGGTTTGGGGCACAGGTTCTTTTAAGATTCAGAGATGTGCAGATTCTTATTAGCCAAAAGTAAGACCTAAGCCAATAAATACTGAACCTAGTGGTTTACTGGTGAGTTATCATCAATTTTAGGTCATAAGCAGTGAGCTGCAAACCAAACCCATCGTACAATTTATGAAGACATTTTGACAAGATCGGAAAAACTGCTCATTGTTTCTCCTTTGCTAACTAATCATAAGCATTAAATGAATCAAATCCGATTCTTATTGTCTCCATTCATTTGTTGTGAACAGAAATGAGAGAAACCGCCGATCATTAACATTCCATCAGCTGTGAGTTGTGGTTGCCATGATGGGGATTGGTGCATTGTGTTTGACACCGGCTGAAAAAATGAAAAAACTGTGTTCCAACAAAAACAATGAATGACTGCTATTCCTAAATGTAACAATCCTGTAATAATGAGCCGCACATTACATTTAAAATAAATCAGTATGAGATTTCTGCTTCTGGAGTACAAAATGTGAACATAAAAGCTAGAAAGCAGAGTAACATTTTGGGATTTTGCGACAGTCCATCTTAAACATGTGCTGGTTATCAATATTGCATCATACCAAGGCTGCAAAAATTAGGAATACAGCTAAAATGTTCAGTAAAACCATGCAGCTTAAAGTCCCTTCAATTAGATGCTGGAGAGGGTGCCATGGTGGCCAATGTTTTCGCTGACTGTATGAAGCATAAAATAATACATGAATGGATATACATTGTTTTGCAAAAAGAGGAAAGCATGGTTGAATTAGTACAAATTTGCATGTACTGAACTGAGCTCTCCAACTGTTAAGTGTTCAATCAGAGAGACAACATGTGGAGGAAGCACTTTAGCATAGACATGAGGGAAAAAGTCTAAACAGTTTCTGTCCAGGGTGTGAAGAACGTCCCTTCTCCTGACCCTTACCTGTATAAATCCTGGATGGAGGACTGAGGATCTTCTCTGCAGACCTAATTGTTCATTGTAGTTGGACCTATCCTCTTTCGCGGATTAACCAAACTACACAGTGAAGAACAAACACATGACAGACTGAATAATGGTGACCAGCGGGTCCTGTGGAAGGTCTTTGCTGGGCACATGTCTATGTGTGAGGACCATCTCGGGTCCAGAGAAAGGGTGGTTCCCTGGAACTAGAATTAATCCACATGGCTAGGAGAGGAAGGAGGTCTCCCATCCTCGCCACTTTCTTGAGCAGTTTCAGCTCCAGGTTGTTCTGACCACACCCTCCAGCTGACCCACATCCTGTTTATATCTGGACTTGTCACCATCCTGGATCAGACCATTAACATTTGTGCCATCTGCAAACTTCAGGTGTTTCACAGATGGGTCTCCTGAGGTGAAGTCATTTCTGTACGAAGGGAAGAGGAGTGGGAAGAGAACACATCCCTGAGGGGCGCCAGTGCTGATGGTTGTGCCTGGTGAAAGCAGTTACGTTATGTTTTTGGTTTTCTTTTAAATTTCTGCCAATACTGTGGTCCAGTGAAAAAGTAGTGTTATTACTCAAGGTTATCAGAGCATGTGAATCTCATACTTCCCATTTTTCATTGTCGTCTATGCCAGAACAAGGTGCCGTCCTGCCAGATGGATAATTTTTTGGCAATGTGTGTAAGTCTGTTGTTACAAAAAAAAAAAATGCAGGTAAAAAGAAAATACAGGTGTATATCCAAATATACACCTGTAGGTGTTTCATCTTTGATCACTTTGTTAGATAAAAGGCATGCCAATTAATCATGCAAATGAGCTATTTTTGGTGTTTTGTTGTTTACCATACTGGAACTGGTCAGCTGTCATTGTTCATGCATTTTGTAATGAAGGATCAATGAGGCATTATAGATTGAGAAAAATCCATTGAGAAATTTTATGACATGATGATGAAGATATTTTTCCATGTATGGATAGAATGTTTTCCTAATAAAAGTATAAATATAAAGACAACTCAAGTAAATTCAAAAGTCTGTTTTTATATCTTGATTTAATTTATTATGGGAAAAATGTATCCAAATAAACCTTGAAAAAAATAAAAAATAATAAATCACTCCATGTGCCAACATTGGCACTGAAACCTACCCTAAAAAACTCAATATGGAGGATGTAGACCACTCTTCTCATCCGCCTGCAGAATATTTTCCCAAAGGTTTCCCAAAGGGTTTCTGTGATATTTTAGCCTTGTTATCGCATGGGCTCTGTCAATGGGATTTCTGGATTGTTTAGACAGTAACCAGTGATTGGGTTAGTAATAATTAACACTCCAAAAAATGAGGTGAATCACATTTATCAATGATATCACAAGGATGATGATTTTTTTTTTTTTTACACAAAGAGCTAGTTTGATTTAGATAGCTTTTTGTCGCTTAATTAAATAAATATAATTGAAAACTCCACTTTTTGTTTACTTTGGTTGTCTTTGGCCATTTTTTTGATGATCTGCATCATATAAGCTAAACTTAAAACGAAAAAAAGAACAGAAGGGTGCAATTTTTTAGAGCACTGTAATTACATTATCAAAACATTTACCATAAGCAAGAGTTGATGTTAACGATGGACCCCTAAAAGATGTTCTCTGAACTTTTAACATATTATGTAATTACTTGGATATTACCATTGGAAAACAAATAGTAAATGGTGAAACAAGCTGGCTCACGATTTTAGCAGTTGTTCAAAAACACCTGAAACAGATTTTGTTGCCGCTAATGCTTTCATGTACAACTTTTTTTCCCCTCTTTTTGAAACAAAAACATCAAACAGACTCTGTTTCCCAGTAGGAGTTGGCAGGCTACTCTAGTTTGCCCAAGGTAACACACTGATACTCTAAAACTTACAGCAAGGTCAAAGTACTGCTCACCAACCTTGATCTCTTCATATCTTTCAAAGCAATCGCTGCTTAGCATATCCGCCTCTGCCGAGTGTCTTGTAGAGAAAAGTTTGAGTAAAACTCAGTATGTATTTATTCAGCAAGGAGGTGCATTACAAGTTCTGACCATGGGTGACTTGTTCTAGGGAGCAGGTGAGATACGGACCTGAGGGAGGCTGGTTCGCTCATTCTTATCAGTCAGAGAGGCGGCCATGGGTTGAATAGCTAGAGAAAAAAAAAGTTCCATGTAAAAATAGGCATATTTTTACATAAGAAAGTGTCTCCATAAATATTGCAGGCTTGAGACAAAACGTTTGAGACAACATATTTTTACTAAAACTATGTAATTTTATGTCTTTTTAAAAAATTACTTACCACGCTGTTTTTTTATATAACTCCATAAGGAATTAGGCAAAAAATTAGGCACTTTGTCATCATGTAAGATTCCCTCTGAGGAAGCTTAGACACATAATTCTTCCTTAAAAGAATAATGAATTTACAGCAAATCTTTCCAAACGAGGTGAAGACTCCAAGCTGAATTCAGACAAAAATTCAACATGCTCACACTGAATACGGTACGGATACGGTTCCGGTGCCGCAACGAAACCAAATAATTAAAAAGCAATGTGTACAGTCACATCAGCCTTGTGCGGTTGTGGGTCTGGTCACCAAAGCCGTGCGTCCCCCAGATCGAGTTCCTTAATTTTACAAGCCAAACAGGAAACGTCGGGCGCTAGACAGGATAAAGTGAATTTCAAAATAAAATCACCCCACCAATTTACGTTAACTTCACTAGTAAAAACAAAACGGCAACACAGAAACATGTGGAAACAGGGGAGCTTTTGGAGGATGAAATAGGAAATGTATAAGCACAGAAAACAGGTTTTGGCCCCAAAGAAATTAAAATTATAAGCGTTTTTTAATAATTTATGATGGACAGCAACAGAAAGCACTGTGTGAACTGCTGTTGTCATGAGCACCGTTTCCGCAGCCGCAGCTGGCCGCTGTTTCCCTAGGAGCAGTGTGAGTGGGGGTGTGCAGCAAACTGGACGTGGATCAGGACTGTAACTTGCACCGTAGTCATTATGAGCCTTGGCTAAGTCAAGTTAACTGAAGTAGGAATATATAGAAAGTCTAGACGGTCAAATTACAATGAGAATAGTTGCAGTTTGATTCTTCAAACTGTCTAGGTATTATCCGCATCTATCAACTCAATGTTGACATAGGATCTCTTGGTGCTTCCATTGTTTTTCTGACATTACTGTACAGTGGCTCTTTCTATGTAAATGCATCCTGGGCTAGCCCCTGCTTCTACATCGAGCATCCACTTTTTGAGGAATTCACCAAACAGATTAAAGGTTTAGTAAATCAAAACTGTGTGTCAAAGGGTAAAAAACAATTTCTTAGCCATTGAATACATTTGTTGTGTACTTGGAGCCTGTAGGAATGCAAAAAAACATTAATTTAGTCTCTCCGGGTTCTGTGTAGATATCTTTAGATTCTGTTTGGGTCATATTCTTCTCTACTCTCCATTACATTTTTTGAACAATGATGTCACAGTATTTGCTGTGGAACTGCTAAACAAGGTCATGGACTCCAAGCACACCAATTTTGCCATTTTTATTTTGACTGCAATTTTGTAGTCTAAGCTGAAGGCTGGCAAAGCTACAGGTGGATAAGTCAAAATGTTTGGTTGTTGGGTGTATGAACCCAGACACCATCCCCCAGCATCCTATAAAAATGGCCGAATGGGGTGGTCTGTGGCCTTGAAGGGGGCGGGGTGTGAAGTGCTTAATTTGCATTTAAAGAGACCACACCAAAACGGGTTGCTTTCAGATGCACCTCAGAACAAGGTAAGAGGGGCTGTGGGGCAACAATAACAAGGAATTCAGACCAAAGCGTTGCATTTTTATAGATCACATCTGAATGATTTAAATGTGACAAGGAAGGATTTAGAAGTATGTTTTGTCCCCTTTAAAAAAATATGAACCACGTAGACTAATTCAGTCCTGGTTTGACACATGTGATTTATGATTTTCAAGCTCATTTCAGTTTAACCCACTAAGCCAATGGTTTTTAACCCAGGACACATACTGGTTAAAGCAAAGAGATTTAGAAAATCTACATGTATATCTTTATTATATTCAACTGGATTTTCACATCTTTAATTATCTAATGATTAAACAACACATTTATCTGGCTAAGTTATCTGCCGTTTATGTTGTTTAATCTTTTTGTTATGTATTGCCCAGTGCTTCTGACTTTATTGTTTTTAAATGCAACACTGGCCAAATTTATAATCACAATTGTGACAACGAACAGTTTGATTTAGTCATTTTTATTTGCGTTATTAACAGCATTAGTGTCCAGTATAATTACAAGAAGCCAAGACTTTCAATTAAAAACAGTCTACATATTTCTGGTAGATCAACATAAAGTTTTACCTGGATATACGCACAAAAAAGTTTACCTGAACTGCCAGCTCTCTATTTAGCTTGTTCTGTATTTTATTTAATTTTTTTTGGTAATGTCTTAAATCAGGGAGGTTATAATCTTTCACAAGGACGAAAGGCTGTGTTTGCTCTGGGAGCCATTAAACACACTGCTAAGTAGCTAACAGCCAGCTGGTAGGCGGCAGAAGACAAAGGACACCTCTGCTGTCGTCTTCACAATATCTTCTCAAACTCGAAGCAAATGTCACCTCAGTTGTCTAAATAAATTTGTCCGGTTTTACATCTGTAGCTCTAAAACTAAAACTTGCTGGCTACAAATTGGAATAATAAAATCAAGTCGCATTGCGTCTTAATTTTCCATGAGTTGATCACACAATAAAAAATTAGATCAAGCATCATATTTCTCTTCAGTTTGCTCTAAGAAGTTCATTTTAATCAAATCAGCTGAGGGAAACTATTTTTTCTTTTTATTGTATATGCATTTAAACCATTATATAATTGCATATATTCAATTAGCAACAGATCACTATAACTTGTAAAAAAAAAAAAATTCCTACCTCTTGAGCTTTGCTGCTCAGTACACAACCTAAAACATTTATAAGTTTTACCAGGACTGTGTGATAGACCTCACAAGCGTAACTATGAACGAAATTATGCATATTGTTCTGTTTTTCCTGAAAAGTGGGGCCCTTTTTTCGTATCTCTGAATCGATGCTTTGTTGAACCCCCGCTCACTACACCTATAGCTGCAAATCTTTTGGGACCATCTCTACCGTCTTTCTGCCTCCTTTGCCCATTAGTTTTTGTGAAATAGCTCAAACACAATCGGATGGGATGGAGAGCATCTGTGAACAGCAATTTTCAAGTCTCGCTTCAGATTCTTAATTAGATCTATGGACCTTGACTCAGCAGTTCTGACACATGAATATACTTTGTGCCACTGAAGCTCCGGCTGTATATGTTTTGGGTCACCGTCATCCTGGGAGGTAAACCTTCACCACCGTCTCAAATATTTTGCAGCCTTCAACAGATTTTCTTCCAGCATTGTCCTGCACATAACTATATCCATCTACCCATCAACTCCAACCAGCTTTCCCGTTGCGTTTGAAGATAAGCCTCCCTTATAGCACGAGGCTAGCACTGCCATGTTTCAAAATTGGATGGTGTGTTCAGGAGGATGTGCAGTGTTATACTAAGGCTGGGTAGTGAATTCGGTACTTTTATAGGTACCGACCGAATCCCGATTCACATAAAATCAAATGGTACCATGTTACGGTACCTAAGCACCGGTACCTAAAAATCACTGTGACACTGAGGGAGAGGAAGAGTGGATGATTTTCCATGCCGAACATGAACACAGCATTGCACGCACAAGAGCGTAAGTAGCCACTGGTCCAGTAAACAAAGTAAGCCTGGCTGATAGAAAGCGGTCGAAACTATTGCTCCACTTTTCAAAATGTGACACAGATTATGGTCGCTGCAATTGTGACGCGAAGTGTAAGGCCAGTGGCAGGAATACTTGGAAGCACCTGGTCACTGCTGTCAATTTAGCGAATTTCTCGCTATGTTTAGAGACTTTTCAGAGCCGCCTTTTTGAAGAAAAAAAAAGAGCGAAAGATCTAGCGACTTTCTTCTGTTATTGGTGACTTCCTGTAAATGCCCTAATCGTTCTGCAGTTATTGCTGCGAGTGCTGCTGTGAGCCTCTTCCCACAAATGCTGTCTAACTCGCCTGTAGTCAGAGCAAAGTGAGCAGAGAGGAGAGCCTCGCTGTGTTCCCTCATTGCAAATGTTTCCCACCCTAAATTACAAAGAAACATATAATGTTTTTAATTTTTTTTCCCACGGGAACTGTTGCACTAAAACAATTCCCTGAATTGTATTCACACACAGCTTTAAACCCTTGTTCACCTCATTATAGTTTAGTCTTATGTGCTGTAGATTCAAGCAATGTAATTTAAAACGGTTCATTTGTAGATACAAACAAGTTTATACATTGAGAAATAAATATGTTAAATTGAAAAGTTTTTATTAATAAACTAACATTTATTACTACATAAACACATAAAAGTACAGAAAATAGGTACCGTTAAGTACCGGTACTGATCCATAGGTACCGGGTACCAGTACCATATCGGTTCAAATGTGAAAGGTTCCCATCACTAGTTAATACACACCACACAACACTTTTTGCATTTAGGTCAAAATGGAGAAGCTTGCTCAGAGCATCTTTCTTCACAAGTCTGCTGTGTCCCTCAAGTGGCTTGTAGCAAACTGTAAACAGAACTTCTTGTGACTTTCACTCAGCAGAGGTTTTCTTCTTGCCCCTTTTGTCATAAAAGGAAACTTTGCAGCAAACATATTGTTAATTGTCCTGACAATCGATTCCCCACTTGAGCTGTAGATCGTCTTCCCTCCTCAAAAGTTGTCTTGGTTTCTTCTCGTTTTAAATGTTAGTTTTTTATTCAAAGATAAAACCAACATTTAGCATCATGCTTGTACTACATAGATGTACATTACTTTTGTGTTGTTTTACCTCATAAAATCACAGTAAAACACATTGATGTGAAAAGTTTAAGGAGTACAAATACTATGCAGTCCTTTATGCCACAGTATCACTACAACCTATTGTCATAAACTACATTTAATTTGTGGCAGTCAAACAAATTAAGCTTTTATTTATTTTTTAAATAAAAGCTTTGTAAACCAACACCATAAGCACCATTATTTGCCTAACAGAACACATGTTCTGACCTTATTCAAAACAGGCAGTTTCAGGAGGATTTAGATGATCACTGGAGTCAGGATAGTGGATAACAGTAATAGTGGTCACCTTTAATGTTATTAAAATGTGTCTTTGCAATAGCAACTTTTCAAAAAACAGGCTGTACCTAGGCTGGAAAAGGCAGGGGATCTCTCCCCTCTTGTGACCAATACCAGCAGGTACAGAAAAGTTCTTCGATTTCAATATGACAATGCCGGCGGCAAAAGCATTGCATCCCAGAGCTCCCCTGAGTCCACATCCTCTCCTCTATCAGCCTGCCGGTTGGGCCTGATGATCCAGATTTTGCTGGTTTTTAATTAAGTGGAAGGTCAAATCTCATCGCTCTTGACTTCAGGGAGTCGCTGCTGTATGCATGGCAGAGGAGCTACACCCAGTCATTAATTTTATGGAGCGGGGACTTTAATTGATTAAAAAGTTGAGGACAATGGGGAATTTGGGGGGAAAAAAGAGTATTTTGTTGGTGTGAGGACATGGGCTGCTTATGAATCTTATCAATTGTGGCTCTTGATTTTCCTCTTTTGAAAGATATTTGTATAGTTTTTTTTATTGTCAAGTGCATGATCTTAGGTTAAATCAATTTTATCCTTCTTCTCGTGTTCAACCTTAAATGTCTATTTTGCCCCTGTGTGGTTACACAGTTTCAAACTTCTCTATTCAGCAAACACAAATTAAAACAGGGAATTGTTACATTGTCTCTCTTTGTATTTGGGAAAACCGGATGCGAGTGTTCATGACCCTTTACTCTAATTGCTCTAAATGTTATTTCTGAGAGCATAAGTGAACAAAAGACATTCTAAAGACCAAGGATCAGACAAGAGTAGGTGGATCATAAAGCAGAGTTAGTGGATCATCTGACTGAGCGCTGTTTAATCCATCAGCTTAAATTGAAAGAGTTTGGCACAACTGCAAACCTACCAAGGCACGACCATCACCCTAAACGGATCGGCTGCTCAAGGAATATTAATTCAGAGAAGCAGTAAAGAGGGCAAATATAACTCTAGAAGAGCTACAGAGATTCACAGCTCAGGTGGAAAAATGTTGTCAGGACGACTATTAGTCCTAAACTCTTCATCCGGCCTTTATGCTAGATTATTGAGAAGAAAGCTATTGTTGAAAAAAATCTATAACAAGTCCTATTTGCAGTCTTCTGCAAACCATGTAGGGAAGACAGCGGCTGCATGGAAGAAAGGTGCTCTGATTAGATAAAGATCGTTTTGGTTCAAATGTATGAAATGCTATATGTGACAGAAAACGTTAACTCTAAATCACCCTGAACAGAAAAAAAAAACAGCTCCACCCATGGTAGTGGTGGGTGCATCATGCTGGGAGGATGGCTTTCTTTGGAGGAGACAGGGAAGCTGGTCAAAGCTGATGGGATGATGGACAAGGCTAAATCCAGGGGTCAAAATCAAGTTCAGAATCTCTGGCTGGATTTGAAAATGGCGGTTCACCTAAACTGGCAGACAGTGCAGGACTTTCCATCCAATTTGACTGATCTTGAGCTGTTTGGTAAAGAACATTTCAGTCTCTAGGTGTCCAAAGCTGGCAGAGACGTGCTTCAACAAAAGGTATTTCTACAAAGAATTGACTTATTGGGACTGAATACAAATGTCCAGCAAACTTTCTAGAATTTGATGTCTAAAAGCACCATTGATTTTTCTTCCACGTAACAATTTTGCTGTACTTTGTTCATCACATGAAAATTAAATAATACAGTGATTATTGAAATTCCAGGCAAAAAAAAATAAGTCATTTCAAACAAATTCTGAGAGGATAAAAAAAAAAATCACATATCTTTTTTAACACAATCTACCACCATACACTGCCCATTCGTTCTCTTTAAGTATACAACAGCACATTTAGTCAATCAGCCCCGCAGTGGCTTTTGCTTACAGCAGCAGTGTCCAACGTTTTGGCCCCATGGGGCATAATCATCAAGCTGAAAGTACTCAGGGGACATTATTTTTTTTCCAATTAAAAATTGGGATTTTTTTAATATGAGGCTGCACAGTGGCACAGTTGGCAGCACTGTTGCCTTGCAGCAAGAAGGCCTGGTTCGACCTGGGGTCGTTCTGCATGGAACTTGCATGTTCTCCCTGTGTGGGTTCTCAGGCTGCTTCCCACAGTTAAAAAAAAGTGACTGCTAGGTTAATTGGTTGCTCTAAATTGCCCTTAGGTGTGTGTGTGTGTGCGTGCTCGGTTGTTTGCCTTTAAGCCCCTGTGTTTCTCTGTGAAGGACTGATGAGGGTGCACCCTGCCTCTCACTCACTGACCACTGTTCAATCAACTTGTTGAGTGAGTAAAAATTAATTGGATGCTAGTGGCCTTTCTTACTTTGACATTAAAATAAAAGCAAATAAAAGTAACTAGTAAAAGAAAAATACTTTGTGCTGTACATACCATTTTCCATTAAAGGTTATATAAATCAATTAAATTCTCGTTTAAAAAATTTGGACACCATGTGCAGAGGCCATAGTCCTCAATCCCCTTGTCCTAGGTTCGATTTTATGTCTTGGTCTATTTGCTGCATGTCTTCCCCTTCTTTTCCACCCTATTTGTTGTAAAGAATGGACAATAGTGCAAAACAAATCTTTAAAAAAATACAAAATTGGACACCCCTTACTTATAGTATCTATTTTTCATTTTTATGCCCACAGGTAGATGCTAAAATGTAGCATCCATGGTGGTATGGGCCTCTGAGGTTGGTTTGAGTCTCTTTTTAGTTGAAATAAATAGCAAAGATAATCCAGGGATGAAACAGGGCATCCAGTGATCTTTTGGACAGTTGAGATGACCCTCTGGAGTGCTTTCTTCTCCGCTGCTTCACAGCTGGCAATGCAAACACAGATGCATTTGTTAATGACAAGAATCTGGAGAACAAAGGAAGTATTGTCCAGAGGATCACACAAAATAAAAGCTCATTGAACGAATCAAAAGATATCAACTCCCTGAAGCAGCCCTGAGACTACATTGGAGCACTATTTGTTAAAAACAAAAATGGGGAATTTGATTAGGGCCATTGGTGAATGAAACCGTGTCATACAACAGAATAATCAGAAGAAGCTTACTGAATTAAACGGAGATTTAGTAAAATAAAATATTTTTATGAAGGTCACTTATTTATATTTCATATCATTAAGGACAAAACGTCATCCGTGATAAACATTCCCATCCATGTCAGAGAATTTCAGCAATTTTAAAACTTTTTTTAAAACCTCGGTATACCTCAATACCTCTAACCAGTATAAACCATGCATAGGTTTGACGTAGCGCACCGGGTAGCTCCAACTGGAGAATATTTCCAAAGTTATTTGAATTTTAAAGAGATACCAGCCTCGGCGCCTGTAGTCTGCTACCTTATTTCTCCACTAACAAGGCTGGTCTATTTTTTGCGGGGCTTATTTTCTGTTACATACAGGTGAAGTGAAGACGGCGTATTTGAGATTTCCTTCCTTCTGCTGTTATCTGTACCTAACCATGAATTGTGTGTCCGGCTACATCCTTGTTATCCATTAACAAAGAGGGATACCACAGTGAGGCCAGGAAGTCAATTAGAATGGATACATTTCTGTCTCGTGTTCACAGGCAGTTGTTGGCAAAGAACAAAAAAAAATCCCCTCATCGAGCTAAAACGGGAAGAGTCTTCCCTCGGAAGCACTTTGTAAAAACAAACATGGGCTCGATGTGAAACCGTGAGCTGCCAGAACCTCCCGGGAGGTCTACAGTGTCAGATCCACTTCATGCTCTCCTCCCATCTGATTCACTCTCCTCCCACCTCACAAGAAGCCGAGGTCACAAGTTGTAACCTTTTACCCGACTGGGAGTAACAGCAAACACACAGTGCTATATTTAGACTAGATATCTGCAATATGAACTGTAATATTTCTCATTACAACAAGCGCAGCCTTTTTTTTTTTTTTTGCTTCTCATGGAGCTCTTCAGTGGGAGTGAACACTAGTCACGCTGGAGAAAAGGTTATATTTTGAGCCTGTGCAATTTACTCTCTGCTCATTCTGACGGTTGGAGTCATTCAAAATGAAACTGCAGCTAACTTGTTTTTACCTAAGCTCGAAAGCGCCGTCCTCTCGCTCGGCCAAAACGATGCGGAGAACTGTCAGGCCTTTCTCTTCTCCTGTCAGCAGCGTCTGTCAGCTCTGCTGCTTTTCAGTCTAATAAACCGGCTTCACCATCAGAGCTTCCAGGCTAAAGGCTGTCTTCACCACACAATACAACTTTAAAGATAAGGAAACAAAGAGAATTCCCAGGACGCAGCGCTTCTTTTCTATCATCTTTCTAACAGGCCGCGTTTTAAGCTCAATTAGTGAATCTAACAGAGCGTCTTTCATTTAGCTCTCACAGTGGCAAAAGTGACCTTATTCTCAGTGCTGTTCTTTCTGCAGGGGCGCCGACAAATGAAGCCTTGTTTTCTTTTTCTTTTTTTTTGTGAGGCGAGTATAATGAAGCTTTGAGGAGGCGTGATCCAAGTCAGAGAGCCCGCCAGGATTTCAATTTACCCCTGTCAAAAAAATTTGAAAGGCACAAATAAAAATTGCCGCGAGGGCCAACGCTGTATATTCCCCGCAGAAGGTATTGATTCAGTGGATGCAGCTCAATGCCTATTCAAGTGTCTGTCTTTTGTTGCCTTTTTTCTTTGTCTCAGGTGCAAGTGCAACCTGCATGCCAACAGCTGTGTGTTCGACAAGGGGAAGCTGGGCTGTGAGTGTGAGCACAACACCACAGGGCCGGACTGCAGCCGCTGCAAGAGGCACTACCACGGCAGAGCCTGGAGTGTGGGCTCCTACCTCCCGATACCCAAAGGAACTGCCAATATATGTAAGTAAAAAAATTTAAATCTGCCTTCTGTAGATTAATAACTTTTAAGGCAGCTATTTTACTGGCTGAAAACACACAGTCCTGCTCTCTGTTTACTGCTTCCACTAATATCTGACAGTGCGATATTATCTAACCAATAAACTTTTTTGTGGACATAAGGCAAAGTTGCTTAAGAGATCCCAAGCCACATCATACTTATTATTACTGTAACCAGACACTTTTAGGAGCTGTAGAAAAGACATAACGACGAGTCCGCCGTTTGTCATTGAATCAGACTAAACGTTCTGAACAGAATAATGAGACAATTTTATTTGGGAATGTTTTATTACGTTCTTCAAATTCAGAAGTTTGCATTCACTGAGGTTACTGTTGCTTTAAATAATTTAGCCGAGAGGATCGTGGTCATGGCACTACAAGCTTTTATTGGGTTAAATCACACCATTTCAGTTAATTGGATGCACATCTATGGGTATTGTTTAGGTCAAAATACTGCTTCATTGTGTGACATATGGAAAAAATAAAAAAAAATAAGGCCAGACATCAGAACAAGCGCAAGTCTGGTCCATACTTGGTACAATTTCCAGATGCCTGAAGTTGGCCTAATATTCTGTCCAAAGTGTTTTATGCAGTATAATTACCACATGAATTTCCACCTATCCTATTGCATAAGAAATAGATGGTCATGCGCACACGTCCTGTGGTCCAAAATGTGCTCCAGAACAAAAACAAAAATCCACAGGAAGATCTTGGCTGAAGTTAAGGAGACAGTCAAAATCCACAGTCAAATGAGTCCTGTCTAACATTTGCTGAAAAGAAAACTCAGTAATGAAGAAAAAAGAATATAGAATATTTATTTATTTGTCACTGCGGCGTAATTTCTCTTTAAGCCATTGCTGCAAAAATAATTTACAACCCTACATTACAGTTAGCAAAAACACTCAGGGACAAAGACCTTAATTTTTTGGCAATGACAATGTTGTTGTCCAGTGTTACATGTCTTCAAAGGACAGTGTCAACTGACCCAAGTAACAACTTTAGGAAAAACTGAAATTTCTACCCAACCTATCAACAAGCCATATTTATTATAGTGCCACCATCATGCTGCCATTTTGATTTGCCAATGGTGCAAGTAAGTTTGCACAATGTGGATAGAACGTTTCTATCAATTAGGTGATGATTTGTGGGGAATCAAAGAATTTGGAGATAGTCCCTCTGCTTGATTATTCCCAGCAGGATACCACCACCATATTTAGCTGGTACAGTGCTCTAAGATCCCAAGTCTCACCTTGACCCTAGCGCTTCGTGAGGGTATAGCTTCGTTCGGCTGAGTGTTCCCACAATGCAATGCTAAAATGATTGATCCCAAAGATGCGTTAGAATTGGATTTGGGTAAAAAGAGGGTTACATTAAGCTTCTAGATTAGCCCCGATTTCAGTATTATTGAAATTTAATAAACTCACTATCCTATTATGAAAAATTTAAAGCAATTGTTGAACACGGGTGATTTGCCTTTCAGCTGGTCAGGTGTCTATTTTAATTATTTCAGTGTGAATGTCTCAAAACTCAAACTTTAGTAGAAGAGTTCAAAAGGTATCTCTGAGGCAGAAGGTGCTCTTTTGCATTATCCCCATTATAATCTTGGACGTGAGTTGAGTCACATTTATCAAATCCCATGCCAGGGGGCAGGAGGCTCATTGCCTCAATAAATCTAACACAGCCATGCAGGGTTGCGGCAGTGGATGGCCAGGCGTGGCCAGATGGTGGAAGATCTAGCCCTCTAGTCCCCGATTTGGCCTTTTTTTTCCTGGTTTTGCAGTCTGAAAACCTCACAGCAGCAGTCTGCTTGGATTTATAGCAGGGTTTTCAGTTGCTCATTTTGACTGTCTGACTTGAATTCTGATTAGATTTGAAGGGGATATGATATTACTATTGATTCCCTGCTGCAACACTACTCTCCTTATTATTGTTTTTCATTTGCAATTGATTAATTGGATAATCGTCTAGTGATTTGTTTGAATACGTGTTTCATAAATCATCTGCGTGTTTGTGCGCAGACTTTTTGAGCGTGCTCGGGGAAGTGCACGCACATCTGACTGTGTGTGGGAGTCTGTTTACGAGAAACTCTGTGAACTCTAAGGAGATATTGCTGGATTTACCCCTGTACCTCCTCTGTCTTATATGCCTCCCTGCAATGTGGAGCTCGCTGTCAGATTGACAGGCCATTATTAAAAAAAAATCCACCACTAGGACGCATCTGCCCTGAACTGATGAAACCGAGGTCTAGCCATATCAAAAGCAATATTAGAGCTTGTTTGGCGGTGGCATAAAATGCAATAATACTGTACATGGAGGTGACGCAACAATATTGGTCCCCCAGGTGTTGGATGAGCACATTTTGTCTTGAATTATTCTTATTTCTCTCTTGAGTACAGATTCAGACCCTTCACAAGCCTTTATCTATTACTTGGAGCGCCTCCTATAAGGACATTAAACGTACAGCGTTCGTATCGTGGCAAATATGTAGAACATGCTACACGTAATTATGGTTTAATAGGTTTCATCTGTCAGCATCTGTTTCATCTGTCTTCCTCTTTTATCATGGCAGTCATTAATCTCTGGGTAGGGTCCATTACATATTTATATTCCTGTACATGGAGACGTGGTACAAAATGAATTAGAGCCAAAAATACTGTCCTGTTTTGTTTTGAGACCACAGCGTTCAGTCTAAGGAAATGGCTGAGAAAAACTGAAATATAAAGTTTACGGGTTGTGTAGAGTCATAAAAAATAAGATAACAAAAACTGTAAAGCTTTATTTTAATTTATGCTTTAAAAATTCTGAGATACATCTTAATTTCCCATCCTAGGTCTTGAACTATATTATTTAAGTCTAAAATGTCATTATTTGTTTATTTACTCAGTTAATAATATAGGAGCTGCAGATAATTTTCTGCTCCATGATTTTGAAGCTGTGGCAAAAGTACAAATGCCATAATTTGTTCAGTCTGGACTTTGACTGGTCCATTTTAACACATAAATATGCTTTTAGGAAACGGACATTTTTCCCTGATCAGCTCTGATCCGTCATCAGTCTCTAAAATACTGAATAATCTACTCATTAAAAGCCTCAAAACTGAAAACTACCACCATTTGCAGTCTATCACTATATCAACCAACAGCATGTACTTTTATGCTCTATTAGTTTAGTTTAATAAAAATCTGATAAAGGTCAGGGATTTATGCTTTGATGTGTTACTGGGGATAATTTTGTAATCCCGTCAGTATCTGTAAGATTCAAAAGTGCTAGATTATTTAAAAGGAAATGCAGCACATCTTATCCTCTTTTGTATGTTATAGTTCTTACAATAAAAAACAGGAATAGTTTAGAATTGAAAAGTAAAAGAAAAGCAGAAATCAGCATCTGCTAGCAAAAGCCTAATTGGAGTTGTGTCAAGGGTAATTTAATCACCAGTCAGTCAGCATTTACTTAAAAAGCTACTACTTCCACTCCTAAACATGGCTTGAAACGGTATGTTTAGATGATTAAAAAAATCATTCCTGGTATTTTTTTTCCCGCCACCAGCTCCCTGTAACCTTATTGAAAAGTGACAGTGCCAGATGGCAGCATAAAATTGTGAAGCGATAGGTGGTCTTTTTTTTTTTTACACATAAAAAATCTGAAAGGTTGGGGCTCCACCAAACAGCCAACATCATCCAACCCACACTCTATTGCCACCATAAAAGAATACGTTGTAGAACCACATGTTACAAAAGTTACACTCAAGTCTTTGAGATACCAACTTTGTACATTTAAAGGTTGAAGTCTTTTCTCATTCATCTCCACAATTTAGCTGAAGCTCACTCACAGTGGATGAAAAGCATAGGACAGCATAAAAATCCACTTTTTTCAGGTGGATTTTAGTCTTGACTTTTACTAGGCCATACCTCTACTTTAATTCATGTCTTTCCATTACAGCCATAGCTTTATGTTTAAATTTATTCTACTTCTGGGTGGTAAATCTTCTTTCAGAAGCTACATCTGTTTTGTATTTATTTATTTATAAGGCATTTTGATAACCAGGTATGATTTTCCTTCCTCTTCACAGGTATAGACAACTTTATTTTGGTCCGTCACACAAGGAATTCTGATATTTGTGGTTATAATGCAAGAAAATATGAAAAAGTACAGGGGGCATGAATACTTTCGCAAGACAAGTAGATTTGGATTAAAAACAGGGACAATAGTTAGCTAAACCCCATCATCAATAACTGTTTTGAAGCCTACTATATACGGCAATAATGGTTTATAGTTAATTAACTGGGGTGTAAAAGTAACCTTGTTTAAGTGCAGTAGGTTAAATATAATCTATAGTTATACATATGTATATATATATATATATACATGTGTGTATATATATATATATATACATGTGTGTATATATATATATTGACTTATATATGTATATATTTATATTATGTTGTAAATATTTCTATAAAAATGTGTGTATATCTGGAACATGTAACAAAAGTAATTCCCCTCTGGGATTATTAAAGTATGTCTGATTCTGATTCTGATAAGTCATTAAGTGAGTGAAGTCTTAGGTTGTCTGGCAAACATTATGCTCTTCCTAAATTTAATCACAATGTTCTTTACATAGAAACTTGCAAATCCCCGGAAAACAGAAAACACGTTGCCTTTGTAGAGGAAGAGGAATCACTCCAAGAATTTTGTTGACAATCTACTTTGCCAGCAGCGCCGTCAACTCATCTCGTTTTGCCAAGCAGGTTCAGAGGTTAAGAGGGGTTTGAGCTGGAAAATTTGATCAAACTATAGAATGCCCCCATAGGGCAATATTGTTTGCCGTACATTGCTACCACACAACAACTGTTTTGTTGTCGAGCCTCGCTAAATGGCTTGCAATCTGAAGCTTCAATCCTGTGCGTTTCTGCCTGCTGCATGGGTTTGCTTCAGCCAGCCGTTGTTGCAATAGCAGACGGCTGGTTATGAATTGATGAATGGAATGCAAAACAGCGTGAAACCCCAAACAGTCACAGAAAACAAAGTGAAAAATATCAGAAATTTAACTAAATTTAAAACAGAAATTTTTGGAGAGGGAATCACTCATTCACTCTCTGATGGTGGTAATGCAATGGAACAATGGTAAAGCCACAGCCAGATAGTGAGAAAACATATGGTGCAAACAGATGCTGCAGATGTCGCTGCCAGCTCGTGCTTAGTCATAGAAACTCTTTTTTCAAAGACGAATAAAGCTGCGGGTGAAGATTCCTATTTTATATTGAGCATTTGAATTCCTTGACATTTTCTCTCTAGCCGACCCGTAATTATCATCAGCAAAAGGCGGAGTTTGGACCAAGTTCTCCGACTGATGCTAATCAGCAGACACAGCAGATGCCAAATGGATAAGTGTTGTGTCACTGGGCTTTTCAGGGCAAAAAAATAAATAAATAAAGCCATTCAAATGCTTTCTCTTGCAATTTTATGACTAATGTATCAAACGTAAAATGAAACTAGCTGACACTTGAATGAAACACTCCCCCCCCCCTCTTCTCTTTCCACAGGCATTCCCAGCAATCATGGACCAGTGCGTAAGTTGTTCAAGATTTTTTAATTGGCATGCTGACTAATGGGTTTCCTCCCCGGTCATGACTAACTCTGCTTTAACTGGTGATTTTGGTGTGAGAAACTGTGGCCCATATGCAGCAGTGATCGGCATGTTTTGCACTGCCAGAATAAGGCATTTACACCGGACGCCCTTGTAGAACCGCACATTTATATTCTAACTTAGCGATGTGGAAGTGGACCAATGCATGGAGGGAAGCAAATATATTTGTAGTGCATTTCATACAGAGAGCAACAGCATGTGCAGTGTGCAAGTCTGGAAAGATTTTAAAATAAGTAACAAATTGTTTAAAAAAAGGAGAGTTGTTTCAGGTCTAATACATTTTAATATTTATTTTATTTATTTTTGGAGGAGGGGGGGGGGTGACATTACTGTAAACATGTAAACAGGCCCTCTGTTGCACTGAAAATGTGTTGGTGTCCTGAAAATTAACACCAATATTTTTATTGGGAATCACCTCCGTTATGACAGAGGTTAAAAAAGAATTCAGTAAAAGACGACTTAAGATTTAAGGGATTTTTGTAGCTTTCTCATTGTACAAAAATAAAAGAAACAAGGTTTTTAGTACAAAGCCTTTAGTATGACATTTCAGTGCCTTAAAAAAGTATTGATACCTTTCATAATCTTTTCACATTTTTTTAAAGTCACAATGAAAGATTTCAAACTGTTCAGACTTTAGATGTTAGATCAATGTTTCTGGTTTTAAAATTGTTTTAACAAAAAAAAAAAAAATCTAATAGGTGTGATGGTGACATGCATTTTTCATTCAGCTTGATGGGCCAGACAACCATTAAAGAACTTCATGGTAACTCTGGAGGAGCTACAGAGACCAACAGCTCAGGTGGGAGAGATTTTTTACAGAACAACTCCTAGCTGTGCGCTCTACAAATCTGGCCCCTATGCAAGGATTGAAGAATTGTTTGAAGAAGCCATAAAATGTTCTCCCACAAGCCGTGTAGAGGACACAGTAGCAATGTGCAAGAAGGTTCTCCGGTCAGTCGAGACCAAGGTGGAACTTTCCAGCCTAGATAGAAAACGCTGTGTGGGCTAGAAAACAAAAACTAACTCCCTGAACGCACCACCACCACTGAGAAACACCATGGTGGAAACTTCATGCTATGGGGATGCAGGGAGTTGGTCCGAGTTGATGGCAATTCTGAAGGAAAACCAGTTAGAGGCTGAAAAAAACAACCTTGAGACTAGAAAGAAGGTCTAATTTCCAGCAGGGCAATGACATTAACATACAGCCAGAGGTACATAGAATGGGTTATCTGCATATTCATGTATTAGAATGACCCAGCCAAAGTGCAGACACAAATCCATTTAAGAATCTGTAGCAACCTGAACATTTCTGCTTACTGAGGCTCTCCAGCCAGTCTGACAGAGCTAGAGCTCTTTTTGCAAAGAATACCCTGATTTTGTAAAGAACACGCCCCAAAGTCATGCAGCTTTTATGGCAGGAGTTTGTCTTACACTCAGTTGGACTGAATACAAATGCATGTCACACTTCAGATTTTTATACGTGACGTCAAATGGACTACTCTGTTGTTTAAAATCCCAATAAAATATAGTAAACATCTTGCAGAAATAAGAATAAAGTGGTTTGAATAGTTTTAGACACTGCAAGTTGCATGTTAGACCTTAGTTTCTATAAAATCGTTAGAAAGTCTTTCAACATCCGGTGTTCTAGTGACGTTAAAATGCGCATCGTTTACTAATTAATTTTTTTATTTAATGTTGCAAGAGCCCTGCACAATTTCCCCGTGCATTAGCACAACAAAGAAAGATCTCTGCTTTACACTCCTGAATATTTGCTCAAGCACACGCGCAGACACACACAAATATGTGCCCTAAGCAAAAGCAAAGAAAACCCCATTCTTTATGAAGACGTGGCTCCAGCCGCGCATCCCTCCGCATGTTGATGCCTGAAGGTGACTCCACGCGCTGAATAACAACAGCCACTTCCATGCATACACCTCCCTTCCTTTGTGTTGTGGAAAATTCACTTAGGCTGCATGCAGGCTACTCTATCTGTGCATTAGCCCGTTTATTACTCCAAATGTCCTGCAAAAAAGATTTCAAAGAGCTCTAATCTGTATCAGATGAGATATAGAATAATGTTGTAAAAAAAAAAAAAAAAAAAATCTGGACTATGCATGCCATCCCACCTCCCCACCGCTTTAAAAACATAGAAGGTTGAAATATATGACAACTGATGTAATAAATACCCTTTCCATTTTCACGCAGATCGAGCAAATGCTTCATCTCTCGGTGTTGCAAATCGCAACCAAGGTAGGCTCATAGGTTTTGTAACTTCAGCATGACATTACCAACTCACAGACAGAATTGACTGCTTATTGATTGGCTGTTTAAAAAGAAACATAAGAGAAAAGCCTTTGTGTTAGCATGGAAATTGCAGAAATCAGTGGGCTGTTTTGACCAAAGCTCCCTTTCATCCTGCCGACACAGACACACGCTAGTCCTTACAAGGCAGACCTTTTTATTGTGAGAACACTGCAGGGAACGGGCCGCGTGCCTCAGGACCACCAAGTTCACAGCCTTCTAACCTCTTTGATCATGCCCTCTTTTTAATTACCCAGAATGCTCTCTGGGGGTGCACCCTTTCTGGCTTCTTCTTAAGGTAGAAGAAGGAAGTAGAAGAAGAAAAAAAAAAAGGAACAGCAGAGACGGACAGAGAGAAGAGGCTTCAGGGGGGTTTATGTAGATTGATCTCCAGCTAATCCGCAGGCCCAGATATCCTGTGTAGTGAGTGTTAAGTCGCGTCTGCACCACTGCTTCCACAACTAGGAGGGGGGAAAAAAATTAAAGTAAGACTTTAAAGGATTTCCAAAATAAGGAGACGGTTTTTCATCTCACTTTTCTTGACGATGCGAGGCAGTATTTGCCACAATTACAAATGTTCCCATATGTAAAAAAAAAAAAAATGTATATAGTTTTAACATAAGATGTCAGGGCACCGTGTTCATCTGACTGAGCTTTTAGTAGCAGAGCATTTTCTGCGATTCGTATTTAAGAAATAAAAAACATCAGTTTTTCACTTATGCACTGAAGATGTCAAAATGAACAGCAGTCTCATGGTCAAGGCTGACATATTTGAATTGTAAATTGAATAAGAGCAGCTAATCCTTTTACTTGAGTTATAGAAGAGTTCTTTTAAATTAAATGTGAGCCAGATTCAGCAAATCAAGCAAATTGGCACGTCTTCATAAATTATAATGGTGTGACAACTTCTTTGCATGTGATTTTAAAAGCATACTAATCAAATCAAGGGCACACTAAGCTTGCCTGGATCTGTGTAAATACAGTCATATTAAATAAATTAGAATATTATTTGAAAGTCATAAAACACATCATATAGATTAACACAGACTGATGACGTTTTAAAGCCTTTGTTTCTGACAATTATGACTCGTTTCCGCCTCCAGCTAATAAAAACACAGCATTTAAGATTAGACCAAAAAAACAAAGGTTTCGATGCAGAACTGTGGGCCTAACGAAAAGTATGTTTAATACCGGCTTAAAGGTTTCTGTTTTTTCCAAGACGCTCTTTTAATCTGACAAACAAGCCTCTTAGAAATGCATATTCCAATTTATTGAACATGACTGTAAGTTTGCAGCTACAAGCCTGCAGTCATGTTATTGACCAGAATCATCAAATTGTTTCTTGTACTTACATCATTTGTCGACTAAACGTAAGCCTGCTTACATTACAATGTTTTAAATTTTATCCAATTAAAAAGACCATAATCTATATCCATCATAGTAAACAATCTGAGTTTCTAGATATCGTTGTACTAGACTAACCTTAATCTGTCATATTATGGTGAATGCTACACAGGTGAGTAAGCCAACAGGTGACCTTTGGTGATGAGTAAAGTGAATTGCCTTCTTAAAGCGGGGGACAAGCTACAGCAGGGGTGCACAAGTCCGGTCCTCAAATCTGCAACCCTGAATGCATCCCTTCTCCTACACTCCTGAAACAAATGGCTGAATTCTCTCACCATGTCATTCAGCTCCCCACAAACCCGGTACCGAGCCATTCACCATTGATTTGATTCAGGTGTGTTGGAGAAGGGAGTCATGTGAAAGTTGTAGGATGGTTGCTCACTTGGTTTGGAGTTGGTCACCCCTGGACAGCAAAATGTTATGCCCGATTAAACACCTGACTCCCAGTTGGGAAAGGTCCGCAGCCACAGTCAAACAAACATGCTCACATATCTGGAGCCAAATCCTTGGCCAGTCTGTCTGAACTGAATACCGAACCAACTCCAAATGCTCGTCGTTCTGAGCTAATGAAAAATAGAGGCCGAGACACGACATCAGCTGCACACCTTTTTTCTTATCTTTCTTTAAAACTTGATTTGTACTAAACATTCTAAACAGAAATCCGAAACAGCTGTGGACATAAAAATACAAAACCCTGCTAAAGAAAAGCATCAGCAGAACATTGTGCCGCCACTACCACGTGTCATGTTTATTTTTTAGCTGTCAAGATGCGCTCACATTGGCACCACAAAGTCGCCACTTTTGCTTCCCGTCGCTCGCCTGACATTATAGCCGGCCGTTCGCACAGCGGTGAACAAAGCCTTAGATACAGCAGTACAATGGTGCTAACTATAAAAACTGCCACTCCAGCCTCCTCACTCACTCTTCTCCAGGCTCGGCCCTTTCTAGACTTGTCTCGGTAGTAATAATTGGTTGAGTCATACAACTCAGGCTGACCGCGGACCGCCACTATCAGCTTGTCTTCCATGTTGAATGAAAACTGCTTTGTCTCCGCCACAGTCCTTCACCCCACATCACAGCCACATCCAGTTACTGATTGGTTGTCGCAGAGCAACAAGACACTGTGGCTCAGCTTTTTCAACTTCAACAACCATATTTCACATCCTTTGCAGGTTTTGTGTCGCTCTGGCTTCGCTTCATGGGCTTGACACACGGGGAGCGACGTTGCTCCCTCTCAATGAATTTCCTTGTGCGATGAGGCGACAGTCGCCTGCTCTCCTAAAGCCTAGCCACCGGCAAAATTTGTGCACGTAAAAATGTGAGCTTGTAGGCATGCGCACGCGAGCTTGCGACGCGACACAAGAAAGTTGAGCTATGTTAAACTTTTGTCACCGTCGCTTGGCACTACAGCCATTTATCTGGATCGGCCGTGAAGTGCACCCTTAAGATGATGATATTCTCTATGCTGTTTCCTTGTCTGTAATATAGGATGAACCCGCAGGTGTCTTTTATTTTGTATAGTAAACAGTATAGCAAGACTTCAGTCAATTCCAGCAAAATCTTTTGACTCTTCATCCTTGTCGGTCGCAAACTGTTTTGAAAATTTCAAAGCCCTCCAATATCATAACCAATAAAATGTCTGGGAAACAAGCGATCCAACAGCGCAATTTCAAACGCTGCCGTCACTGTCACGTCCCATATGTTGGGTCTTCACGGCGGTGGCAATTAAAGCTATTGGGCGCTGTCGCTAGTCGCTCCCAGTGTGTCGAGTCCATTGATCACCAAAATTGTGCGTTTTGCCACACTAGAATTGCCTCCGTGGCTTTGCGTCACATTGCTCGCGTGTGGCACCTGTTCATAGGGAAATCATGTAAAACTGTCGCTCGTCCTGACACAGTCGCGTTCAATCTGAACGCACCTTTAGATCTGCAGAGAGGATCATAAGGGCTGACCGTCCCTCTATTCATAACTTGTATAAGGACCATGTTCAGAAAAAAGGGCGGTTAACATCTCTGCAGACTCCACACGTCCTGCACACAAAACTGTTCTCCCTTTAGGTCGACGCTGCAGAACGACATTTATGAAAACCAGCTGGTACAGAGGCAATTTTTGATGACCTAAATGCACTAATCCAACCATGTCTTCCTATTTTGTAAAAATATATACAGTATATACACATATTTACAAAAAAAAAAAAAAATACCCTTTTTATATATTACCTAAAATGTCTTCATTAAGAGTAAACTGGTGCCGAAGTAAAATTCCTGGTTTGTGTGCACGAAAACAGCAATTAAAAGTGATTCTGATTCAGTTTGTATGCCTAGATTAACATTCACACAGATGGATTCTGTTTATATATAAAGTGAGTTGGTTGCACTGGATTCAATTTAGTGGTATCAGACTAAAAGGAACCAAATACCATTTTTTTCAGATCATCTTTCACAAAAGAAAAGAAAAATACATAAAAGCCATGTCATCTTTTTCCACCTTTTTTTTCATAATTAAGCATCACTTTCTGTTGGTCCATCACAAAACAATCAAAAATAAGATGAAAATAATCAGGGAAAAAAACAGTTATAAGTTATGCTTCTCTGATGTGGCAATTTGTTGACTTGCTGAACAATACTGCAATTAATAATTAATCACAGAAATGTTCCTCAATTGATGTTGTTTCCTTCTCCTGACAAAGAAAGTAGTAAGGCCTCTAGTTGAGATTCAAAGTAATCATGTCCTGTTTGTTGTCAGTAAATACCATAAATAAAACCCAACTAACAGGACCAAATGTGTTTCTGGCAGCTGCATTTGTGCTTTTTGTTTTTGCAAGGACAATGCAAATCAATCCTGTCCATGAGATATTTTTAATAATAAACTAAACTTGCTATTTAAAAACACATGTACATCTCTCCTAAAGTCACCAATAGAAATGACCTAAACATTTTATTTTCTTTCTTAAACCAAAATGTTGTTATTTCAGGCTTTTCATGGGTGACAGATAAAGAAACGTTGTTTAAGTAGCACCTCTCACGGGACAAACAACCCCAAAGTGCTTCACAATAAAACGTGCATATAAAAAACACAGAAAATAAAAACATAAAAGATTAAATAATCAACCTTACTTATGCACGCTTTCAAATAAAGCATCAACTAACGCAGCTCTCCCGTAAAATGGAAACCATTTGCCATTCTCTCTTCAGAGATGGTATTATATCTCCTCCACAGTCAAGTGGGGTATCATAACACTGGCAGAGCATATTGAACTTCGGAGCCTTGAATCACTGACTAATGATGAAGCCTGCATGTTAATATGATAAGAGGACGCAAGACTGAACGCAGCGTTTCAGCTTACACCGACATCATGGCAAAAGATATTGACCGAGTGTAATTGAAGCAACACTATTCTTGCTCCAAGCATATAATTAGCAGATCCTGTGTCTGAGAAATTTCTCCAGTTATGATTAATTGCACTGGTGAATCTATAGTCATAAACGCCTTTTAAAAGTAGTTAATGCGTCGTCGTGGATATAATTTAACTTTGGCTTTTAAATGTAATTAAATAGAGGTGCTGCCGTCTCTCTGGGGTCTTGGTTGTCTTTAATTATCCGTTTCAAGCTTCACGAGTCAGATTTGATTCTTATATGAGTTCTGTTGCTTTGACATTAAGAGTGTAACATGGTTTGCCACGTGTATCCGGCAGGACTCCCTTCGTCACATTGGGTCTTGATCTTTTCCAAAAAAGAGGAGGAGAAGGAGAAGAGTTGCAGGAGAAGAGTTGCAGGAGATACGATCGAGTGCATTGATTTGTGACTCCCAGCCTCTTATCATGCTAAGATACTCTATATCTCTCTGACTTCAATTGCAGAGTACCAGAGGACATCAAGAGCTCAGAGAGATGAGAAGATTGGAAAATCCGACGGGTTTAAAACATTTGCTGCCCCCCCCCCCAAATAGACAAACCGCATTCATATGTATTGTCGATGGGTGAAATTTGCTCTAATAGGCTCAACAATTCTTTTGCGCGAACGAGAAACACATGGAGTGCAAAAGATGCAATGACATTTAAAACACACGCCCTCCAATTGCATCAGATGTTTGTCCTTCGTGTCACTGTTGTGGCACCGCTGTGGAGAATTTTTTTCCCCCCCTGTTGCTTCATGTACCACCGAGGCCTGAGGACGGATCTGTCACAACAGTTACACTGTTAAAATGTCACACATCTGACAGAGGTGTGCGGTACACACACACACGTGCGTGCAGAGGGTGTGCTTCGTGGCGCTTAGCTGGCTGCTGCCAGCGCGGGTTAAGGAGCGAATGATGTCATAGACAGCAATGTCTTTAAATTCAAGCATTAACGTTATTAAAAGACACAATGGAGGTGTGTTTTTTATCCCGTGTCATTAAAGTGAGCTTTTTCTGTGTTATTCCGCGGTGTATTTATGTAAATATGCTATCTGCGTTTAAGTTTTGGAGTGAAAAGCCTGGTTTTGTTTCTCGGGAGGTGCTGCATGTTATGGCATATCTGGAAAGTTATCATCACAACTTGCTACCCTTTCTGCAATAATAAGGAGGGATAAAATTAAATATATATATATATAGCTTTATTTCAGTTAGAAACACCAGTAACTCACATCAGATTTAAATTATTCTTTTCTTGGGGTTTTGGAGAAGTCTTCTAGAGTACATCAAGAATGCGCTGCATCCCCTATTAAATACGATGGGGCGTGGAGGTTCCTCGGTTGTTTTGGGGCAAGCACAAAATTTCCACGATTTGTGGCCTGTGCACACATTTTGTGATTGGTCATTAGAAAAACTGAAGGAGGAGAGGCCATGTTGGCCTCATGCAAAGGCCAAAACCTTATTATTCCCACAGCAGGCAGGCAGAGCTCCAAGTTATTGCAACACTCTTGCCGGTGCAGCTGCTATGTCAGGTCACATCATTGCCCTGGCAGCAACCGAGATGATCTCACCAACAAATTGAGATGAACAAACTCTATGCCAATACATCCAGTGCGCTAATCAGGGCCCTTGGCCATAGAGATGAGTGTTTGCTGGGATCGCTGTGTATAGGTCTCCCCAGCTGAGCAAGTGATCGCATCTCCAAACGGCACATCGGCTGGTTGACCGAAGGAAATAATGAATTAGCAATATGAAATCAGTAAAAAAAAGAAAAACAGATTCATGGGTCATGATTACTTCCACTCTGGAATTAGGTCTTTCATTTGAAGCAATCAGGCTATTTTAAATGATCATAGAGGTCCTGGGGTGCTTTTAATACAGTTTGAAGAGGGTCATGAGAGCGATTACAATAGTGGATAAAAAGTAAATAGAAAATTAAAAAAATAAATTAACATTCAAAATACAAGAAATATTGGGACTTATATTAGAGGTTGAAAAAGCAAACTTTGACAAATACAAAAATATTTTATTTTCTGTATGGTTGTTTTGAATTTTGTTTGTTTTGTGTGTGTGTTTTTTTTGCAACTACCTATTTATTTCAACTTCAGGGTCTCTCTAAATAAATAAAAAATATTGCTACAAATTATTGGCTTTAATTTTAAGTATGTTAAAGATACATCGAATTGTGCTGAAAGCTGAATTTTAGATCATTTATATTTATCACAGAGTTGCTTTTCTCTTCATTCCACTGGCATTTCCATCTGGTCTATAGCAGATGATGCATAACTAGATAACTTGTTGGGCTTTTATTCATCTGCGATGCACATAATCTATCAGAGATACGCAGTTTTTAATCGCTTGATATTCGTATAATTTTAATGCATCACTTTCTATCTTAATTTGTCTTAATTTTTTTCCATTCCTCTACATCCTGTTATGATAGTTAGACAGCACAGAACCACAGTCATAATGCTGACAAAGACTAATACAGCAAAAAGTAATTCAGGCTGCTGTCTTCGAGGGAGACCACAGTCCTGACACACAGCCGGAGGACACACAGCATCCTTCACCCATAGGCAGCAACGTTAATATGCTGACTAGAAAACTGAGGCAGAGTTGGCCCCATGGATGGCCTTTTCAGAAAAAGAAGAGCAGATGTTCTGCATTAACTATAAAAATGAACAAAGAAAAGAAAACTGATTAGAAGTGACCTACGGTGAATGGATTAGAAGCCTGGTGTCATCCAGGGGTTTGCTTTCAAGTGTGCTGACACTTCAATAGATAGAAGACGATAATTTTAGTGGGCAGTAAAAACATTCAGATCAGGTTGTGCTCAAGTGGACCAGATGTTTCATCTGAAATGTGAGCAAAACAAAAGTCCTTTATACATTAATGTGCTGGGATGATCACTATACATTATTAACTTACCAAGCAACCTCATACTCTCTACTTTTATCTCTTCTCGAACCTGAAACTTAAAAAAAATGCCCTCTGTCTATGATTTCTAATTCTAACCTAGCAATGTCCTCTGGTAAATAGTGGTAGTTTAACCTCAGCACACACAAAAAATCTTTCACTTTGTCTGATATTATTGCCTGAATCTGTTATATTCGACTTTTTCAGTCATAAAAATTCTAAGTACTATTGTGAGCTACAACCGTGAACACAGCTGGAGCGGAGAAATGTGTTAAAATCAGGAAAATACAACCTGAAATTATTGTTTTGCTTATTAGAAATGGGATTTGTTCCCCAAATGTTTAGGTCTTGTCTTTCATATTCAAAGTCTGGAACACGGTTATCAAGCTAAAACTGTAAAACACAGTACATTGGAAAATTGGTGGCTACATCCTAGGGATTGTCTGAGACATAGCCATGGTATGTGTATTTGTTTTAGTGACGGCTGATGGATAGATGGGTACAGTGTTAAACCCAAAGCTTTACCTAAAATCAACCCTTAGTGGACTAACCAAATGAAAAACCTAAATCTTGATGAATAAAGGAAGAGACATAAGGAGGGAAAATCAACAAATTTGTTTAGACAGCACAAAAGAAATGACAAAAAGCAACTGACAAGCAGAGAGTAAGATACACTAGGGAGAAATTCACAGCAGAAAGCAGAAGGTAATACAAATTCAAAACCTCAGGAGAAATCGGTCACTAAATGAAACTATCATACAAAATACATGATTGCAAAACAACCAAAATTCTTGGTTAAATAAGAAGATTCCTCATCATATTTGTGTTTTACAGTTTGGCATCAATCAGTTTTAATGTATTAAGAACATTGTATCTGTCTCAGGTTTCACTCAGTCTTCAGTTTAAATGTGCCTTGCCAACCTCATTATTTTATCACCACTATTTATGGCAGATAGTGAGAAGAATCTGTCACAGAGAGGCATGGCGCATTTTAAGTGGTACGTCTGACTGGAAATGGTGCAACATTTGCTCTTACAATTCCTTTTTTTAAATAACATTTCAATACACATAAAAATAGGAATGTGCTTTGATCAATACACAGAGCAAAATGTCATAGTGAAGATAGAAAGCTGGAAATTTCATTCAAGCAAACAACACCAGCGATGCCTCAGTGAATGATCGAGTTAGATGCAATGCCAATGCCTTTTTAATCAGTTTTGGTATCAAAATGATTATTTGTTCTTTTTTTATTTTCTTTAAATACGTGAGGCACATTACTGAAAACCAAAAATGTGATTACTATTTATGCAGGAGGAGATATCCAATTACATTGAAATCTTGTGCAAACATTACCTCTTCCCGGATTTCACCTCTGCCAGCAGAAAGGCTTCCTGAGATAATTGAGTTGTGAGGTTTTATAAAAAAAAAATGAATATCATCTTATATAATCCCCATCACTCTATATTCAAATAAATAAAGAGTTGACGGGCACTAAGACAATCCATTCTTCGGAATGCATGTTTTTTTTAAGAATCTGATATATGATAGCTTGTTTAAAGCTTGACCACAAAAATGAAAATGACAGCAACTGAAAATGTTATATATATATATATATATATATATATATATATATATATATATATATATATATATATATATATATATATATATGTATGTATATATATATATGTATATATGTATGTATATATATATATATATGTATATATGTATATATGTATATATGTATGTATATATATATATATATATATATGTATATATGTATATATATATATATATATATATATATATATATATATATATATATATATATATGTATATATATATATATATATATATATATATGGCCCAAAACAAAGCTGCAGTCTTGCTTTTCACCTGGAGTGATGAGTTCAGGAGTTCTAATAGAAATAGAACTTTCAGCAAATAATATGCAGACAGACAGTGGTTGCAAGTGAAATATATCCAATATTGTCATTTTAGATATTGCACATGAAAAAGCATGCTATGAGAAATAAATTTGATGTATTACATCCTTTGGATCACTAATCTTTACCTCCAAATCATCGTTGTCACTCTTTGTTGGCGTTTTTAGATGTTAGAGGTTATGTTTCACATCCTTTCTGGAGCTTTCTCAAAACTTACTCTGTTCTCTCCTCCAAACTTCACTGAAACTCACCTGTTGATTATTTTAGGGTACTTTCCTAGAACATACCAAGCACAGTCTGGAACTTACTAAGGACTTTATATGAACTTTATTAAAATCTTACTACTTTCTTGGAACTTTCTTGGAACTTACTTCTCAAAACTCCTTAGCACCTTAGTGGTTACTTCCAGGATGGTAACCAGCGAGTTCCAGGAAAGTACCTGGCAAGCTCCAGGCGGTATCTGGTGATCATTAAAAACTAACCATAAAAGCAACTACCAGGAAAGCAACTTGTAATTTTCCAAGAAAGTATTGTTGAGTTCCATATGTAACAAGTAAATTCCATAAAAGTTCCTGGAACGTACCTGGTAGGTCCAAGGAAAGAATATCCATTCCTTTGTTAGACAAGACTTGACTACTATAATGCCCTGTACTCTGGAGCCAGTGATTCCAGTAAGGTCATGCAGCAGCCCGACTTCTCAGGGGTTCCCATGGGCGCCCATATTATCCTTGTTTTGTCCTCTCTCCACTGGTTTCCAGCGCGTTTCAGGATAGAATATAAGATCCTGCTTTTTGTTTCCAAATCATTAATGGTCTTGGCTCCAGGTTACTTATCCGAGCTTTTAACTGTTCACCACCACAACAGGGCTTTGCGCTCATCTGAGCATAAACTCCACAAATCCCCAGGACAATACACAAAACATAGGGGCATTTTTAATTTGCTGTTTTTGCTCCTAAGCTCTGCAGCTCCTTACCAACAAAGCCACGATCCATTACTGAGCTGGGAGTTTAAAAATTTCTTCTAAAAACACATGTTTAAACTAGCATTTCACAAATAGTTATTGTTTAGTTGTGTGGTTGATGTTTTCGTTGTCACTTACCCGGATGTGTCCATTCAGACAATGTCTTTACTTCTTAGTTTTTATATATATATTTTTTGTAAAGCTTTTATATCTCTTTTTTTCCTTTTAAAGTGTATTGCTATGGCTTTTTATCATCTCTTCCTCACTTACTCTTTCTTGTCTAAGTACCCCAACCATGTAAAGTACTTTGAGCACCAGTAAGACTGTTGAATAAACTTTGATTTGATTAGAAAGTATTTGCTATACTATGCAATTCTACCTTTTTTTAGGAAGGTATTTTGCTCCTAAATCATTCTGTTAAACAAAGCAGAAATATTTTGCGATGCAGCTCATTGTTTTACTTTTTCAATACTTTTTTTACATCGTCATTGGTTTGGCCCTTTCTGATGTGCCAGCTACTCAATAGGGACACGGGAGACAGGAGAGGAAGAGGCAGCTTGTGCCCTGTGAACTTGCTTGTTGATGTTCTGATCTGCCCCTTTCACTGACTGATCTATTAATCATGCCTTCTTGTCTACTACCCCTGCCCTTTCTCTTCCGTCTCCGCAGCTCGGGTGTGTGACAACGCGATGCTGCGCTGTCAGAACGGCGGCACGTGCCACCACCATCAGCAGTGCCACTGTGCCCCCGGCTTCACGGGTGTCCTGTGTGAGAGAGCTAGATGCCAGGGTCCCGGAGAGTGTGACGACCAGCTATCTGGACGGGCAGCGCTCCATCATCACCCCATAGACCATCGGCTTTTTCTTCCCCTCGTAATGCTCCCGCTTTCAGTCGTTTCCCTTTGCTGAGAGGCTTGAACCAAAATCCTCAAAATAAAACCCTGAGACCACAAACGCTGAGATTGAACTCTTAACCTTATGGACATGAACAAAAAAACAAAAACAAAGAATGTGTGGACAATGTGCTCAGTATAAGCAACTTTTTTTATATATATCCAAGATCAAGTTGGTGAGTGAAGATGAAATTAGTGCAGCAGGTTCAATGGCAAAAAGATTTCTGGAAGGCTCGGTGAATAAAAAGAAACTGTTGTTTTGTAACCTCACATTAAAAGACTGTAGGCGCCCTTGCTTTGTGATAATGTCTTTCTCCTTATATCCCATCATGGAGAGACTGGAGATTATCTGCCTGGACAAAGCAACCCAGATTCTGGTGACAAACTGTACAAAAACTAGACACAAGATTTCTAGATATCATCTCAAGTATTATGAAAAAAATATTGTGGAGAGAGACCTCTTTAAAGGATGGTTTGGATTTTTTTTGATGTGAAGTTATGTAGAACGATTATAAGTAATGGTGCCCTTACTTGTAGACGAGGGATGTCACAGTTCAATGAGTTCGATGAAAAGTGAGGAATCCCTCAGGCTGAAAGCTAATAACTAGTCAGACAAAAAATACAAAAAAAAAGCCGTCTCATGCTATTCACACACCCTGGGTTTTAGGTGATTTTAACAACTAAAGACAACTAATACTGATACCCGTGGTATATTAACGCATTTTACAGTCTACAATTTTACAAAAGGCATTTGTGAAGTCTGTTGATGTTTGTTTACACTACCAGACATAAGGAAAATCCATTGAGTGACAAAGGTGAGTCCAAACTTTTGTCTGGTAGTGTAAAGGCCAAAACACACCAAACCATCCGATCCGACAGAAAATCACGTCGTAGTAATTAGATCTGGTCAAAGTGAATGGAGTCAGGTAGACCACCTTGTGATTTTCTGCAGCTGTACTGCGTAGCGTAGACCAAGGTAGACCCTTGCTCTATCTTGGTCAGAGCTACGCAGCAATTTTTAACGGGAAATGCAAGAGTCAGACAAGGAAGAGTTAGTAAAACACGTCCACTTTGGGGAAAATACAAAATATATTCTCCGAACTGCAAGGCAAACAGAATGTCATTTCCGGCCAGGTGCGTCCCGATAAAGATTCTGGAAAACACACAGGTCAATAAATAAACAATACAACTTTTCAATAAACTGTGTACTTACCCATGGAGCTCAGACGTACAGCAAACAGATAAGACAATAAACAGCGATCTTCTTTGAGCTTGTTCCAAGCAGCAACTGCAGCTTTAGATTTATCCCCCAGCTTGTTTATGTTGGCGGGATATCCGGGACTTGTGGTTTGCACTATCGTGTGAATACAAGATCTCGCAAGTCCAGCGGCCGTTGAAAAAAATCTTCATGGAACGGAACGTGGGGTTGGACGGATCGGATGTTTTGTGTTTCAGGCTTACATCTGTATTACTATGTAGACGTTGGCGTTCTGAGGCTCCTGCCGCTATCCTTCTGTTGAATCCGCGGTGACACGTCAGCCTACAGGGAAAACTTTTCACAACTTCAAGACAGGTGACGCAAAATAAAAAATTTTACTTTATATTACTCAAACTCTCTGCGGGTCTAGATTTTTGACGCAGATTAGCGAGTCAGTGACGATCAGGCCATCTGATACCGTGGGCAGCTTTAGCACTCATAATGTCAGGCAGTACTACAGACGTTCAACTGAGGGCGGTACACATCAAAATTGGCTCATATCTACTAATGATAATACTATCTTCTCATATATGGCATTCTATCCCTCGGATATTCTGTTTGAGTTTGATACTAATATCCACAAATGATGCTAGTATGCGCTAGTGATGTATTCCATAATTATACGCATTTATTCGGTTGGAGTTTTAAAATACGAAAATCAGCTTAACCTCTTTAGACCCAAACTATTTAGATCAAAGAGGTGTTTAGACACCTGAAAAAACACTGAAAAAGATCAATTTATCTTTAAATATATATGCCTGAGCAATGTCCTACCTTCTTTACAGAAAAATATATGTTTGAAGAGAAACTGATCATTCTCAGATATATCAACTTTTAGACAAATATTCTCAAGTCTTAAGGGGCTAAATGGATTCCCTCTCTGACTAACTGTTAGTCTCTCACTGTCTGAGGAGCCCTTTACTTCTCCAGTCATGTGACATCTGTTTACCACAGGTAAAGGAGCCATTACTGGTAATACCTCCACAACACCTCACTTTAAAAAATCCAGACGATTGCTTTAAAGGCATCTTGCCTCACTGCCTCCCATTTTCATACTTGGATTTTTACCACAACCCCATCTCTCACCCCCGCCCCGTCACCACCACCACCGCCCTGCCGCTCCTGTGCTTTAGTGGCCCTAGTGATTTTACTTTGCTGCTGCAGGGTGTGTGCGTTGTTTTGCCAGAAGCTGCACATGTATTACTATCAACCCCTCCCTGCAATTTCCAGTCCAGTATTGTTTCATTTTTCAAAGGCTTTGTAGTATTGCTTGAGCTCACCTGTATCAGAAAAAAAAGTTGTACAATACTGTAAGTGTATTTAATTTTGTATAAAACAGATATTTTCATGATTATGCAAAACAAACAAAAAAAGATGTATTACTTGTTTTCTACTGCTGCTGACCCGTCCATTAGTAGATGTGGACTAAGAGTGACTAAGGAAACTGGTTGTGTAATGACTTATTTGTTGCTTGTGGGACACATGGTTCTCTTTGCTTGGGAGCCGCTGTCAGAATATGTTTACATACTTGCCCACACGACACACTTCCACCAAAGCGCAAAAGAAAAAAAAAATGTTTTTTTTTTTTTGTCTCATTGTTGAACAGTAGTAATTCTATCGGGCAGAAACATGACATTTTCAGTAAGGTGTGAAAAAGAAATTGTTTACTGTTCATTGATAAATGCAGGCAAATGACAAACACTGAATGTCCTTTTAAAAGGTTTTTAAAATGCCATCAGTTCTGACCGTTGACCATCTTGACCATTTCACTGAAGCACCAGTCGCTGATAATATTACAGCAGACTGTTCAGTAGCACATCCCTGTTGTGCTTATGAAGGAATCTTGGGCTGAAATCCCATCAATTTTATGTAAATTTAACAAGAGGAGAAAAGAAGATTGCGTGGCTGTTGCAGAGGTTGTCCAGCTCAAATCTGTAATCAGATCTAATCCTTGAATTAAATGAGAATAAGGGGGAAGGGTGTTTTTTTTTTCTGAGCTGCTGCAGATGAAAGCCATGCCTCCTGCTGCGGGAGCCGCCACAAAGCCGTGCGCTCAGGAAATGAGCCTTAATTCGTGGAGGGTCAATGAATAGAAATGAAGTTGCGTCCCATGGGGTGACATATTGAGAACTGAGACCAATTTTATTCGAGGGATTAATATTACTCCTGAGGTTGTCATGAAACGCCTAATTGTGCTAGAGTTTAATGTAAGTGCCTCTCATTAAACGTCGCTGTCTCTGATAGAAAGCAGTAGCCTTTTTTTGTGAATGAGACTCTGGAAATTAGGAGATTTCTGTTTGTAATGGGTTAATCCACTGTTTAAAACCACCTAAATGGGACGGGTGTTATTTATTAGGAATATATGACATTTCTGGAAGAGGTTAATGAGAGCTGGGGATGCACATAAATTTACAAAGGATAACATAAGTAATAAATATGTATTTGTCATTTTATATAAAAAAAATATTTGTGTGATCTAGGATGTTTTAAGTGTTATTGGAGGACATTTAGTTGGGATGTGCTATGAACTTACTGAAGCTAAATTAAATCAGAATGAGCACAAAACAAAGGTGAATTACTTAACTTCTTTCCTGCTTTGTAAGTCATTACCTTTAGCGACTTTGAATCAAAAAATAGTGGAAAATGTACAACAATCCTGTAAGTGTCCTCTAGGTTGACTGCAAAAACACAAGCCATAGGCTATTTCAGCAGTTTGTAGATTGATGCCGGTTATGGTGCAAATCCAAATATTTTGAAGGTTTGTTTATTTCTATTTTATTATGAGTGCTGCAAGTTACAAAATTGTACCAGTTGATCAGGATTTAGAAAAGCTCAACTACTAAATTATTTTGAGGAGCAAATTGACACGATATGAATTGTAATGCCTTTCAAAAACAATTTACATTTTCTAAACTTTATTATAAAGTAGGACAGAATTGTGAAGTGGAAGAAAAACTTTGCAGACAGGGCTGTAAACACCGATTACAGATTTCTTATGTGTTTGCTTATTGGTTACACATTCATATTTCAGCTCACCAAACAAATTTTAATATCATGCATAAAAAAAAACACGAGTGAATAAAAGCGGTTTAGTATGGTTTCATTTGTCAGTGGAGAAAAGCTGTCCAACCGAACCTATGTTTACAGATGTTATCCTTTCATTTCTAAATCGAAATCACTTGGGGGCTGAGTGGACCTCTATGCTACGTTTGTCACCCTTTTATTTGTAGTATAATTCCCACAACACGTGTCCTCCCACTTTACTGTCATGGACTGTTTTTTTTTTTTTTTATTATTATTATTTCTGTTGGATAAAATCCGAACAAAATACATTAAAGTTTCAGGTTATAATATAGAAAAATGTGAAAAAGCAAAGAGATGTAAATACCTCTAAAAGGCACTTTAGTTATTTTCATCAAGAACTCAGTTTCAGAACCTTGTTCTATGGGATGATGACGATGATAGGATAGCCAGGTCCAAATGCAGGAAGATGGTTCAGAATCATTATATCACTATAAAAATCACTAATTAGGGTATGAACAAAAAATTATTTTGGACAGTCCTGACTTTCTGATTGCTATCCTGCCTTGCACACCATTGCTCAGAGGTTTACAGGTCACAAGCTGCTGGAACAACGACGCTCTCCAGTATCTATCTGCAGGTGTGAGAATACAGTATGCATATAGTTTGCATCAAATTGGCCACATTTTTAAACCTTTAAGGATTCGTTATTTTTATAGTGTTGCCCAAACAAGAGAGATAATTCACGGAAACTAATGTAAACTGATGTTTCTGCTATCTTCAGTCACACGTTTAGTCTCAGAAAACATATGACCTCATATGAAGCCAGTTATAAGTTAATCAAGTAGGTTTTAAACTTGTGCCCTCAACATATTGAGAAAATATTCCTTGTGCTTTTTTTTTATTGCCACTGACCTATCATGAGATGGGGGCTCTCTTACTTAAATGCTTTTATCATTTTGCTCAAAAGAAGTTTTTTACCAGCACAGAACATATTTTCTTGTGCTTGATCAGTTTTGCAGATGCAGCAAGCGGCTTTTTCCAAAAGGGTTACATTCAAAGCCCTAAAAAAAAAAAAAATACTGGATTCTGTTTACCATGTACATTCCCCACTGATTTGCGTAGCATCGGTTCCTTGTCCTTCCTCTTTTCACATCTGAGACCCAGGAGGGGGTATCAGGAGGACACTTTTAGACACAGGCAGTCCTTGTGTTCTGCCGCCGTCAGCGCTGGTGGCACCAGCACAGAGTTACGTAACAGAAGACATTCAGGGGTATTCAGTGTCTGGGAAAGAGGAGGCTCAGCAACATGACTGGAGCACTCAGCTCATTTGCAAATCAATATCAATATTCAGCCTGGGTGAAGATGCCCAGCAGCAGACCTCAGAGCTCTTCTGGGACAGAAGCTAAACTTTTCCGTCATCCAGCACTGTAAATGGTACTATTGTAATGCTTGTGTAATTAGTGTCAGCGTATCAAATTTCCATACTTTGCTCATCTTCCGGTGAATTTAAACATTAATGATTTTCATGCTTAAAATAGGGACAGAAGCCCTCCTTCAAAAAATTCCTCCAACGGCTGGTAAAGATCAAGGGACCGAAAAGAAAACCAAAGCCTGCATTTAAGTCATGAATAGCTGGATGTTTATCTACATTTACCGCTCATAAACTCGAGTTAGGCAGCTGCAGGTCCTCGCATTTCTCATTTCTCATGCAGCAAGAACTTGTCCATGACCCTGTCACCGAGAAAACTTTTCCTCTTGGTTCAACTGTTGCTGAAAGACAAGAAATAAAGCCGGTTCCATATGGAGAGGTGCAGTTGTTAGAAAGACTTTCTTTTCTGTTCGTGTTGTTCTCAAAGAGTGTGCGCTGCCTGAAAATGAAAGTTTCTTTATTTATTTTGTTTGCTTGTCAGTTTGTTTGCTCAGAAAGTTTCCTTGCGAACGCTGGCATTAAGTTGGGGAAGAAGTTACATACTGTTGCACAATGTTCACATGCGAAGAAATTAGAAGCATTTTACAGAACTCTGAGAATAGGGAGACAGTTTGACTGAAAATACTTTGTGCAGATGAACTGATCATTCACTCCCATTCTCTTAAAAAGGTCCAGGTTTTGCCCTTTTTAACCCCACACCTTGTACCACAGCATGATTTGCACTCACTCTTAGACAAAACATTTTCACATTGCAGCATATAACCCACACTTGAATTATCTAAGATTTATAATTCACTTTACTTAAATAATATGTATGAGCCCTATGTAGACCTCCTTTAGAACTGATGTTAAAATTTATTGTAAAAAAATTTATGACATGGCAATGTTGTTCCATTGCAAAAGGGGACAAACTTGTCAGCATATGCATTTTTCCCATCTGTCTTCTATCTGAGGACGTGCTGTCGGTGGAGGTAGAGTATAAACAAGCAAAGACGACGGTGGATCATTCTATTTGCCATTTTCTGTTAAATTGGATGACCATCCATACTCTTTGCCCAGCAAGAAGCAAGAGAAAACCAAGAAAAAGAAAAAAAAGTAATAACTGGGAGAGTGGAGTGGAGAGAATTCATGAGGGAGCAGGGAATCAAAGGAGATGCGGAAGTTGCAGGCTTTCTGCTGAACAGGTAAGTTAATCCAATATAATAGAGAAGTTTATTTTGGCAGTTTGTTAGAAACGACAGTGTAGCCCATAAACTACTCTCTCCTCCGGTGGAGACGGCTCGTTTGTTCATCTTGTCTCCCTCTCAGGGAGTATATGTGTACTAGGAGGAGCGGAATGATATCAGCCGCTTCATTCTTGTCCGTAGTGAAGCAGTGCAAGTGTGTCTCTTTTTAACGCCTGTTTATAGTCGCTTATATAGGAGCCCAAATAAGTGCCTGCACGTTCAGAAACGAGGCCAAAAAGAAATGTTACTCTGCAGAATTTACAAGCCACTTTAGAAAAAAAACAAGCCCAAAGTTGCTTATAATAAGTGGACTTGGCAACAGAGCCAAAAATCCTTTCAGATAATGACCGTAGCTATTACTGTAGCTCTAACCACTAGGGAGTGGTGTCCTGCACTCTGGGTCCCTGAGCAAGACCCTTAACCCCTGATTGCTCTCCAGGCGCCGCACAATGGCAGCCCACTGCTCCCCAATGGGATGGGTTAAGATGCAGAAGTGAATTTCTCCATTGTGAGATCAGTTATTATTAATATTAGCAGTAGCTTGGTACCAAATACATGGAGGACATGATGACATTGTCTCATTGCCTCATTTATGATACTGCAAAAAAAATGGATTTTGTTTTTCCTCAAGAATTATTACACATTTATTTAACCAGAAAGTTGCATTAAGATCAGAAATCTATTTTCCAAGGGAGACCTGGCAAAAACAGCAACAATGTAGTTCTTGATTTCCAAATCTAGCTTCTCAAACCATGAACAAAACAAAGCATCTATGCTGAACTCTGTTCAGCTTTTCTGTTATCGGCTAAAGTCCAATACCTTGTATGAATAAACATACTAACCTTTCAATTGCGTCTTACACCTTTTTTTCTTCACTTGAATAGTCGAGTTGCAGATCTCGGGCCGGGCCGTATAAATGGATAAGGTGTTTTATTTTTGGCTGCCAAACAAAGATCCCGGAAAGCAACAAAGAGAACTATGATTCTTTGAGACCGTCAGTATCTTTCTTTTCTGTCAGGAAATTGTGAAGGGTGAACGGAGGTTTACAACCACATTTCTTCATTCTGTCTGTGGGTGAACTCGGTGGAGCCTTGTAATCGTGTTTTTTCCACCACCGTTCAAGCCAATGAATTCCATTGGAGCAATTGAACATGCCGTTTATTGCACAGCATGTATATTAAAGCTTAAAGCCTTAAATCCAATGCCTGTGAGCCTGTCTGAACTCAGCAAAAATTACAATGACACCATGATTTTTTTGGTAGCCAAAGTTTTTTAACTGGATTGACCCGCACATGCGCATATCCATTGTGCAATTCATTTATTGTGATCACCTGACTGAAGCTTGAAATAACAAAAGTTTAGTGTTGTTAACTCAGTAAGGAAGAGTGTTGTGGTAGGGACACTGACCAACTGGACACAGTTTATGTTTCGGAGTGGTTTGAGTTTCACTGGCTTAGGGCTGGTCAAGCTGAAAACTATTCAATTACGGGCTGATTGTTCCTTGTTTCAATTTATTTGTTATTTCAGGTATCTTAGACATACAAAATAAACAAATCAAAATTTTCACAACGTCTGAAAGGCAATTGTATTGAATTGAAACTTGAAATTGTTCCGTGCATCTCCACATCTATTTGTTTTTTAGGTTTAATTGTCAGCAAATTTTTAATAGTTCTAATTTAGAAAATATGTTTTGAATGCAAATGTTCAGTACAATTGATATTGTGTGTAAGCACACAGTATTGCACTTTAAAACAATTTCCCAATCAATTTGCCTAATCTTTAATAATGTGCCATTATACGGTAAATAAAATCCCTTTTAATAGATTTAAGGCAGACTATTGACAGTCACATTGTCCTCATTATAACTGTCAAAGAATATCGATCTTACTAGTTAACGCTGTGAAGCCTGATTCAATAAATAATTGAATCACCTGGGGTTTTCCAATTTTTGTTTTATGCATCAAAAAAATGCACTAGTCTTTTCAGTTTATGTAATTGTCATGACTAAAAAGCTAAAAAAAATATATAATTTGCATTATTATATCTAAAAAGATTTTTAGAACATATTTAGCAACATGCACTATTTGCGTGAAATAGCGGGTTTTTGAGGAGAGTAGAAATATAAAAAGCTAGAGGTCTCAGAAATACTTCTATCAAAAATGATAGGTTTAGTCAAAGGTAACATCAGTAGTGAATAGTCTTTTCAAATTTGGAATTTAGTTTTTTTTTTTTTTAAAATCTGTCATTGAGCACACTTTGTGATGCCAACCCTCCCTGCATGAGAAATTCCACATTACTTTCATGAGACCATCCGACCTCTCCTTTCAAATTGATATTGTTCAGTTACAGCTTTAGAAAGTATTTTGACCCTATTTGTGCAACAACACAAAAGAAAGAAATGGCACTCATGGAAAGGTTGGAGCAGCATGCCATATGGGGCTTTATCAAACTGCTATTCACATCTCTGACATTGCAAGGACAGCTGGTGGGTGGTTCGCCGGCTTGGCACACAGAGCCCTGACTACACCAGAATCAATAGACAGAACAAAGACAGAGTTAAGCTGCCTCTTCTATAGCATGATTGAAATGATTTTTGCTTCTCTCCCAATTACTCAGTTCTTGCAGTAGACCGTTCAAGAGAGCTATATTACTACTCTCTTTTCAATCATTTAAACCAGGAAGGCAGGGCATTGTTAAAACTGTATGTTTAAATCTTCTAAATCTGCAAACATTTTGCTAGAGTGTGTGTAAAAAAAAAATAACATAAATTACTTTAACCAGAAAGATTTAACTATATGACACCAGATGGAGGTCTTGGGAGATACCTTATCTTCCTTGTAATATCAGAAAACCTAAACTGATTGTTCCTCATTTTAACTAAATCTATAGGCAGTAATTAATTGTCCAGACCCAGATGGTAATCCTATTTATTCTCAGAGATGATTACAGGTCTCTTCCTTAGTGTTTTCCTCAATGCCAAATCCAGCATTTTTTGATTATATGGCTACAACTAAATTGCAAATCGGTCCTAGCTGATTTGGGCACAGCGAGCCTCTAACACCCTGTGGGAAAAATATTTATACATCACAGTGACATGGTTCATAAATAAAATATGCCATTCACGGTCTGTTTCAGAGTATGTGGCTTTGGAAAACACTGCTTTATCCCCCCCTATTTCTGTGCTTGCTGGGAGGGGAGCTGTTTTTCGGGTTGGTTGTTAGAGATTACATCATGATTACCTCTGGCTTGGAAACCAGAAATAACACACCTGGATAATGTGAATTTGTTACAGTGTAAGCACAACTATGGAAGGTTTGCACTTAATCATCTAAATACAGTAAATGACAGTGATAAATTACATTCATGGGGTTTTGGAAAGCCTTTGCAGCTCTAAGATTGTAGGACTATCTAAACACCACTGAAGAGTTCTGCACTCATCTGATCATTTCATTTTGCAATTAAAACATTTTTGCTTTATCTTTTGAGCTTCTTGAGATTGTTACAACTTAGAGCAGTCATTACATCACTTTCACCAGTAGTCTACTTGCCTGCTATTTCTGGTGATTAGTCAAACTCGGACTTCAAAGGCCCAGATTTAAAAAAAAAAAAAGACAGCTACTTTACAGGTTTTACAGTTGAGTGTTAGCTATTTTAAGTCTTTTTATTCCCACTGAGCTGTGTTCTAGATCCAACCCTTTTTTGTGATTTACGTTAACAATGTGAATAAGAATTTTGATGCATTTACCTCATCTCTATGCCGATGACAGTTGTTTATAGACAAGTTAACACTGTTGCCAGGCTGTCTGATTATCTGCAGTTTGACGTTTTTTTATCAGCCATGATAGTGATTGTGCACCTCCAGATGTCTGCTGTATCCTTCGGTACAATTTCCAGAAACCCTGAAGGTGCCTTGTTGATCATTTCAAACAATTATAAAGCATCAGAATGCCCAGCCCTTATGTCATTCAGGAATGACAATTTCTGTGTCCCAGAGATGAGTGTGTTTTGGTGTGAAACGTAAGTAAATTTTCTTCACGGACCCCAAAGTGCCTCACAGAGTGCAGGTAAAATAGCTATGGGCTTAAATATAAATCAAAGAAAATAGGAACAGCAAATAAAACAATAAGTAGAAAATTTAACTAACATTTAACTGTCCTAAAAGGACAGGTCACCCCGGATTTTAAACTGTGTCTAGCTGTGGGACCTTCAGGAGGATCTAGGCCAATAAATGAAGAGTGTGGCCAAAAGAATAAGGAACCAACATTATGGAGACTAATCAGGGGGCCTGTCCAGTAAAAACTGTAAGTAAAACAAACATTTTAAAACCAATGCTAAATTTGACCGGTAGCCAATGCAGACAGGATAAAATCAGTGTGATGTGTGCTCTTCTGTTGGTTCCTATCAAAAGCCTTGCTGCAGCGGTCTGGATCAAGAAGATATAGGAATGTCAAAGAGATGGCTGAAGCTGGTAAGAGAAAATCAGTATCCAAAGTGAAATAAGCCCATAATGGCATCAACTGAAATGCCATTCAGCAAAGAAGAAGTAATTGCTTCAAAAAGCAACATAAAAGCCAGATTAAAATTTGTAAATTGACCCAGAGACAAAGGCAATGAATGTTGGTGGCATGTCCTTTGGTATGATGTAACTCCAATTTTAAAATTTGTGTTCTGATCCAGTTTGTCTAATCCTGTCTGCAGTGATTGTGACATTATTCTCTGCTTGCTCTGCTCTGCTCTTACAAGGTCTGAGCAGTTACATCTGCAAATACTCCAACTAAGCAGTGTTGCTGCACCTGGGTAGATAACTCTATATAACTGCCTCTCCCAGTCTGTAGCTGCCAGATCCTTGAAAAACCCAAGTGTGAGTAAACCATCCAGCAATACCTGTTTGACAACCAGTTTATGACCAGTGCCCGTTTTTTGTGGATTGTTGTGTTAAAGAATTGACCTTGCTGTGGTCACCCCAGGTTCTTTTGCTGAACAATGTGGTGTTTCTGTTGTAGACTTCTGAAGAAATAAAAACACTGTTGAAACTGAAACTATATTTTACCATATTTAATCTAAAAGGCAGAGGGATGTTTACAGCTTCAGTACTGGGCTCTCATACACAACAACGCGACAGGTAGATTTACGGACACCAGAGATCCCCTTTCGTTCCTCACACAGACATTAAGTAGAACCAATTGTGTACACCCATTCAGGAGCGTGTACAATATTATATCAGTGTTCCGTTCATCATACTATAATGCAGACGAGTCCTAGCTGACACATCAGTCATCCTGTCCAATCCATGTATGTCAGACTCTGTGCCTCCAGAGTCTGTTGTCTATCTGTAATTGCCATGATAACTGACTTTCTCAGTCCAATCTCTGTAATCTTATAATCCCTAACAGTTGTCTTTTTGCATCGCCCTTGTCGGATTCTCTTTTGACCTTAGCTTTTTAGATCTCAGACCTCGGACCGGTCTTTTGACCAAGCCTGTTGCTCGCTCCTTTCTGGTTACCTCTGCTTATAATCATAATAATAATAGAACTTTATTGATGTCACAATGGAGAAATTCACTTCTGCATCTTAACCCATCCCCTTGGGGAGCAGTGGGCTGCCACTGTGCGACGCCTGGGGAGCAATCAGTGGTTAAGGGTCTTGCTCAGGGACCCAGAGTGCCGGGACCAGGGATCGAACCGGGTACTTGCATCCTTCTCTGAGTGCAAGCGCACTGTTCTTACCACTCGGCCACGACTCCCCTATATCAGCCTGTATGGTTTTTGACCCACATATTCCCTGTCTGCTCACTCAAGGAAGGAGTTTTCACCGCTACGAGGTCTCTAGACAAGTTACGGGCAGCTTGTCTGGATACCTTGGCTCGCCCATGTAGGACCCAAATTATCCCCTGCTTCTAAAAAGTGATTCCCGAAGACGCTCCATCCAAGCGAAGCTGCCATACAATTGGCACCACTGGGGCCTCTGACCCCCACCAGCAGGCAATGCTGGTGAAGTGTCTTGCCCAAGGAAACAACGACTCAGACAGTTGGAGCAGGGGTTCGAACCAGCAACCCGCCGGTTATACAGCAAACTCAATGGAGGAAAATATCCAAGTCTATAAACACCATCCCAACTGTGAATTATAGGGGGGCATGCCTGTGCAAATTCTCAGTTATCGTGACAGCAAAAAGACTTAAATCGGAGGCAACCAGACCTTTGACTTACGAAAGTCCAGTTGCCTCCGATTTAAGCCTGTTTGCTATACGGGGCACCATTTTGTTTGCTGCAAGAAAGACTAGTACACTTCACAAAACAGATGGCATCATGGGGACAGAACAATGTGGAAATACTGAAGCCGGATCTTAATACATCACCAGGTCAGTATAGTCTGGGTACTAGTGGGTCTTCCAAAGGGATAGTGACCCTCAGTATACTACCACCTTCATTAGAAAGTGGATTAATGGCAGCAAAGTCAATGTCTAGAATGGCCATCTCAAAGTCCTGAACTAAATTTTTTAGGGAATTTGTGGACGTAGCTGAAAAGGTGTGCATGAGCAAGGTGGCTTACAGACCTGACTCAAAGGTTTGTAAGAATTTTGCAAAAGGATAGCCAAATAATTTGGCGCAGCTTATACAGTTTAAATGCCAATTCTTTCAAAAAGTTATAGAATATATATGTAAAGGTCTGAATTTGAGTAATACATAAAAACTTTGGGTAATGAAACTGATCAAAAAGCAGTAAAGGTCTTGTCTTATTTACTGTTGGATGCAATTATGTGTGCAGTGTATATAAACATCTGGTTTTCACTCTACGTAAAATAAGAGCAGTTCTCTGTATTTCATTTGCTACTTTTGGTCTACACCTTTCTGAAGCCAACATGCAATCAAGTATGTCGTTTGATGGCTCTAGAAATGGTCACATGTAATCCAGAGTTTGGAAATACATGAAAGGTGAATACAACACAAAACATAAATTTAGTAAGTGTTAACATACCATGCTATTTTGGATACTTTGTTAAGATGACAGAGTAAGCTGCTTGAATACCGTTTGGTTGCTGTTAAAAGTTATTATTCTATAATTTGTTTGTTTGCTTCCATTAGATCACAAATATCTAGCAAATTTAACAAGATGTAGCATAAGCCCCCGTTTGTATTGGCAGCTCTTCGCATAGAAAAGTGTATGACAAATCTAATAAATTCTATTTTGTCCTATCCTTCTTTATTATGAGGTATTTTGTTTTACAACAGGGACTGACGATAGTGGCACCAGATCCTAAACCACAGGAAACAAAGCAACATATAGCTTGACTGACATGCTAAGCAGAAACATTTTAAAGCCAGATAACAGGCACACAAGTAACAAAGAGAATCTTATCACAGTGGGCATAAAAGATGTCTTTACCACAAAAGGCTGCCATGAAGCAAAGGTTCCCTAAAGGAAAGTGGCAGCAGCAAGCATGAACATGCCTGTTTGGCAGAGCTGGAGGATAGGGACATTTGGAAAGAGAGCCCGAACAGGTGGGTTGGGAGGAAGACAGCCCCCTGCCAAAGAGGACAAGCAGTGCCACCTTGTTAAAGCTGCTCCCAGGAGCCGCGGGTAGACGCTCTGCTTTCCTCTGATAATGACAGACCTGCTAAGCAGCGGGCAGCGTCACGCTCCTTTGAACAACTACTGACCTCGGAGCTGAGACTCGCTTTGACGCCATTGCCGGTTCCAACTCACCACCGTCAAAAGAGGCTTAATTCACCATATGCTTTAAATGCAGCCTTGGTTATATTAACACCAAACAGTGTCCTAAATGCCTGGCTGCTGGAAGAACACCCAATCGTCTGTGCTGCTTCTTCAAGCTTCACCATATGTGAGCCTCACATTAAGTGCCTCCAGATGCTTGATCTCTGATTACATATTAAGAGCTATGAAAATATGCTGCCTGGCTTCGGTAAATTGGGATTAAGCATATGAAGGAATGAAACCCATTAATTTCTGTTTGTACAACATTTTCTATTGGGACAACCCTCTGCTGGCAAGCATCAAAGCCCAGTCAGCACACGCTGCCATGAGTCAAGAGGAAGTAACAGCGCTGAGCGAGAGACTGAGGGGGAAATAAGGAGATAGAGGAGCACAGACCAGCAGTTCTCTGAGGATTAGCTCGTTTAGGCTGCTTTGATCTGGAAGATCTTAATTGCGGGGCAGCTCTGTTGGAGTCCTGATGAGGATTCAGCAACACCTACCAGACAAGGATGAAGAAGAATTGTTGCTTCTAACCTTCTCTCCCCCACTCCTGTCATCTGGATACCATAAATCATTAGTTCAGACAGTAATAATGACATCTGTGTACAGGTGCATCTCAATAAATTAATATACTGTCACATACTGTCATATTCATTTATACATACTGTCTTCAATAAGTGTGAGGCTTACACTTTATTTGGCCAATTCATTTACACTGGCTTGCAACCAGGTCAGTTTTCCCCAACAAAAAAAAGAACATTGCTGCCGTTGCCCATGGAAAAGTAAACATTTGAGGAAAACAACTGCATTTATATGCATTTTGATTACATTTCTACTAAGAAGTATGGATATTATTTTCATAATCTTTGTTCAGGGAAGGTAGATAACCTTTCCTTCATTAGTTTCGCCAAAGATTTTCTCAGAAAGATGTGAGAAAGTGACGTTTCCTACCTACTTCACAAAGGTTTTGGTACAACATTTAACCAAAACATCTACAGTTGAATGCATTTTGATGACATCTCTAGCGAAAAGTATGCATAATATATTATAAGCTTCATTCAGGGAAGGTAGACGACCTTTCCTTTATTAATTTCTCCGAAGATTTCAGTGCGTCTCAGAATGACGTGAGCAATCACGTCACGTTGCTATGGTTTCCAGGACGCAGCCAGTTACCTCCAACGAGCACAGGCTTCTGCGTTCATAAAAATCAATATTTACATGATATAACATGAGTTATACCAACATTTAACTTCCATTTCAGATTAAGAAAGTATTTTTTGTATGGAAATAAATGTTTTTTCTCCAGATGTGGAAAGCTTGTTGGGACACAACCCAAAATCTTACAGATGTTGTCTGCAACAAAATTGGGTCCTGTTGATATTCTTGTACATTTCTTGTATCTGTAAAATGTCAGGAAAAGCATAATTTTACTTCCATGTTACATTTCCTTCCTAGCTTGGGTCCTTCCTCGCCATCATGCATAACTACAACAAAATACATTGAAGTTTGAGTTTCTAACATTAAGTAATTTGAAAACGTTTAAGTACTTGTGTGTCTATAATTAAACACAATATTCAGCGTATTTTCTGACTGTGATGATACCAACGTTGAAGCAACATAATTAATGCAAATCATATCAAGTTGAAATTTTTGATTTTTCCAGACACAATGTGCTTTCAGGATTTAGCAGAATGGCTGATGGTCACAAGTCAGCAGCTGAATATAAATATGAAAGATAAAGTCTTTTGCAGAGCCAAGCTCTTTGGAGAGGGATTGAGAGTATTTACTGTAAGGGCAGCTTCAGTTTGGGCTAAATCCCTGTTTAACCTCCGTACAGAGATCCAGGAGGATGACTGGCAGAAACTGGTGCAAAGAAAAGATCATTTAGACAGATGAAGAGGATGCAGGACCACCTTTCTCTCCCTGGCTTTTACCTCGCTCACATGCACTTGCATACCTGAGCACTAACACCTATACTCATGAACATTCTCCATGCAAACTTATACTCTCTGGCTGCTCTCGAACATCTCTGTTACAGTCTTTCATCTACTTTGCCTAAGACTGGAACGGGGAGATTTTGTGAAAAAAAAGAGAGATAAAGGAAGTATTAGATGAGCTGTTCTGCCTCTTTGTGATCGCAGGTTTTACTGTTCTAGCACAGCAGAGCCCTCCCCCTGCAGGGTTTGGTCATTAGGAAGGTAGCAGAGAAGCAAAGGGAAATGTACGCCTGAGGGACAGCTAACATTACAAGAACACCAATACTGGTAACCTTCAGTGACTGGGAAAACGTAGACAATGGTGCTAAAGAGTGTACACTGATTGTATGTTTGGATTAAAAAATGTACAAGTCTGCAAATGTGTGAACCATGTGCAACAATATGCAGCTTCCTTCAACTAAGAACAAGTTGACTAGGTGATGAGGCATGCAAGATTTAAACACTATGAAAACATGTTATTCATCTAGATGATAATTGTCTTAGGAATTATCGTTCTGCACGGATATGTTTTAAAATAAAATCAGCTTGGTGAAAATCTCAGTCAGTGTTTGGACCTTGATCGACTAAATAGGTACTATGTTTGTCAGGGTTTTTTTTAAAAGGTTTTTTAAACACATTCAGATTGACTCCATTTAGAAAAATAACAATAATTTACTATTATGTAACTTAAATCTCGAGTATTAGAATTTGTAAAATTCTAATACTCGAATAAAATAATTATTTTCAAGAAACACCAGTTTAATACAAACATGACTTATATCGTGAATTAACTAGAACGTATTTTAGTATTTTTATCCAACATTGGTTTACAACGATTTGGTATCAACAGTGAAATAATTTGGAAAAACTAGCTCAGTCACCAGCTGTTTTGATATTGTTAATATGGAGTTGGTTGGAGTCAACGACTGAAGGAATTGTTGCATACAAATGCTGCTGGGTAAATTAAAATATCTTCCAAAAGATTATATATTTTATCAACGACTTTATTCATATTTTATAGAAGGAGGAGAGAGGAGAGACCAGCAGTTTACTAGGGCTGCTTTGATCTGGCATCTCTGGTAGTCTTCATGAAGATTCAGCAACACCATCCAGACATGGATGAAGAAGTATGTTTTTTTTATTATATTTCTGTAGTTAAACAACCATAAATCTGTAGTCCAGACAATAATAATGTTCATCTTGTAATGAATAGTGCTCAAAGAAGCCAATATTCCAACCAGACATAGAGTTAGAGGTTGAGTTGTGGTAGATGAGGCAGGCAAACAGAACCAGACTTGACCAGATGCAGGTGGGACCAGCAGCGCACTAGCAGGGCATGATAAAATGAGCCAATCTGACCGTGAGTGGGTGAGTGGGGCAGGTATATGAAGGCTGGGGAACAGGTGAGCAGAGTAGGAGCTGATTAGTGGCAGCAGGTGGAGCTGGTCCAGGCTGATGACTGGTGACTGAGGAGTGGATTGAGCTGATTGGAGGGTTTCTGTGGCTGAGAGGTGTCAAAGCTAAATCTGGAAAAGTCCAAAACAAACAAACAAAAACCTAACTCATTACACATCTCTGTGCAGGGTGTGTCTAAATAAATAACATTATCGGAAAGTTAATTCATTTCAGTTCAATAGACAGAATGATATATTTCAAGGGATTATTATTCAGGCTCAGTTGGATGATTTTTGTGTACATCAGCTGAATACCTCAAATCTGTAAAGTAAAAATAGCATATAAGACCTATCAAACAGATGTTTAGCACAGAGATGAGAAGAATGTTCATGAACTGTACAATTCAGGCATAACATAATTGGTGGGGCTCCTTTGCATGAATTCCACCAGTGCTGCATGGCATGGAGCCAATCATGCTGTATCTTTGTTAAATAATTAATTAAGGAAGACCAGGTGGTTTAAATCCCGTTCTTCCTCTCAACTTCATGACTATGTCTGTTGTCTTATCTTCCTCCTGACATTACCCCGTGGGTTGAGTTACATCATTTGGCTGGCATAGTGATACCTTGGTCATAAAACCAAATATTGTCACTTCGTTTCTTGTCAATCTCTCCCAAACTCTGAAAAATGCTTCGCTTCACAATCTTCTGAGGCTGCAGTTATCCCAGTTGCTTGCGTAACCTTTTCAGACACATTTCTTTCCTAAACCCAACTTTCCATTGATGTGATAAAATGCAGCACGCTGTGAACAGCCAGCTTCTTTAGGGATGACCTTTTGTGGCGTAACCTCATTGTGGCGGAGGTCAACAACTGTCTGCTGGACAAGTGTCAGATCGGCCGTCTTCCCCGGGATTGTGTGGGCCATAACACAATATTTAAGTACTAAAATATGTCCTGGGTCTTAGTATTAATAGTGAGTAATGAATCAGTTTAACATATACATTTCTGTTTTAAAATGACATTATTTAAACAGTTCTTTGCTGGTATTGTAATTTATGAAGATGCACCGGTTTCCATCTTTTAAAATGGTATTTCACTAAAAGAATGAGAAGCATGCCTCTTACCAATTTAGTTTCCAGAAATTAGAAAGCAAACAAAACTTTGCAGCGCCATCCTCCATGCAGCATAATTGCTCTTAGGTGTCTGTCTCTTCTGCTTGTTTAGCCATACTCGAGAACCGCCAGTTCTCTAGCGCTCCCCCACAACCGTGTCTAACACAGGCGCGGTTTGTGATGCAACTACATCGTTAATGCAATAACACATTTGTCTTAAAGAGAGAAAAGAATTGCCAATAAAATTTCAAAAAGCACAATTTGAATTGAAAGCTTTTATTAAATATTGATGTCTCACACATGGTTAGCGGGGTCTTGGCGTTTGAAGGAAAACTCATCACTTCGACGCCCTTGTGCTACTTTGCTCTACAGTGAACAGCTGTTACATCACCCTTGAATCACTCATTTTCAAAGTGAAAAAGGTTGAGGTAAACATTAAAATCTTTGGAATGCAAAGGACTCTGGTTTCCCCAGCGGATGCTCACAGTCAGGTATACGTTTGTACCACTAATTATAACAACCACTTATTTGGCCTTCTTTTACCTTTCATTGCATTTGTGCTCTCCTTAATAAATAGATTTTTTTTTTAAAAACACCATGTTATCACATGAGAGGTGAAGTAGACTGTAAGAGTTGGGTGTCCACTAATCCTTCAGCATGTGCAAACTGTCCTTAGGGAAGATTTGAAACTCTGTTCATGAAAATAGCGTCAATGGAAATTACTGGTGTGTGAATGTGTCATTGACTCAATAAACATTATGTAAAGCTACACATCATTAAAAACAAGCTGCTAGGGTGTGAACCGTTAAGGGCAAGTTATGGTGACGACTTAAATTAAGAACAAAAACATGTTAACAGAACTGAAATTCGGTCCCATAGCCTCATATGTGGAAGATTTTTGTCCATTTTGTGAGCTTTTTCCAAACATTCCTCCATCCTCTCTAAGTCAAGCTGAGTCCATCAAAGTTTTTCCATCAAAGTTTTTCATATTCTTTTAAAAAAGCAGTCCTCAAAGAGTCGGGAATAGGAATGAATCAAAGTTAATATCTGTTCAGTTCTTCAGTTTGTAAGAGGGAAATAAAAAAAAAAATCGCAAATGAAAAGAGAAGCTGAGAGGACTTCAGTGTTCCTGCCACGGTCCAAGCTCCTCAGCGCCTAAAGTTTTCCTTGATAGCGGTACCTGGGCGGCGCTCTGTCAGCAGGATCTGCGCTACGGCTCCACGACTGAGCTTTCCAGGTGTTGAAACATGATGACAGCAAAGGCAGGCATACCCGAGCCAAACCGGTGATCAATAATAAGAGAAGGTGAGAGGGAACAGAGAGGGCAGACAGAACCACAATGCTGCATGACACCTCTGGAATCTCTGTTTTGCCAACCTCCTCCCCCTCATGTTAGAGTCTGTCAGCAACCAGGAGAAGGTTTAAAGGGTAGTACCACTTCTTCGTCTCATGTCCCGGTTTTATCAGAGAGATCTGAGTAAAGGTACAGAGGGTGGAAGTCATTGCACGTCGCCATCTTTCACTTATGGCTGAGCGCAGTTAGTCTTCTTCGTCCACATAAGTTGAGGGAAACCAGCCCACCTGAGAAACAGCAGAACAGTAAAACAATCAGGCAGCAGCTCAGATATTTAAAAAACATCACAGAATCTTTAAATATTCTGTGGGTTGAGGCACATCGAGAATTAGACTTTAGTTAATTATTGTTTAATACGACCTAAAGCCCTCCCATGAGTAAAGTTGTTTCTGCAAAGAAAATATTTTAGAAACTTAACAAAAAACACCTGTTCATGAACTAAATCTCAGGTCACAGGAAAACACGATTATTGCTTGCGGGGAGTCACGTAGGTTCGGTGGTGATCCACTGATGCAGATACAAAAATAATGTGTCTCAGACTACATCTGAGACACATTAGCACTGTCCAGACATTCCCAGATCAGGATAGATATTAATTAGGCATTGAAGGTGATCAGACGATTTACAGGACAACCTGAATGATGATGTTAATGAGAGGCAAACAACAATGGACTGAAATTTGTAAAAGTAAAAAAAAGCCCAAACGCAGTAATTACAGCACGGTGGAATCGTAACCATAAACCGTGTTGAAACGAATAACCTCTGTGACATCATTCGCCCGTCATGACCGTCATTTAGTCATCAACACTCTGAATTGCTGTGGTTAGACATGACTGACACCAAAATGATTGTATAGACATTTACTCTAGGAGCTAACAGCAATTTCTCCTAACTGAACGTTGTATGAACACAGCGTAGCTGGAGGCAACATTTAGAGATCAAAACAAACTGTCATTCAAACTAGTAAACGTATTTGGAAACGTAACGCTACATGTTGTCGAAGGATTTTGTCAACCAATGCAGCGGGAAAACGTGTCAGAAAAATGAAAGGTGAAAGCGCATACGTAAAGACGTGTACCGATATCTATGAGCTAACAACGATGGAGTTTCAACATTTTTGTTTCATCTAAGTTTAGACATGAACTATAGACTACAATATAAAAAAAAAACCTGTGGGCTACATAAATGCAAGCGCTAACCAACCTGAAATATCCAGAAAATAAATTTCTTTGGGCGGCTAGTGTTTGGAAGAAAGTGTTCCAAGCACCATAATGCCAAAATACGACTTTTTTAAATATTAGTGGTTTCCCTAATGTATAGATATGCTGGGGCTGCTTTGCTTTTTCAGTAACTGGACAACTTGCCGTAACTGATGGAAGCATACATTTCTTAGCAAGCAGAAAATCCTGCAGGGAATGCATGTCTGACCATTAACTTGTGAACTGAATACCAAAAGCACATAGGTTTATGCAGCAGGACAATGATATGAAGCACACCAGCAAGTTCATCTCTGAATGGCTGAAAACACACAAGGTGAACACCTTGAAATGGCCTGGTTGAACTTTCATCATGTGGCATGCCCTTAAGTAGGTTGTGTATTCTACAAAAACCCCTAAAGGGGACATATCATGCAAATTGCACTTTTTTAAATACATTTTGTTGTGTACTTGTCTCTAGGAGTGCAGAAAAGGTGCATTTTGTCTCTCCAGGTGCTGCGTAGATATCTTTGTTAGAAGGTTGCCAAAGCTACAAGTGGATAAGTGAAAATGATTTCAATGTGAAATGGAAGGCATTAAAAATCATATCCCTTTAATGTGGCTGAATTAAACCAATTATGGAAGGAAGAGTGAACCAAAGCTCCTCCACACACATTTAAGAGACCTATTTTGAGCAATTGCAAACGCTCGATAGCATTTGCTGCCGCCAAGGCTGCCGCATTTGGTGTTTCACAAAGGGCCAGGATTGTTAGGTACATTTCTCATCTTAATAAATGAAATAAATAAACTGAGGACTGCTTTCTCTATATACTCGAGTTATGTTTTACCGATATTAAAATGAGTTTGGTGAGAAGTAAGCAAAAACAGCAGAAATCCTGTAACAGACAAACACTTTTCATAGCGATAGAGTCAGCATTTGGTCTGCAACATAACTGCTGTGCTTTAACATTTCAACTATTCAGTTTAACCAGAGTGTATACATAATTTTTGAGGCTGTTGATGATAGTGGTTTTAAAGAAATCTGATGTTCCTAAGATTTTCAAACTAACTAGCTGAACTTCCTTCTCTAGCTGTGTAGGTAGCGATTTGAAGAGGTTTTTTGCCCATATCCCATCCAGAATCAGTCCATTACTGTCAAAACTACGCACTTTTCTCCAACTTTTAAATAGCACTTTTCATTCATAAGATTATATAAAATAAACATACAAATGTGAAAATAAACTGTCTAAACATTTTTATGATCTTCTTTGGCTCTAATTTAAGAAAGAAAGAGCCTAAATCTAACCCCTTGAATCAAAAGTAGTGAAAACTAACCTTGCCATCAACCTCTCCCCTCCACCAGCCGTTGGACATCTTCGTGTAGATCCTGATAATGTCTCCCTGCTGTAGAGAGAGTTCCCGCGTGTCTCTGGAGCTGAAGTCATAACGTGCGACTGCAATGCCCACTACCCTAGGAGAAAAAACTAAGACACAGAAAGATCCGGTTATTTCTATCACAACTCACCAACAAAAATTTACTCTTTTTGCTTTTAGAGTCATCACAAAATAGCTAAAATGTGCATGATCTAAAGGGTTATGGTCATAGAGGCACTAATTATACTCACTGACTCGAATCATACTAAAAGCCGAAGCAAATAAAAAGTGAAAGGAAACTTCAGATTAGTTGGTATGAGGGGAGGCACCTTCACCAGTTCAGCTTGTAGAGGCTCGCTGCATAGTGAAGATCAGAGGTCAGGTTTATCGTGGCCATGTGCTGAACTTATTAAAAGTTAATCCTGAAGTCAGTTCACGCTATGCATCCTCACTTATCAGGATATACAAGATTATTCCTTACACATGCAGGTCAGGGCTCGCATCACATGTGAACACAGGTGTGGAAAGGTTTGTCTGCCTTATCAGTAAAAATACAGATGACATAGCTGTGAAGATATGCAGGATGAAAGGAGTGCATCAGCTCCCAAGTGCACACAAAGGCACAACATGCGACGCCAGGTGCTCTTCTCTACCAAATACATATGTGCCTGTACAGCATTTGTACTCACCAAACAAATAGGAACTGGAATATTTTAAGTATTACCATGCATTTACATCATGCTAGCAAAGTGAAAATGAAAAATATCTTCCCCACTGCTCACTCTCCGATTATTTCTTCATTTTGTCTGTGTACTGTCCACCATGGAAGATATTTAAGCCTATTTCTACCTGTTTCTACTGTGCACCGTTTTATAGATCAATTAACATTAAAAGTACATGTATATCATTGCATTTCTATATGCAAATTTACATTTATTTTAACACCACCAGCTTGTAATGAGACTGTTACGTCTGCCAGAAATTCAGACCAACAAATTATACATTTCAAGATTTGTTCTGATTTATCTTTGTGGCACTCATACTAAGGAATATGGCACAATAGCGACATTACTGGACAATGTGTAGAAATATCCTAATAATAGCACCATCAATAGTATCAATAAAAATTCCGTTAATTTCAGTGATTTAATTCAAAACTTTAAGGTTACATAAAGTAATTCATTAAACAAACAGTCATAGATTTATATTGCTTACAGATGAAAAGCTGTCTGTTCACATAGTGCTGTATCCAAGCTTGGTAATGGAGAGTTAATTGGAATTTCGATTACAATGCAAATTGTAGTTGACAATACAGATTGATTGATTGGTTGATTGATTGATTGATTGGTTGATTGATTGATTGATTGATTGATTGATTGATTGATTGATTGATTGGTTGGTTGATTGGTTGATTGGTTGATTGATTGATTGGTTGATTGATTGATTGGTTGATTGATTGATTATGATAGAAAAAGTTCACAAGCAATAAGTATAACTGATTATGATAGAAAAAGTTCACAAGCAATAAGTTTAACTGAAGCCACCCCATACAGATGTATCCAGGTTAGGTGCCACAACTGTTACATTCCTCGTGTTGAGCCATTCCTGAACCAGCGACCATCTTTCCCGTTCGCCGGCTAAGTGGCCCAAAGTTTTCCTTTCAGAGGTACGTCAAATTTATATTTAATGTGGTGATGAAAGTTCCAGACTCTGGGTAAAGAGAGAATTTAAGTTCTTCTGATGTTATCTCTGGTTAAGGAGTGGCTCAACACAAGGAAGGCAACAGCTGCAGGGAATATCCTGGATCCTTCTGTTTGTGGCGGCTCTTCAAGCAAAGGCTCCAGCTGCAGTTCATGCCTTGTGAATCTCCTCCAGATTCTTAAATGAACTTTTATAATCCTTCCAAGTCTTCAGTTATGCGCGTTGCTTGTGCACCCTTTTCTACCACATTTCTATTTTACATTCAACTTTCTATTTATATGTTTGCATACAGCAGGTCAGTTTTCTTCAGCAATTACCTCTATAGGCTTTACTTCCGGGTTAAAAGTGTCAGTAAGTGCCTGTTGGTTTACTCATTGTTTTATAGGCAGTGACATTTCTGCATTAAAGTAAATTTTTTATTAGTTTTGTTATATTTAAACGTTTTGAGAAAGGTTTTTTTGTGAATTATATTTATCAACAAAAAAAAATATAAACGTAATTCTGTGTTGATTGAATCTTCACATTTTGAACTGAATTACTGACATAAATAAACATTTTGGTTATGTTCTAATATTTGAACTTGATGTGTAATAAATGAAGACAGTTCTGTTTCATAAACTCGCAAACGTGGGCATACAGCAGGAAAGAGAGAAAGAAGAGCAGAAAAGCTGCACGTGTACCTGACCAGAAAGGCGAGGAGGAGGGAGGAACAAAGCCGCAGCCGCCAGAAGGAACTACAGAGAAACATGGCAAGAAATGGAGGTGGAAGTAGAGGGTGGGGTGGGGGTGGTGGGTAGGGCGGGGGAGGTTCAGTCCATAGTGGGAGCAAAGAGAGAAAACACAAGCAAAGTAAACAGAAGTTTGACAGAAAGAGGGTGTGTGAGATGGTGGAGAGAGTAGAGAGAAAGCAGAAAAGTTGTCAAAGTCAAAAAAAACAAGGAAGAAGAAAATACTGCTGAAGTGCTGCGAGAGAAATGGGCAAAACAGTGAAGCCATCAGACAAAATTGTCATTTTATGAGGAAAAAGTAAATATTAAGGAAAACTTTGCGCATGTGCATTTTTCTGGAAATGGTCCTGAAACATCTCATTCAGTTTAGAATAGGTACAAACAGAGACATACCGGTAAATGGTAGAAAGACCAATAACTTGGCAAGGCTATATCAGTGCAACAAAAGAACAGAGTAATTGCTAATTGTTGATGGACTACTGAATAATTGGGAACTCTTGCCAATCAATTGGCATTAACAATCTTTCAGCTTCAATTCAGATGGGCTAAACCAAATAAATGTGGTCATATAAGGGGGTTTGACAAGGACATGACTAAAGCCACAGACAGGTCATAGTTCTGTCATAATTACACAACTGCAAACTGAAACCAAATAACTTTTGTTTCCCACATCATGCAGAGGGGCCCAATACGATTGCTGCATCTTCCAAACATGCAGTTGCCGACGCAGAACCAACAGGGTGTAGCGTATAACTCAGCGGCAATGACATGATCACAAACATAAAATCTTTGTCAAGCCGTTTCCCCACCAGTGCCTTGTAGAAAATATTCACAGCTCTTAAATGTTTGTCATTTCCTCAGGTAATAACCACTTTAATTTATTGTATCAGCTTTTGTACTTTATCCCCTTTACTCTTATACAATGGATACAATCCAATTACAACAAATTAATTCCTGAAATAATGACATTAGTAAGCAGTAAAAAATATAATCTCAGTATAAATCCAGCTGTTCTGTGAAAGTCTCAGAGGTTTGTCAGAGAACATTTCTGTTATGATCCACAGGTGATTGGGTTTTGATCTTTCTTTATTTCTGTCTGACAAGGTCTTGCCATATTCTGTTACTATTACAATTCAGGTGTTTTCATTTTTAGTTCATTCCTTTGTGTTTAGTGTCTTGGTTTATTTTGTGTTCTGTTCTTTTTACTACTGGATTTATTTCTCTTAGATCAGTGTTAGTCTTTTTCTGCTTGTGTCTTATTTAGCTTCGTTTGTGTTCATTATTTTCCTTCCCTCGGTTTGCCTGTTTTCTCTCCTCAACACCGGTTCCTAATCCCCAGATTAACTCACCAGCATTTAATGTCATTCTCCACTCTTCCCTCAGTATAGCAGCTCCCTGATTATTATTGTTATTTGCTGGTTCCTCCATTAGACTGCCTGTTTCTCAGTTGCCCCATTATACTGACTGTGACTCTTCCTGTGCTACTTGTTGTGTTCTCCTTATATAACCCCTGTAGGTTTTCTGGTAATGTTAGTAAATCTTTATTTTGTTCATCTGAGCTTTATGGAAAAGTGGCAAGAAGAATGCTAATTTTGAAAGAGACGGAGGGACCGCAGCAAACGTTTGGAAGGAGGTGCTCAGGTCAGATGAAACCTTAAACTAAATTTAGTGGCCTACATACAAATCATGATAAAGTGCGTGCATCTGCCAACTTCAGAATTAAATTAAATAAGGCCTCAAAGCTGGTAGCATCTGGTAACGTTTCTTCTATTCAAAGAACTCTTTTATTGCAGGCGGACTGGGTTTAAGATTTTCATTCCCAGAGAAAAACAGACCTGAGAAGCCTAGTAACATGAGTAACACAACCATTAAAGATTTTCCCGACCGACATTAAATTATCATTACACAGCAAATTATTTCCTGGCTCCGGCATTAAACACAGAGACAATAACAAGCACTAAGTCAGACTTAATTAAGCCTTCTTGCTGGGGATTTTCCAAGGACATTTATCAATAACTCTAATAGCTTTTCCGTAGTTCTGAATCTTTGTGTATGTTCTCTCAGCCGTGCATTTTTTTCGCTTTTCATTGTTATGCAGCATCTTGTTTTGAGATCCAAACCTTTTTTTTTTTTTTACTATTTTGCTTTTGCATGACATCTATCTTTCCACAGACGCTGTTTACCTGACAGAGAATACAGTGCCCACACTAGTGTGTCTACGGGGGTGGACGACTTAAGGCAATAATAATCCATCCCGCAAAGCACAGAGGCAGCCGCGGCTCTGTCAAGGTTTCATGAGAAAACGTAGTGCCGTGAGTGGCTGCAGAACACAAAAGCACCTCTTACAGAGGTGCTTTAAAGCTTGATGCGCTCCGAGACCCACTCTGCCAAGAGAAGCAAAGGGATGAGGATGCAGCAGAATTTTACATCCAAACAGACACAAAGGGCCAACTTTAACTTTGTTCCAGCGCTCATCTGCTCGCCTTGGCTCCTGGTTGTTTACATTCCTTTTCTATTTAAGTTTATCTAGAGCTGTCTTCCACTCGTCTAGATTAGATCACATTTGCAAACTTTTCCCAGTTTTGTGGAAGCAGTCCATGTCCCTCGGTTGGACCAAGGGTTTTCCCCCAGGTGTATGTCAGTAGGCGGCTGTCACACCATTTTTTCTTTTTTTTTACGTTTCTGCAGCCAGCCCAAGTGAAATGTCATGTCCTGTCAGTAAGATTGTGAAGCCATCTCACAGCTAAGCAGAGTTCAGAGTGTGACGTTTTGGAGTAGCAGGCTCTTGGTGGTTGCCTGAGGCGCTCAGCCCTAACTGGGACCTCCCCGCCGCGGCTGGTGAGCCGCCGCGGCTCCTTTTTATTTATCTCAGTCTGTATTCCTCCCGCTCCCTCCATTGTTTTTAGTTCAGTCCCTTTGTTTTCTAAATCTTCTCACTCCTCTGTGCATCTTTATAGCTATTTACTCTCATTAACATGCATGAAGGGAAATAGCGGATATACCATTGTACTCAAAATATTAGCAGCTCATCTGCGAACAAGCAGGTAGCAAACAGGTGGCTCTTTTTTAAGAAAAAAGGCAGTAAACGTTGTATGTGCTGGTTACTAAACTGGCTGGTGTCAAACATCGAACGGCATACTTTAATTAAATCATTGACTAGAAAAAGGAAACAGACTGTATAAAGTAGTACAGGAAATATTAGGCTTCTTAGGTTAAATGATCTCAAATGCTTTAAAAAACAGAAGGATGTGGAAGAAAATGGAAAACTACCATCTGAATGGATTGAGGAACAGCCAAAATGGGCTGCTTCATGAGACACACCTCAAACAATGGATTTATTTCATGTGGTTATATAATAAAAAACAATGACTTGTCTCATATAAGGTGAGTAAAAAAAATGCATTTTGATCAAGAGCTGAATTAAATTGTGCCACTGAAACCTACATAATACCTATGCAGGGAACTACTACTTCCTTCATAGTTCCTAAACACTGTTATAGAAAATCTGGCAAGCTCACTGATGACCGTCGAACACCTGCAGTCTTATTCCAAGGAGTAGCTACTTTAAAATAAAATTAAATAAAGGAATCAAATAAGATTTCTTGACGTGTTTTGAAGTTTCGTTTCTATGTTTGTTAAGCATTTCCAGCAGATAAACAGTATCTTTGCGTCATAACTTTAAAAAAGAGGCGGAAAAAAAACAGCAAAGGGTTGACACAAGAACCTTCAGTTGATCATGTTCTTTATGCTGTTTTTACAGGTAATGGCTCTTTGGAGCTAAAATATTATGTTCAGTATTTCAAACCGGCCCTGCGACAGACTGGCGACCTGTGCAGGGTGTACCCCGCCTCTCGCCCATTGAAATGCTGAAGATAGGCACCAGGACCCCTCGCGACCCCATAAAGGATAAAGCGAGTAAGAAAATGGATGGATATATGGATATTTCAAACCGTACTCTTAGGTTTTATTTTAAGAAGGTATGGGCTATCGCAGTCCTGTTTCAATAGGTATAGTTTAAGGGTTAAATCTAATTTACTTTAGCAAACCAACAAAATAATTCCTTTGTAAATGGTCTGTAATTTACTAAGAATAGAAAAGAGGCAGCCTAAGTTGAAAGAGAAACTTTGAGAAACTTCAAAAACCTGAAGAACTGTTTATCAGGACCACATTAAAAGAAATACTGTCCCTTAAGGAATGGTTTAGAACTATCTCAGTGTGCTTTGATTTGAACTGGGATGTGTATAGAGTTGACAAGCAGAAGCACTGAAATGACTGATAATATAAAATCTATTTAAAGGAACACTTAGGAGGGAGGATTAGGGTAAAAATTATATGTTGGAGGGTGTTGGCATTGTAAGACCCTCCTCTGCCCCAACACTAATACCAATCTATCAAATACCAAGGATGACGGCTCATATATAACCTAAAAACTTGAAGAGGTCATATTGGTCATGTTGCTTTATGTTAAAACAAGACAACTCCAAACTACCAGTAGGCAAATACCATCTTTGATTCAGACCAAAAAGATTAATGGTATCGAGTGACCAGTCTAATCCCTGAATAGAAAACCATGCATGTCAAGTGTCAAGCAGTTCTCAGATTCAGATTCAGCATATAAGCTCAGTGATTCACAGGAAAGAAAGAAAACTGTCCCTGTGTTTTCAGTTTATAAAGTCAATAGTTGGAGTCATAAAGAAAAATGCGGATGCTGCTATTTTTTGAACAGCATTATAGACCATTAGTCTTCCCACTGACATCTGACAGACAGATTACAGAAATTTTGTGCTTCACTCACTTTTTTATATACATACAATTTCATTTTTTTATTTAATTAACCTAGACCTGGTTCAATCATACTTTTTTCCAAATAAGGCTAGAAGTGGATTAAATGATTTAACTTCTTATCTAATCAATAGGTTATTGTTTTTGCAAAATGAGTTTTGGCGGTTTGGTTGGATGGAGAATCAAACGTGTGGGATGTGTAGTGGAAACAGCAGAAAGGGTTCAGCCAGGATCCTATTCATGAAAGAATCGCTACTTTAGAAGTTAGAGAGCTTTACACACACATCTTAGTCTGCTTTGATCTAAGAAAATTGTTAAGTTTAAAACTGTGTCTTCCATCCCTTCTATCTGCTACCATGAAAACCAAGCAGTAATGGCTGTGCCTGTTTTGCACAGCTGGCAGGTCTGCAGCCTCCCAAGTAAAAAAAAAATAAATAAAATTGTCTTTCTCTTTTATCTGATCTTTTTTATAACATAAGCCACAAATGCACAAATGCTGGTCATGGAAACAGGTCAAAACAAACGCTTTGCTAAGAATGTCTTTCAGATATAACCGGCTCAGGATATGATCTGAGCCTGTAGTGTTTCCACCTGTCAGGCAGCAAATGTCAGGGAAGAAACCTGGATGTTTCTGAAGCAGACTCACCACTGCCAACCTTGGTAATGGCCTTCGGCATGTTTCCATTGGACAGTTCTCGGTAGGGAACCTGCAGAGTGGTGTCAAGACTGCTGAAACCCTCTTTCAGCGAGTTTTGCTTATAGTACTCCACCAAGTCCTGTGTGCGACAAGCACAATAAGAAAAAAGTGTACAGGGGGGAGGCTGAGTAATATTTACACTAATGTGAACATAGGTAGAAAGATGCTGCTCATCTGATATGACCTATCATGATGTTGACTACTGATAATGTATATATATATATATATATATATATATATATATATATATATATATATATATATATATATATATATATATTTACATACGTGCCAACGTTCTTACACATTAAAACTTACAAAAATAAAGTCCCGAATTAAATACTAAAAGAATATTCTGTTAAATATACCGGCTAAACCACAGCTAATATAATTATCCAATTTGCCTTTCTCTATACAGCATTGTTAACGTACCCCTAATATGCAGTTATAAGCATGTTTAACAGGTTTTCACATATGGTGATGCAACTACAGATTATTTGGAATAAAAAGTGTGACAACCTGGGACATATTTTAAATAAAATCCACAGTTAAAAATGTAAAAGGAGTAAAAGGACTTCCTGGGTTTACAAAGTTATGAAAATATTATATATATATAAAATTTCCCTTATATAAAAACTGCAGCACTTGCTGCACAATACACCACATATTTGCTAATGGCATATTTTAGCTGCTCTCTTGCAGTATGAGTATAAAAAGGGTAAAACCAGATGACAAAAAGGAAGAAAAATTTTTGGTCTAAAAACCACATGCATCTCTACAGCGGGCGGCAAAAGTAATGTCAAAACAATTGTGTCCATTTATGCTACAGAGTTCTGTAAAAAAAAAAAAAAAAATACACACAAAGTCAAAGCCTTTACCAGCACAGTCTTGAATAGGCGACTCTCTGCAATGTAAAAGCTTCCATCCCTGGTCAGAATCTTAATGTGCTTGACTTTATCGTTGAACCTGTGGAGGACGAATGAGACAGGGGCTGCTAATCAACTATACATGCTTTCACATTCATCAGGTCTCTAGGGTGAACCATATAGTATTCCACTGAGAAGAGGGTTGGTTGTCATGTGAGCAAGTACGTTTGCATTGTAAACTTAACAGGAGAAATGGTTTTCTCTGCTATAACGATTGAACGTGCCACAGACCTCATCAATTTCACCCAGCAAAATGTTACTTGTAATGATGTGTTTTAATGTATATTTGTTTCATTTATTATTCATCAACTGATACTTTATTCATAATAGCATTTAGAGGTATCAACTGAATAGTTTTCGCTGTATTTTTCGGGAAAGTCTTCCTTCATGAGATTTTTTGCACCATGATATTACATCAAGCTTAGCAGTTGTGTCTGGTCATGTGGGTTTTGCTTGACATTTGAATAAGTAATTTCTATACCAACATTCTTATACATTAAAACCTACAAAAGTATAGTCCAGAATTAATACTTAAAGAATATTCGGTTAAATATACCGGCTAAACAACAGCTAATATAATTATCCAATTTGCCTTTCTCTATACAGCATTGTTAACGTACCCTTAATATGTAGATATAAGCATGTTTCACAGGTTTTCACATATTGTAATGCAACTACAGATTATTTGGAGAAAAAAAGTGTGAAAACCTGGGACATATTTTAAATAACATCCACAGTTAAAAATGTAAAAGAACTTTCTCCCATGAGGAATAGATGGCACCCAAAGTCACAAATTGGACAAAAAAACTTAAACAAACGAACATGTAAGATCTAGGGCAATACATAAGAATAAAATACAATATGCTCATATGGTGACCACTTGGGGTCTAGTTGGACATCTAGTTGATCAGTAAGAGCTCGCTGCGTAAAGGCTCCATTATCTCAAACAGCCACCCTGATAATGATCTTAAGCACTGAGACGAGCAATTAGGATTGGATTGTTCAGAAACTGGCCCACTAGATCAAAGCAAGGAATGAGTAACCGCATTAGCCGACCAAAAATAAATGGGCTGGAATGGTGTGTCACTGGCTAAATAGTCTTAAAATCCAAACGCTTTTTTTCAGAGCGCTCTCCATGTCGTTATAATCTCCTGCAATTGTCATGCCAGGTCGGGAGGACTTGATGGTTCTTTCTTTCTTTTAAAAGCTCGACCACGCTTTGATGTGGCTTGAAAGATGTTCTCTACTTAAACAGACAAAGTTGTATTTCAAAAGAGCGACAAGAAGGCACTTTACTTGTAGATAAAGCAGCCTTTTTATTGGAGCATTTGCGGGATTGTATGTGGTTTCTACAATTCAAAGGTGTTGTTAACCCTCTTTTGAAATGTATTTCTAAGGGTTGTAACAAAAGTGCATCGAGTGGTGTCATCAAAAGCTATCGATTATTCCTTATGTCTGAGACACATTGCTGGATAATGAAAGTGCCAATCCATTTCCAGGCCATATTTACCCGATATGCATGAACCAAGTCAACCATGAAAAAGTTTACATTAAAACAAAGTCTTGTAGTGTCTACATAAAAACAGTGCATTGCACAATTATAACCGCATTGTAAGTGCAAGCTTAAATCTATGTTTTATGATTTTGTCTGATAGACCATGGTTATAATCAGGAAGGTGGAAGGCAAACGGTACAGGGTTTTTAGAGTTTTCACAAATTAAAATGAAATTGAAATAAAATACAAAAGTATGGCATGCAGTAGTGTTCCACCAAGTGAGCCACATTTTGCTGTAATTACACATGCAAATATGTGGGGATGGGGTTCTTGGGGTGATGGGATGTTTTGAGTTTGAACCAGACAGTGTTTTCCTTGGTGGCCAAAAAGTTCAAATTTAGTCTCATCTGACCAGAGCACCATCGTATGGGGAGTATGATAATGCTTAAGGTTCAAGGTATGTTCAAGGTATGTTCAAGGTTTCACAAGGCAAACTCAAACCTTGTCTTTTTATTTTTAAACACTAATTAACTGCCTGTTTTCTGGTCAATTGTTCATATAGCTCAGCTCAAAGGAGTCAACTGCTTATTGTGGTCCTATGGACAGATCCGCCAGTCTCTGCTGTGGAACTCTGCAGCTCCTTCAGGGTTATCTTTGGTCTCTCTGCCTCTCTGATTAATGCCCTCCTTGCCCGGTCTGCGAGTTTTGGTGGGGACTCTTTCTTGGCAGGTTTGTTGTGCTACCATGAGCTATCCATTCAATGACGAAGGATTTGATGGAGCTCCAGGGGAAGATTAAAGATTTGTATATTTTTCACAACCTTACCCTGACTTGTACTTCTCAACAACTTTGTCCCTGACTTGTGTAGAGAGCTCCTTGGTCTTCATGGTGTGATGCCTCAGTGGTGCTGCAGCCTCTGAGTCCTTTCAGAAAAGGTGTGTTTATACTGACAGGTCATGTGACCTCTGGATTGCACACAGGTGAATGTCATTTCACTAATTATGTGATTTCTTAAGGTAATTGGTTGTACCAGAACGTTTTGGTTTCGTAGCAAAGGGGGGTGGACATATATGCACGTGGCAATTTTAAGTTTTTATTTTTTTGTATTCTTCTTTGTATATGTTCTTTTTTATTTCACTTAGTGCAGATCCATCACATAAAATAAGTTTGAAAAAACATTTGAATTACAGGTTGGAATGAAACAAAATGGGTAAAAAGCCATGGGGGGATTTTTGTAAGGCACTTTATGTTCAATCTCTCCTCTATAGAGGACAGAAAATGTTGCCCATTCATCTTTGCAAAGTAGCTAAAGCTCTGTCAGACAATAAAAAGCTTGTTTCAAGAGCAATTTTCAAGTTTTGCCTCATATTCTAACTGGTTTTAAGTCTATAGTCTGACTGGGCCTTTGTGACAGGAATATGCTTCGCTATGATCTGTATGTTTAGGATTGTTTTCTTAAACAAAGGTGCAAGAAAGCGTAATGACTCCACTACGTGTTTAAAGCATGGGGACTGTATGTTCAGAATTATGTGCAGGGTTGATGTGACGAAGGACCTAAATACAGCTCCATCCTCACCAGCTTTTTTGTTTCTGCTGAAGAAAAGCATCCTTACAGTATGACGCCACTACCCTCATATTTTACTGTGGATATGTTTAGGATGATGGTTAGTTTTGCACCAAACAAAAGACAAAACTCTAATTTATGGCTATTAGTGGCTAATACTTGTTGGCTACAGCTGTAAACATTAAAGAAGAGAGGTAACCATAAAATGTACCATACATGATCAGACTCAGTTTTTAACAATAAATCTAAACATCTGGATTAGGTCTTGTTGAATGAGGAGACCAAGTCAATTTGCCACTTCCTCTAGAGAGCACTCCCCTGCTACAGGAGGCGTTCAGGGAATAAATAATTGTGCTATAAAAATGTGCAGGAATATAACAATAATGCAGGAGGCAGGTGTTGTCAAAACATCAACATACATCCCAGCTTGAGAGATTTTCCAGGGCGTCTTCCCTCAGTGCACCACAGTGCCTCTGCTCCTGCCTCCACTGCTTACCATCTTCCTGCAGTGCATTCCTTTGACATCTACTCTTTTGCTTTCCAAATGATGTAAAATAAAAAAAAAGGCGATTCATCAGATCAGACTACTGGTATTTCATTGCTTTATCCATTTCTGACACTCGACTGTCCATCATAGACACTTTCAGCGATGGAAAAATCTCAGTATGGGCGCTCTTACTGGTCTGCAGCTGTACAGCCCAATAATCAGCAAGCAGCAGCACACTGTGCGATCTGCCACCTTTCTAACGGGGACGGCATAAAGGTTCTCAGCAATTTAATGGCTGTATAATGGAATCTACAGGATCTCGCCACCTTTGCTCCCTACACATCAATGAACACTGGGCACCAGTAGGGATCCTGAAGCTGGTTCACTGAATCTTCTTTCTTGGCTCTCATTTTGCAGGTAGAGCAGTCATAAGACCCGCTGTTCTGTAAAAGCTTTCTTGTAATACCATAACAAATTGGGCTTTGTGACCTCAGTTCATTTATTCATTTTTACTGCTTCTAAACCCGTAAAGGGTAGACTGACCTAGACTGGCAGTTTAATAAGACACTCTAGTGACATTTGGTTTTGGGATGCATCTTATATTCAAAATAATCTGTATCCCTTAAGCCAATAATGTACGGACTGATTAAATGAAAGGCACATAAAAAAGTATAAAAAGGAAAAAATTGTGGGTTAAGTTCATTGAGGTGGTTATTTCTTAAAGGGATCCATGATAAGTTGAACATGTTGGCCTAAATATGTTGTAATTTTCCTATTAACATAAAAAAATTGCTGTTTGTGATACATAAAAACTCATAATTACTTAAAAAATTGTATATTCTTTGTTATACTTTTCATCCATGGAGGTCGGCATTTTTTCACCTGTGCAATGCATGCTGGGTTGATGACGCGGTTAAGTCCTACTGGACTGGAACCTATAGAGTTTTCACAGGAAAGTTAACATTACCCAAATAGTTTTTTTATCGTATCATGTTTGACTGGTGTAAATTTAGACAATGCCACAGGGTGTCACTGTGGGCTGTAATTTCAAAACAAAACAAAAAAACAGGAAAAAGTGAGGTAAGTCTTCATTGCTTCCCACGTGAAAGAAAGAAAAGTGCCGTTGGAAGAACATTTTTGCTCACAACACTTCTCTCCAGAAGACTTTGAGACATTTCTACCAACAAACTTGATAACAGCAGGTGTACTGTTACCCTCACAAGCTAAAGCCAGCCGCTGTGCCGACTATCTTTGTCCATATAGCACCTAAACCAAGACACCTTGAGAGCGAAGGATGCTGGGAAAAACATCAGAGACAGGCAACACAAAAAGCCCTTTTAAATAATGAAGGTACTGTCACTCTGCCGGTACCGAATGTAAAATCACGGCCCCGACACCAGACCGAAGACCAGACCATAAACTATTGTTAACAGACCGAAGACCGGACCGATCAGATCCTATGCTAATGTTATTGGACCTGACACCGGACACAATGCATTACTTGCTGGATCATACAGTTCTACAAGCGGTACGTGTAATTCATCATTTATTAGTAATGATGTAATTTCCCTCTGGGATTATTAAAGTATGTCTGATTCTGATTCTGATTATTATTACTACATTGTCATCAATTTAAACAAACTCATGTTCAAACTAAAAGGTTTAAAGTTACTCATTGCTGTTTTGTCTTGACCGAGCTAGCGCTAGGACCTAGTATATGCCATTTACCCAGAATGCATTGCAGCGTAAACAACATGGCGACATCCGCGCATCAATATTTTATTTAAATTTATAAAAAATAAACAACTTACAGTGTTTTTACTGTATTGTTTTTGCATTTAAAATAGATATCTTTGAAATAAAGTCCATTGTTACAACTAATGGTGGATCCCCTTTAATTCCCCAATTAAGAAAATGTTATGATACTTTGCTTGTTAGGACTGTACCCAGGTTGTGAGGTTTGGTTTGAAGAATTTATTTTGTAAAACTGAAAAAAAAAAAATTTTAGTTGTGGGATTTTTGTAAGGGACCGCCTAGCCACCCCGTGGAGAAGGCTCATTTCAGCCTCTTGCATCCGGGATCTTCATCCTTTGGTTCAACGCTCTCTTCACCACAAACGACCAGCGTAGTGTATGTTTTACTGCGGCAGCTGCATCAATCCATCTGTCGATCTCCCACTCCAGTCTCCCTTCACTCGTGAACGAGACCCCGAGACACTTAAACTCCTCCATCTGAGGCAGGGAGCACTGCACCCCATGCCCATCACAACATGATCCTCCGCTATTATTCTATTTGTTTTGAATGGATGGTGAGAAGGAAGAAAGACTTGGATGCCCTCAAGTGACTTACTTTATGCTGATGGCATATTCGTTGCACTCTTTGCTCCGGTGTCGAACCAGATAGGTGCTGTTCCCTCTGTCCATGAGCTCCAACTCAGCCTGGTATCTCTCCATTAGCCCTGCAAACCTGAACAATCAATGAACAACTACTGCACTTACAACGTGGTCATTCATGGTATAACAATGAGAACAGTGGATGGCAATCAATAACATGAATTAAATATGGTTATCATACACAATCCGTGTTTTCTTACCAAAGCTGGGAAGAGTAATCGACAGGTTTTGGAACCTGGCGGAATGAGGAATTGTGGTTATTCTGTGTTTTAATACAATCAATACAGAGGGTGGAGGTCATTAGTGGTAATGTGGTATTCAAGGCACATCTGATGACTAAAATAAGGCATCTGCAGTGAAAAAAAAGGCAATTCTAAGCACTACATCGCATGGCTGAGACATCAATAGTAGCCATTATCTACTGAATGCATTGTAATAACACTAGATTTTGTGTTATTGATTTGAATGAATACAAACACTTACACATGGGCAAGGCCTCACAGCATCACTTGGAAAGAAGCCAGTCTTGCTTGTCGACGGAATTTTGCCCTGCAATGGCAGCCGCTTGTTAATCGCATTATACTTGTTTGGGTTCAAATGAACTTTCTCTCTTTCTTTTCTCTCTCTCTCCCTCTCTCTCTCTCTCTCTCTCTCTCTCTCTCTCTCTCTCTCTCTCTCCCGCTCGCTTCAGTAAATCCTCAGCAATTAGCACACAACAAGCAGTGCATCTATTTTGCAGCCTGAGTTAATTATGGTTCAAACTCTGCCAGCAGTTAGATTTGTACTGCATCAAAACAAGAGCCTCGTTTAACACTAAATAATGGATCTTATTTTCGTCTTTTAATATCCAAACAGTGTTAGCACGGGCTCACACTGAAGACTCCCGGCTGCTTTTCAGGAAACTCGCCTGAAGCAAACGCAAGTTTTATATGCTAATTTTTTAATTCTTTAAAACAAACAACAGAAACTTTTGTCTGCGTCTAATAAACCCAGCTGATAAAACCAACTGCTCTACTTCAAATGCAGATTCAATGCACGCACTCACACACACATAAAAAAAAAAGAAACAGACTACTAGCCCCTGTTAAAATACCTCTCCACTTTTAATGGGACCTTTAACCTGTCAATTGAAAAATCAACTAAAATTGTTGGGGGGGAGAGGAGGGGTAAATAAACTGAACATCTAAACTGATGTGGTTGCATAACCATACACACCCCTTTATAGTAGAGGATGTTACTGTGTTTACAATTAACCACCACATTCAAGCTCATCTTAAATAGGGGTCAGTAGGCTTCTGCCGTTTTTTGAAGTGACTCAGATTAATCCCAAATAAAGTTCAGCTTTTTCCTTACGTACATCTTACAGCAAAATGGTCCGCAGAGAGCTTTGGCATATTCTAATTACCAAAAGGTATCAGTCAGGAGAAGAATACAAAAGAATTTCCGAGGGATTAGGTTTGCTATGCTATGTCGTACAGAGACTAATTTTAAAGTTGGAAACAAATCGTACAACAGTTAAATTACCAGGAACTGAATGCCCATCAAATACTGAAGATTAGATGAGAAGAAAGCTGGTTAGGGAGGCGGCCGAGAGGCAACACCAGCATTAAAGGATCTGCAGGAATCTCTGGCAAGTGCTAGCTGTGTTTTATACAGGAAGTGACAACAACGTCCCGTGTTCTTTATACATCTGGACTATGAGGAGGTTGCAAAGTCACAAGCCTTCCAACGAGAAGCCTTCAATCACATTTAAGGTTTTCCAAAAGCATTTTGAAAACGTCCTAAGGTCTGATGAAACCTAGGCTGGAATCTCTGGTCATTATTCCTGCTGTTAGGGGAAATAACAACACTGCATCGAAGGAATATCATACTCCTATGGTAGTGGCAGCATCATACCTTGAAGCATTTATTTTTCTTCAGCTGGAATTAGGGTCTAAATCAATGTGAAGGCGATTATGAACAGTTCAGAACAGCAATTAGTGTTGGGCGAGGGAGGATCTTTA